>NC_090941.1:548630030-548930030 GCF_040938575.1 Ambystoma mexicanum | reverse complement strand
CAGCCCGCCAGGTCTGACCTGGCGGGGGAAATGACACCCGCTCGCAGACCTCGACGGATACACCGGCACCATTCATGAATGGTGGCGGTGCATCCGTCCTCCCCATTGAGTCTAATGGGGAGTAATTATTTCCGGCGCACGGCAATGGGAAGTTACCAGGTCCGCCGGGGCTGTAATGCCCCAGTAATTACCCATTGCCGGGTGCTGGAAAATTCATGACTCAGGTGGCAGCCGTGCCAGTATTCAGAGTCATAATGAGGCCCTAAGTCTCAGTAGGGGTGAGAGTGATTGGAAGACCACAATGAGCACACACAGTAAAACTCCACAGAATACTCTTAGGAAAGTGTATATCAAAAATACATTTGTACTAGACCTTATAACTAAACATGCATAAACCACAGTAATAATAAACAGTAACCATACACGCCTTTCACTATTTACCATATATACAAATGCGGGGGAAAGCCAATCGAAGATCTGCTCTCTTGCATTCACGCCATGCGTGGGCCAATCATGGCCCACAGTGGTTCCAGTCATTCAGGTATACCTGACATACTGGCACCAGTAGTGTGGATTGGGACCAGACAGTCCCAACCCTCTTACTGGGACCTAGCACACGTGACATGTGGTTTTCGCGGGAGGCTGCATGCCCAAAGTAGCAATACCCGGGTCACACGACCTGGGGGAAGGCAAAGGGACAGAATGGCCAAGGGACAAAACAAAATACTTTGTGGCATGGTCATTTTCGACACTGGCCACAGTCTTGAGCCAAACGCAGTAAACGCATTTTGGTCCATTAAAAAGAAGTAAAAATACTTTTTTTTATTTAACATTTTTATTTTTGTTCAGAAAGAGGTACAACAAGGCCAAACTGGCCAGTGGCTAACGAATCACAACATGATATAACAACATAGATGAACATTTACAGTATACACTACACATTTGCACTTTGTTTGACAGTACTAGAGCGGTGGCGATGGATTGTCCTCTTCATCAGATAACATATTACATAGATAGAGTCTGAACAGATTCCATATGTCTTTGGTGAGGCATCTAGATGGCAATGTAATAACAAATTGTTCTTCAAGTTCATTAACCATCGACAGGTCTTTCAAGAAGTTCAGTCGCCTGGGAGGATCTATGGACTTCCAACATTTCAATATATTTCGTTTCACAACCACACATGCTAAATTGAACAATCGTCTAGTGGTAGTTGCAGCCTTACCAATATCCCCAAAAAGGTATTTCCGTGGGGAGGGTGAAGCAGGTATTGCCGTAATGTCTTCCAGAATCTCCGCCACCTCCCCCCAGAATTTAGTTATCGGTGGGCAGGCCCAATACATGTGATAGGAGTCTGCGTCAGGGGCGTCACATTTAGGGCATTTTCCCGTGTAAATGTTAAAGGACATTTGTACCGTGCACGATCACCACCGGAGTGGTCCCCTGGCGCTCTGGCGGCTCTGAAAGAGGGAGGGAGAGGTGGGTTAGTGGGTGAAGGCTGGAAAAGTGCAAGACTGCAGTGATGTGCTGTTGACAGCCTCAGCCCGGTGGTTCCGTCGGCTGGGCCTGGGGTGCAAGCGGCCGGTAGTCATCGTGTGCTCATGTGCTAGTCTATGTTTGTTTTTGTTTTGTTGTTGCAGTGTAGTGAAGTTTGTGCGATTTGTTGTGTTGGAGGTTTGTGGTTGTGTTTGGTTTGGAGTTTGAGAGGTGTATGCAGAGAAGGAAATTGTTAGTGGTATTGGTTAGTTGGTATCTCTACCCTGGATTGACCAGTTGGGCTCGTGTAATCATACACGACGGGGTGCTTGCGCACCCTGTGCCTCAGAAGGTGCCCATTTTGCATTCGAGGCCCCTTGAGCATTTAGCTGTCCCCCTCCGTCCGCTCCCTCAATAACTTTGCATGCTCCTCACCCCCATCCACATGACCAGCGCACCTGCTAGTGTCAATACTTCAGATTGTGTGGTGATTGGTGGTATCTCGTCCGATCCACAACCCCGTGGTACCTAGTTGTAGCTGTACGGGTGGTGGGGGATGGTAAGGATTGGCTGGGGTTGTTGCCTCCGTCTCCCTGGGTCTCGCAGTTGGACCCCTGTGTCGAGCGTCAGCCCTACTGGTGCTCAGAGTACTTCTGTCGGTTCCAGGGGCTTGTAAATGTCCTTTCCTGTTGAGTCATTTGTCTTACTGTTGTTTCGGTTTTAGTCTCTGGTGTTGAAGAGCCAGGTTTTTAGTAATTTTCTGAATTTAAGGTTATCTTTGGTGTTCCTTATTACTTTTGGGATGTTGTTCCAGGTTTTCGTGGCTAAGTGGTAGAAGGCGGTGCCTCCGAGTTTTTTCTTGATGTAAGGTTTTAGTTCCAGTCGGATTTCGTTGGTTGACCTGAGCGGTCTTGTTGGCTTGTAGATTGTTATTTTCTTTTGTAGGAATTCTGCTCCTTGTTCGCAGATTGCCCTGTGCGTTATGCACATTGTTTTGAAGGTGATACTGTGTTTTACTGGGAGCCAGTGTAGTGTTTTTAGGGCCGGGGTGATGTGGTCTCTTCTGGATAGTTTGAGGAGTAGTCTGGCTGCTGTGTTTTGGATCCGTGTGGCCCTGCACAAACTTAGCTAACTTGGCTGGGGTGTAGTGCAACTGGTTCAGAACTTTAAACTGAATAAGACGTAGCCCTGAGTTCATGGATACACAATTAGTCAACTGGTAATGTCTCGACCATGTGGTTTCACACAGCTCCACACCCAGATCTCGTTCCCAGGTCTCTTTAATGTTATTGCATGGCTTGGAATGGATCTGAACAAGGCTGTATCGTGCAGACAGACCTTTCCTGTGTCCCCCTGGTTCTGTCATGGCTGCAATACATTCGTGTGTGGGTGGCTCTTCTGGGAAGGAGGGCCATTTGGCGGAGAAGGCAGATTTCATCCTGTGAAACTGAAATCGCTTAAGGTGATCTCCACCCACTGCCCCGACAAAATCGTCTAATGCACAATATCTCCCTTCCGGGAACATGTCTTGCATTCTAAATTGCTTCTGTGGGTCCCAGGTACCCTGGAGTGCCTTATCAAATGTGGGGCTTATGCCTGGGAAGTTCCACAATATTACCTCCGGATCATACGGGGTTGTAATGGCAAGTCTCATATATCCTGGCCCATGCACGCGCAGTGGCCCTTACAGGATCATATTTGCACGTGTCCTTCCGATTGAAGTCAAACATAACAACTCGCTGGTCTGAGGGGGATGCCGCAAATCTTTCCAGGGTAATGTGTGGTGCCGTGTCCTCTGGGTCGAACCAGTGTCTCGCGAAGTGTTCTTGTGATGTTAGGTAATAAAGTTCAAAGTCTGCTGCTGCAATCCCACCTTTTGCAAAGGGTTCTGTCATTTTGGACCACTTCAACCTGGGCGTTTTCCCTCCCCATACAAATGTAGTGGCGAGCGTATTGAGTTTGGTGAAGAATTTTCTGCCCGGCCAAATCGGTATGTTGCAAAAAAGGTATAGGAGTTTGGGTAGCACAACCATCTTAAGTAACGATATACGCCCATATAGGGATAGAGGGAGCTTGTTCCAGACTTGTAAGGGATTGTAGGAGTTCACCATGATTTTCTGCGAGCAATGTACTCCCGTCTCTGGATACCCAAGTAGCGGATGTGTGTTGGTGACCATTTGAATCCCTGTGTGTCTGACATATCTCTAGTTTTAGGTGTAAGCGGAAACAATTCTGACTTAGAAACATTAACCCTGTACCCCGAGTATTCAGAGGACCTCTTAACCTCAGCCATAATTGGCGCTAGATTTACCTCCGGGTTCCTAATATATAGTAGGGTGTCATCCGCATATAAAGAAATGATTTGTGGTCTCCCTGTCATACGAAGACCTCTACAGTGCGACAAGGATTGGGGAGAAGGGGCAGCCCTGTCTGGTGCCTCTACCCAGGCGAAACAGGGATGACATGGTTTGATTTGTTAGTACCTTCGCTCCCGGGCAAGTATACAGTAACCTGACACAGCTAACGAAGTATCTTCACAACCCAAATCTCTCAAGGACCTGAAACAGATAGACCCAGGAGACAGAGTCAAAAGCTTTCTCGGCATCAAGGGACACCGCCACTGCATCTGCCGCTGGGTCTATCTGTGTCATCACTCCAAAGAGTCTGCGCAGATTAAGAGCTGTGGACCTTGTTGGTATAAAGCCAGCCTGGTCGGGATGCACCAATATAGGCATTTAGGGCAGGAGCCTGGTAGCTAGAACCTTTGCGAAAATCTTCGCATCGGTATTAATGAGTGAGAGGGGTCTATATGACCCCATGTCCTGAGCGGGTTATCACTGCCTCTCGCATAGTGTCTAGCAGTATGCCGCACTCCATCGCCTCTTCCGATACTCAGTAGGACAGGGGCTAGTATGTCATGTAATTCTTTATATAATTCGGCACCTAGACCGTCTGGGCCGGGGGCTTTACCTGATGTTAATGCTTTTATTGCCTCTGTAATTTCCTCAAGTGATATGGGGGTGTCTAATATCATGCGTGTCTCCGGAGTCAGGGTTGGGAGATCAATCACGTCCAGATACTCCACTATTTCTTCTTTAGTTTTGGTGTCCCTATTGGAATATAGTGATTTATAGAATGCGGTAAACATATAATTCATTTCTTGGTCCCCATTGACTATGTCACCACTAGGTGGCTTGTTTGTCGCTATAGGGGGGTGGCCGTGTTTGGCCTTAAGCATCCGGGCTAGGAATCTCCCTGCTTTATTACTTTCCCCGTATCTACGAGCTCGGACCGGGGCAGCCATGTATTGTACCTCCCTCGCAGCAAGTTTATTAAATTCTGCCAGTGTGGTGTGAATATCCAGTAGGGCCTCTTTACTATGTCTACAGGTGTATGCGAACTCCAGGAGCTCAAGTTTGGCCTTCATTGTGTCCAACTCTTGCCTAACTGCCTTCAGTAGACCCGTAGTTTTGGCCATAATTGCGCCCTGTACCCATACTTTAAATGTTTCCCACAGTGTAGCGCACCGGTCTACTGACCCTTCATTTAGTAGAAAATATTCCTCTATTTCAGTGCGCAGTGATTCACAACCGTTAGGGTCTCTTAGTAGCACAGGGGGCATTTTCCAGCGTCTGGCCCTCGGGGCAGCCTCGCCAACACACAAAGTAATTGACACAGGGGAGTGATCTGAGAGGGTACGGGGGTACATATCGCAGTGCTGGACCATATTCGTGAGTGTTGAGCTGATAAGCCAGTAATCAATTCGAGATTCAGAATCATGCACTAATGAATAAAAAGTAAAGCGCTGTTCTTGGGGGATGTAGTTCTAGCCAGATGTCTACCATGGCCATCTGTTACATTATTTGTCGTATAGCTAATGCGGTTCTGGTCAAGGTTCTATGGGAAGTTGTAGACCTGTCGAGGGTCGTGTCAAGTACCGTATTAAAATCACCTCCCCAGATCACTGCCGCATCCTCAGCTTCAACCAACAAGTTATATACAGCATTGTAGAATTCAGCGTCTTCTATGTTGGGGCCATACGTGTTAACTATAACCATCTTCCGTCCCGCCACCTCGCCCCAAATTACAACATATCTCCCTTGTGTGTCAGATTTTGCGTCCTGGATACGGAAACCCAGATTCGGATGTATTAGGGTCAGAACCCCTCTGGATTGGGAGGAATGTTCAGTAGAATATCGCAATGCGCCCCATCTAGGGAGAAAATTGGAACAGACCTGCCCCAGTGCGCGAGTTTCTTGCAGTAACACGATCTGAGGGGTTATGTATGCTGCGATTTTCCTGGCCTTAATCGGGTTGTTTAGGCCCCGGATATTCCATGAAAGAAGTTTAACAGTTACCCCCCTGTCACCCAGTATCATGGTATTCTATTACTATCAATGTGTGAAGTGATTTGCTTATGCCACCAACCTTAACAGCTGAACCCGATGTGACCAGTCTCTGCATTTTAGAACTCTTGCCAACCGTGGCAAAACTTTGCACCCTACCCCACCCCCACCCGCACCATCAACCCCAACCCGATGATGTAACCCTTTCCCCATGACCTGTGGAACTTTTCTGAGGATCGCTAGTTGCAGTCGCAGGGCTTCCATCAGTAGAGGCTCACGATCCCACCCTCTTCAAACAATATCAATTGGAGCCGTTGCTCTTGGGAGAGACGTCTTCACAGTTTAAGTAAGTATGTTTCCGTAACTCCATTTCAGTCGGCTGAGTCCGGGACTTCGTCTCCCGGTCGTGGTGGCCTGTTCCGATCTCGTGGATGTTCTTTGGAAGGAATGGGGATGGACGCCTCAATGTACGCTATGGCTTCCGCAGGGATCTCAAAGAAATGCGACCTGCCTCCATGTTGAATCCGTAGTTTCGCCGGGAAGATGAGGGTGTATGGGACATGACGCAATCTCAGAAGCTTTTTGGCTTGTTCATAGGATCTGCGTTGCATTTGGACACTGGTCGAAAAATCCGGATAAATGTGGACTTTGTTTCCCCTCATATTGCAGGGAGCCTTTTTCCCTTGAAAGTTTTAGGATCGCGTCCCTGTCGCTATAGTTCAGGAGGCGCACAATAATCGTGCGTGGTGGCGCCCCAGGTTTGGGTGTCGGCGCTAGGGTGCGATTCGACAAGAAAGTGGTTAGAAAAAGATTCCGTGCCCAGAAGAGTTTTCAAAAGGGCCTCAACTTGTCGCTCCATCGGACCCTTACAGGAGGATTCTGGAATGCCGACAATACGGATATTGTTTCTTCTAGATCGAGATTCCAGGTCATCGCATTTTGCTTGAGTCTTACGCAGTTCCCCTTTCAGCTGTGCTATGTCTCGACCATGTTGTATTAGCAAATCTTCATTTGTGCTGATTCTGTTCTCAGCTTCTGTAACGCGAGTGCTCTCCTTGTCCATGCTAGCCTTAAGGGAGCTGATAGTTGAAACAATATCGTCCATCTTGACGTTCACTGCCAGGAAGCCGTTCTGTACCATGGTCATTAGGCGGTCTTCTCTGTCGTCATGTTCAATCGCAGCAGGATTGTCATCACCCATGTTTATGGCGCCCGCCGTCCCCTGAGGTTGGGAGCTGGCATAGGAGTCCATTGGGCGAGTTTTTTTCACGGCCGTGCTTTTTTTCTCGTTGCGGCCCATGGGTCACCCGTGCAGAGCAAGGGTCGATGACGAGGGTCAGGCCAGCCGTCTACACAGGATTAGTATAGCCTGTACCGAACAACGTCAATACCTATATTGTGCAACCTGTTGGGTACCAGTGCACCGAATCTTATGTAACGTATATGACGTTGCCACACGGGTCCTCGGTTGTTCTGCGACCTCCCGCTTTAGCACTGTCTCTGGGTGGCAGCCAGTGTAAAAAGGATTTTATAAAACTTTGTGACACAGCCACTGCCTCTGGGTCCGCACGCTTCTACATCTCCTGCTCTCGCAACGTCGGACGAGGGCTCGCTCGGCGGCAGGCCCGAGGCACGAGTCGGCAAGGGCCCTGCATGAAAGATGGCGTGCCGACCCAGTCGTTATCCGGGAGGTGGGCTGGAGCCACAGACCACCTCGTGTCCACCCAGGGTCCTGATGTCTGCCCACACGGTCCGCCCCCAGGCTCGTTCCATGGGGCTGAACCGTGGTGATCGGTGCTCCTCCCCCACGCGGCCTTGTGCCGATGACGGCGCCTCGGTCTGGTGTAGGATTCTTCCGGAGCGCTGGGGCGGACCACGGTCCACTGGAGAAGCCATTAATCTGAAGGGGGCTGCGAACTCGCTCGCGCTTCTGCGGTTTCGAACAGGATGTGCACACAATGTGCAGCGGGAGTACGGGAAACAGACGGTGTAGTAGTTTCTTCTCTCCGCGGCTCCAAAAAGGATTTATTTATATATAGGATGTTCGTGGGATCGGAGCGTTCCGATCAGGCGGCCATCTTAGTTGCGCGCAACAGCGCCCCCTCCAAGAAGTAAAAATACTTTAAAAGTAAACTGCTGCCACCAGTTCATCCTAGGTACACTTGTACAATCACTAACAAATTCTTAGAGGGTGGCTAGGGCCCTAAAACCAAAGAACCCCTATGCGCGGTACTGTAAGGTACTTGGCACATAGATAAAAAGTTACCAAGAAATGGCAACATAGTCAAAGACTAAGGGAAACATAGTTTCCCAGTACTTACAGCCTGAAGGATGTGTCAGTTTCCCCATAACAGATGAGCAAAAGCCCAGGAGTGCAGCTGTAGGCTGTGCTCCAAAGGAAAAAGTCAGGTTAGGTAAGCCAAACAAAAGCAAAAGGTTTGGGGGGCCCAGAAATGGAGGAGAAATTGCAGCTAAGGGTTGCTCAATTCCAGGGCTGATTACTGCCCCGTAGCCCCACCGCCCTACGGTCTTCCAGCCAAGTGTGGCGGCAGTGAGCATGTGTGGTGCCATTGGATGCCTAAGGAGAGCTGGTGGATGATGCTGCAGCTTTGCCAGTGGGCGGTAGAGATCTGTGACATCAGAGTTCCCTTCCGATTGCCTTGTTCCAAGAGTTTGATGTACCAGGGGACCCTGCATCCTTGGGACAACAGTGGCCCACATGGATTGAACGTCTATAGATGTTCCTTGATGCTGTTGGGGAGACTAGCGACAACTCGATAAAGTCTTTCCTGCTGTACTCAGCTGGCCTCGCTGTGCACAAAATCTTGAAGACCCTACGGCCCGTCGACAAAACGTATGCGGCTGCCAAGGGGGTCCTCCAAAACTACTTCAAGGGCAAGGTCACGCCTCAGCAGCAATTCCAGAGACTGTCACAGAAGGAGCAACCAGCAGTTGGGGGGGGGGGGGTACCTACTGAAGAGGAGGAGGATGAAGAAGACGTTTCCTTCATCTCTAGCATGCGCGTACTGATGCAGGCCAAACAACATCAGCCCAAGTGTTTGGTCCAAATATGTGATTCAACAGTCCCTTTGCTTATTGACGCTTGTGCATCAGTGAGTGTGATGGCAGATGATCATTACCAACAGTTGCAAGGAGCACAGCAACTGAAAGACACATAAGTCTGCATATTCACATTTTGGGGGGCGGAAATCTCCCCTACACAGGAGCGTTCATTGCCCCGGCATGAGGAAGTGAGAGTCAAGTTAGGTTCTTTGTCACCAAAGTGAGTGATGTGACCCTGCTGGGCTGAGCGGTGGCCCTCTGCATAATGAACTTCACATTTGGTGTGTACCTGGAGGACATCCAGTCCTTGCTAGATAGGTTTCAGGAAGTGTTCTCTCGATCAGCAGGCTAAAGGGTGATCCCATATGTCTCCATATTGACACCACTGTGCAGCCTGTGGCGCTGAAACAAGATGAGTCCCGTTTCATATGCGTGAAAATGTCGAGCGGGAGCTGGACAACTTGGTGAACTTAGACATCATTGAATAAGTAGAGGGGGCAACCCCATGGGTCTCTCCCATTGTGATAGCAAGGAAGCCTAAACAACCGGACTCTGTCCGCATATGTGTGGACATGCAGCTCCCGAACAGGACTTTGAAGAGAGAGATGCATGTTACCCCGACATTGGATGACAGGGTTGCAGACATGCAAGGGACGGTGTATTTTTCCAAATTTGATCTAAGAGCTGGGTACCACCAGTTGGCACTTGATCGGGCATTCCGATATATAACATTCACCACGCACAAGTGCCTATTCAGATGCATACAGCTACATTTCGGGATTTCTTCAGCCACAGAAGTATTTCAAAACACCATTAGAGGAGCTCTTGTGGGCATCAGCGGCGCTATTGACATTAGTAATTACATTTTGGTGTTCGCCAAGTCTGAGTCTGAACACCTAGATAGACTAGAGATGGTCCACAAAAGGATACAACAACTGGGGTTGACCCTGCACAAGGACAAATGCGAGTTCTTGAAGAAAAAGACTGAGTTGTTCACATTTGTGTTCCAGGAGGGAGGCATATCGGCTGACCGAGCAAAGGTGCAAGGCATTCAGGAGGCAAGCCCCCTAGCAACGCGTCTGAGGTGCGCAGCTTCCTGGGAATGCCCACATACTTGAAGTGGGAGAATGGAAGACCAGGCTCCCGTCCTTCACCTCTCGCGCTTGGCCTAGAGGGTCACGGCCCAGACACCCGCCGCGAGAAGAGTTTGTCCATTTACCAGACGACCAGGTACCCTGGTACAGGAACATACGGATGTGTCCACCTGCCTGCCCAGCAGCCCGCACTGGCCATGCCGACACCTGCGGCTCGGATCAGCTAGACTAAAAACCACACGTCGTTAGAGATGCCATGACGACCTAGACAACGGGAAGCACATCTGTACAAATATACACACTTAACATTTCCACACCAATCTACACGAAGAACATACTCAGTGCTCTGACGTAGGCGACAGGCATATTCACGGACGTGCATCTTTATTATTTTTACATAGGCTTTCAGAACGCAGAAACGCAAGACGCATCATGAACTCATCTATAACGCTTGCTCACGCTTCTCTTGAAACCCGTTACCACCATGAGAGGTATAATGGAAACACGATACTGGTCATGGAAATATATGCTATTATAACCTAAAAGCACCTATGCACCAAACAGACTACTTAAGCACCAGGCCCGAGTAGGCCTCAAACAAGAGCTCCCGTGGACATTAACAAAGCAAGAGTCAGGTTGCTGATCCTGCAGAAAGAACCCGGTGGAGCAACCAGCCAAGGTCGCAATGTTGCAAACCCACATCCAAGAACAAATCATCAAAGGCACGATGTTGCAACCTCGCACTCCGCGCCTCAACGATAAAGGCACGCCGACAAATTAAACCAGACGCGCAGTAGAAAAAACAATATTAATTGTGCAGAATTCTGCCTCTTTCACGGTCCCTCCCCACGTGACCAAGCCGAACCTGACGAGATGCCAAAACCCAGGAGAGAAAAGGCGTCTGGGTCCCTCACTACGAGACACAGGCCGATACACTTGAAAGGCTCAATGGACATCTGCTACAGTGGGAGCGGTCAGCCTTCCACCTATGAATAAATCCTCATATTGTCTGCACGTACCCATATTGAAACATTGTTGCAAACACAGGTACACCGAGAGCTGGGAACAACGGTGGTCCCAGGCTGGGAAGCTCACGGATGCACCAATCAGAACATGGGGCTCTTATCTCAGACGTCAGTAATACTAGCCAATCCTCAGGAGTCTTCATGTAACAATTCTTATGTATCTAATTGTAGGGACAACAAAGATATACCACCTGACTACACCTTGTCCACTAATATCATTCTCTATATGTGTACTATACTAACCCTACCACTCGAGCAACCAATTAAGAGTGGCGATAGGTTTTTTGTTAACTTTCTGAAGTGACGCAAGTAGCGCGTCATAATGCAGTAAAAAGGGCCTGCGAGCCCCACGATTGTGTGTGTGTCAGGACGAACGCGTACGCTCCTTGACCCATCCCTGCCGTTTTGTCTAAATAAACAGCAGAGTCACCTTGCTCCTTGTGTGTGTCTCATACTCAATCTCGTCTGGGATATACGGGAGGAGTTGGGGCCTCCCTGCCCGGAGGTCTGCGGACGGCCCGGCCGACCCCGGCAGAATTTCCCCCCGACAAGTTGGAGGCACTGCTGAGATCTGTTTAAGATCAACTTTTATTTTTAGTTTTTCCAGGCACTCCCGTTGCGAGGAGGCCCGGCGGCGCGGCCCCCTCTGCCGTTGCCCCCTTCTGAGGACTACAGGACCATCGCGGAGCTGCGAGAAGACCGGACAGCGCAATCCGGATATTGGCCCTCGGGAGCCGGTTGAGAAGTATCCCGCCCGCGGTCGGCGAGTGTCCAGACGTGGTCCAGACGAGGGGAGGTGGCGAGCCGCTTGGAGGGGTGCACGCAGTCGAGCGGCCCTGCATCGAGAGAACTTGGTGAGCATGACACGCACAACAAGCAATGCGAAATTGTGAGGGAGGGGGAGGAAGTAAATAAGGGAGGAGGGAGGTATTGTACAGATGTGCGGCGAAGGTTTAACTGAGTGTTGCCAATGGAATGAATGGTAGCGAAACAAGTGCGAGAACAGTCGGCTAACGTTACGCGAAAGAGGGGGGCGGGGCACGAAAACATCACGTGCAGCCGCTCGTAAGACACTGATGGCCTAAATTGCGACTACGTGTGAGGGTGGGTGTGTGTGGTTTCCTACGACTTGACATTTATTGATCAATGAGTAGATGAGGTTTCCTATTGTTCGAGCAAGAAACTCGATAGGTAGATGACGTTTCCCTGTGGGCGGTAGCTAGTTACATAGTTGCCCAAAACGGAAGATAATTGGCTGGTTAAGCCCTCCTGTTGAGGGGCGTATCACACGCGAGGCGACGCAGCGTGCGCAGTCCGGTTATATTATTGATGAGATTACATTGTTCCAGGAGAGACAGGAAGACAGCTGTAGGGTTAGCGGGGTAGATTGCAAGTGTATTTTGAACTTAAAGAACATAACAAGAATATACCAGTAGCTCGAAGAAATCGGTGACGTCACCAGTAGGGATTTAATAAGATATCGCGAGCGCAAGAAACTTTGGGTTGAGAGTGGTGGGGAAGAGAAAAATGATAAAGGAGCGGATACGGAGATAAACGATAAACGAGTGGATTGAAAGAGGAGAAGGGGAAAGGGGCGTGGCTGCGCACAGAGAACGCCGGCCACGGCAAGTGTAAAAGGGGGAGGAGAACGGAGAAACAGGACGACTGTATAAGATCGTCGTAAGGGGTACGCAGCCGCAGGGGGCTGCGTGCGCTTCGGCCGCAGGGGGCCGTAGGGGAAGGAATATAATATAACATCATATTTATTATTATTACATAATCTGTCAAGGGATTGTCGTAAGTCCCCACACTTGCGGGGCAAGGTAAGCAATACGAGGTTGTATATTGTAAACTGCTGGTAAAGAGAAGGGTAACAAGGGGAGGGCCACTATGTCATACGGGAGAGGGTCGGGAGGGTGGGGGAACACCCTCACTACCCCATTACAACACATATGCACCACACTGCCACCACATAGGGAGAAATTAAGTACAGCATAGAGTGGACCCAGGGGACGGATAACAAAATGTTAACACCATGGCCGCCTAATGGTAGTTTCGATCCATATGCCCAACATTCACTACTAAACCATCTGCACAATACATACAAGGGGAAGAAGTTGGCAAACCATGTGGAGGTGTTTAACTTGTGGAGGATGTTCCAGGGGTCCCGACCAGGACCAAATGGAATGTTCACTATGGGGGAAACACCGGAAGAAAAGGAGATTAAGAAAGAAGGAACGGATGGGGAAAAGGGGTGCGAAAGCACAAAGAATACGGGGAACGGAGGACAGGGAGGAGAAAAGATTGATAAATCAAACGACATAAAAAAGGAACGGAACAATGAGACACCCATAACACCGGGAGTGAAAACAGAGGGAGGAGGGTTGTACCCTTTAAGAGAATTAGGAGAAATAGAAGGACAGTTCAGGGCGGCTGAAGGATACTCGAACCCGGCATACAGCCCTCCACCATATGTGGCTCATAGGAAGATACCAATGGGGGAAGAAAGGATTGGAGAAGAGCAGACTGTAGAGATAGGAAACGATGAGTGGGTAGCTGCACAGATATTATTGAAATTACGAGGCTCACTAACTGGAGAAGAAAGGGAGGCGGTAAGGAGAACAGACGAGGATAGTGCCAGAGAGAGTGAAATGAGGGGAGAGGAGCTACTATGGCAGAAGGAAGAGATTTTGGAGGAAAAATTAGCAAAACTAAGGGACGAGCAGAATGAATTGATCAAACAACTCGAGAGGGAGGAAAGAGAGAGAGTGAGGAAAAGGAAAGAAGGTAAGAACGAATTGGAAAAATTAAGGGAACGAAATGAGGAGCAAAAGAGAGAAGCTGAAAGGGTAAAAGCAGCAGCAGACAGGGTATCAAGAGTAGTGCTGAGGGAGAAGAAGAAGGAAGAAGAAGAAAAGGAAAAGGAAATGGAAATATGGAGGAGGAGGGTACTATCAGAGACAGCTAAGAAATATGAAGAGGGGAAGGTAATAGAGAGTATAGTAGAAAGAGAAAGGGTGAAATGGGAAAGGAAGAAAGAGGATGAAAGAATATTGGAACAGATGAGCAACGAAGTAATGGAGGAATTGAAAAGAAAAAGGGAGGAAAATAGTAGGGAAATGGAGGAGAGAAGTGAAGGGGGAAGAGAAGGGAGGAGTAGGGAGAGTGAAAGATGGGGAGATGTATATAAAAGTAGAGAGGTAGCAACAACATCAGTACTAGGGGGAACAGTTGGTAACAACGAAAGGGGAGAAAGAGACTTAATAGACTTAAAAACAGTAACAATAAAAGGAAAAAAGGCAGAGTGGGGGGTGCCATTTATGAATGACTTTTGCAGTGAGGAGGAAGAAGGAGTGGAGAAGGATGGAAGAAAGAGTGAAAGGGAAAGCTTAGATAAGCTATACCTCACTAGAACAAACATAGATTCGCCCTGGATGAGTAGAAGATGGGAGGAGCTGGAGAGAAGTAAGGAGGGAGTGAAAAGAATAGGGGAAACACAAACCCATGAAACCACGCCACCAACATCTCCATCACGCCCTCCCACGTCACACCATACATGTTCAACCACCGCACGCTCACTGCACAGAATAAAGCTCGCGCCCTTCATGAACGAACTTACACCTTATGCATGTCGGCTTAGGGACCTCCCTAGTCGCAGGCAATACAGACAAATAGACATATCCATATTGAACACAGGAAATGACGAAAAAAGGGGAAAGGAAGAAGAGGGAGGTAGGAGCAGAGGTAGTAAGGAAGAATTTGAAGTAGTAAAGGAAACGGGGGAAGAGGAGGGGTGCGAAGACTCAATATTATGGAGCGTAAAGGGTGACACAAGACAGAATTTAATGCCACTGTTGGAGAGAGGAGGGGTTAGACCACAGTATGTACCTTGGAAACATACGGATAAAGAAAATATAAAATGTAGGCTCCCATCACTAAGCGGAGGTGCGGGTAAGTGGATATATGAAATGGAAAAACACACCGCAGGACAGAAACTAGCAGTAGGAGATGTGAAGGGCCTGTTAATATCAATATTAGGGGATAGAGCGGATGACATTTGGAAAAGAGCGGGATTCCATGGGGTAACAATAACGAACACATCGCATGATGGGGCACCATTTGCAAACTGTAGACATGCGCTATGGCAGGCACTGAGAGTGCAGTACCCAGACACATCAGACATAGGAGCCATCACTTCCCGTAAGATGGGTGAAAATGAGGACCCTGTTGATTATATCCAGGATATTCAAGAGAAGTGGCGCATGGAAACTAGAGAACAATGGGACAAAACACCAGCCATATTTTATCATATACTAGTACAAGGGCTCCCAGAAGGGGTTCAGAAACAACTAAAGAAAGTAGTGGGGATGGAAGCAAAACCATGGCCAGAAATACAACTGACTATAGTACATCACTGCAGGACATGGCAAGGAAAAATGAAACAAAAGGAAGAGGATAGGAAAACAGAAGAGGCCAAACTAGTACAGAAAAAACTTACTAAATACACAATGGAAGGGGCACTAATAACTACGCCCACACCAATGGCCCAAAGCCCAACGCAAGTAGTGGCTGCACAAGATCCCGCCCAAATAGCGCCTCCACAAGGTGTAATACAGCAAGTGCCGCCTCTGCAATTACACGCACCAAACATGGGAGGAGGGTACCCCATGCAAGGAACTGGGTATTATAGTTATAACCGAGGGAGAGGAGGGTTTATGAGGGGGAGAGGATACGGATATAATACCCAACAACAGGCGGGGGGACTTAGAAATTACTACCCCACAGGGCAACCCGTATACCAGGACAACACAGGGAGCTTCCCATGGCAAAGCAGGGAACCACCCGTGTGTTGGAGCTGCGGACTATTAGGACACATGTCACGTACATGTAGGGTCAGGCCAGGAACACCAGCATGGAATGAACAAGCACAACCTAGGACCTCACAAGAACAGCAGGGCATACAACAACAGCAGATGTCACAAAAAGGGAGTGACCCACAACAACAAACAACACAACAGCCACAAACCTATTCACTGCCACAACAACAAATAACACAGCAACTGCCACCGCCACAACAACAAGTAGCGTTAATACAACCACCACCCCAAACTCAACAAACGCAATTGGGTAGGGTGACGGTGTTGGGACACAACCCTTACACAGGGAATGGCCAATCATTGTACCCCCAATAGGCCAGCCCACAGACGGCCTTGGTGTGTCCCATCCTGTCAGTAACACCTAATAGTGCGGAGGAACCACGCATAGAGGTAACGATAGGTGACAAAAAATTATCATTTCTTGTTGACACCGGGGCAACCCGGTCTTGCATAAGGGAAGGTAAATTTAAAATGTCAGGTGAAGCCATGAACACCCAAGGATTTTCTGGGGCTAAGGGGTTGGTTCCATTTACTGATAACGTTCCATTATCTATTGGAGATTATGATCTGTCAGTCCCACTTTTGTATTATAGTGCCTCACCAGTAAATATACTGGGGAGAGACATAATGAACAGGTTGAATATGACGATCTCCTTTACAGAGGATGGCATAATTTGCTCTACTCCAGGGATTAACATGCTCGCAGCACGACAGATTTTGCAAGCATACTGTGGACAGACAGCGATTAGGGCGGAGCCAGTAGATGGCGAGCTATTCCAGTATGGCACAGACATGGCATTTGCATGGATGCCAGGGATAGAAGGGAAAATATGGAGGAGGCCAGCAGCCTATCTGTTCCGACCAGAAACACCAGTTAATGAACTGGAAGGGAAGGTGTTTGTAATGGACATTGAGAGCATTATTGCAACAGCTGATTATGTTGCTGTGCACGCCCAAGATAAAGAAGGGAGAGCATGGAGGGCGGTGATAGCACTAGCAGAAGGATGTAGGCTGACCCAGGTGTCAGATGAAGAGCTGTTCTCAGAAGAAAAGGAAGAAGATGAAATGGTGTTCATGATGAGTGTAGAAATATGGCTAAGAGTGGCTCACAAACAAGTAGCACAGAAAATTGCAATGGCACTTGAGGCACCCGCAGGCACCCCAGTCCCATTTTTTAAGGAGGATATGTCAAAAGTGCCCAAATCATTATGGACTATTAGCCCTTATGACGTAGGATGCATAAAAAGCATAGGGGGTGTAAGGATAAAATTGAAAAAAGGTGCCATACTACCAAGAGTGAAACAGTACCCATTGTCAAAAGAGGCAGATGAAGGCATATATGAAACCATAACGGCCCTTATAAACAATGGCATATTGGTCCCCTCAGAATCACCATGTAACACAGCTGTGTACCCGGTGCGCAAGGCTAAAGGGGGGTCTTGGCGCTTCATACAGGACCTCAGACCCTTGAACAACATAGTAGAAGCAGAGTATCCAGTAACAGCAAACCCGGCCACAATATTGTGTGGCATTCCAGCAGAAGCATCACGATTTACAGTGATTGACCTTAAAAATGCTTTTTTCTCAATACCATTACACCCAGACTCACAAGATTTGACAAGCTTCACTTACCGAAATACAAAGTGGAAACATACCAGATTACCACAGGGGTATTGTGAATCACCCTCAATTTTCAATAGAGTAATACAGATGGATTTGGGTAACGTTGAGGTGGAAAGCACAGTGTTACAGTATGTGGATGACATAATAATTTGCAGTACAAACGAAAGTAAATGTAGAGAGGACTCCTTAAAGATGTTGACAATATTGGCTGAAAAGGGGTACAAGGTAGACATGGAAAAGATACAATACTGTCAGGAACAGGTACTTTACATTGGCCAACTGATATCCCAACATGGAAGAAGGATTGCACCACAAAGAGCACAGGCCATCTCAAGCACTCCCGTGCCACAGACTGAGAGAACTGCAGCAATTTCTGGGGCTGTGCAACTACTGTAGAGCATGGGTATTTGATTACAGCTCATACATAGGACCCCTGCTTGAGGGTTTGAAGGAAGCAAATAAAGGGGAGAAAAAGTTGGGATGGACTATGGAAATGAGGGAGGCATTTGACGAATTGAAAGACGCGATATCAACTGCTCCAGTACTGGCATCCCCAGACTATGAGCGACGCTTTTTTATATTTTCACATTGCGACTCAGCAGTGATGAAGGCAGTATTGGCACAAAAAACGAGCATGGGATATAAACCAGTAGCATTTTACAGCGGACACTTAGACCCTGTGATGTTAGGCCACTTCCCTTGTGCTTCCCTTGTGAACAAGGTCTCGCTGCAGCTGCCTTTGCAGTAGAAAAAGCATCAGCAATAACTATGGGGTGTCCAACTACACTGTTTGTGGAACATGCATTATTTGCAATATTGAATAAACCCAAGTCCACACTAACGACACAAAGGGCATCAGGATATGAGATCATTTTGTCTAGGGCTGAACTAGCGATTGTTAGATGTAGCACTGTTAACCCTGCAAGGTTCCTAGCAGAAGTAATTGAAGAGGGAGATTACGCCCACGACTGCACCCAAATAACTAAAATGTACTCATGTACTAGAAAAGTTGAAGAAAACGCACTAGAGGGAGGTGAGCTTTTGTTTATTGATGGGTCATCAACTATTGATCAAGGAGATGGGATACGAAGGACTGGGGCAGCAGTGGTAAAAATGATGGAGGCTCCGGTGTGTGTGGCTATGAAGTGTGTACGATTACCACAGCACTACTCTGCTCAAGCCGCGGAACTGGTTGCACTAATATTGGCATTAAAGGAAAGTTTTAATAAAAGAGTAACCATATATTCCGACAGTGCATATGTTACATCCACTGTCCACTCAGGCTTATCAAAATGGAGAAGAAGAGGGTTTAGGAGAGCTGATGGCACTCCAGTACAACATGCCCTCTTGTTGGCTGAACTAATTGAAGTAATAAACGACCCCCAAGAACTAGCCCTAGTCAAATGCACCGCACACACCAATGGTGAAGACTACGTATCAAAAGGGAATGCAGCAGCAGACGCACATGCGAAATATGCTGCATACTTTGGTGAGATATGGAACCCCACAGACTCACAGAGAGGGAGAGGGAGGGGAATAGCTAGGGAGATGTTAATAAAAGAGGGGTACACCCATCTCCCAGCCACACAGATTATGGAACTACAAGCGGCTGCACCAATGGCCGAAAAAGAAGTATGGGTAAAAAGAGGATGTACAATGTCCCCAACCGACGCACTATGGCGCCAGGGTGGCACGGGGAAAGTTGTAATACCGTTGGCACTGTTAAATACCGCCCTGAGCCAATTACATCACCCTGCCCATACAGGCAAGGAAATAATCGCAGCACGAATTAGAGAAGATTGGTTTTGTCCTGAGTTAAACTCTCATGTGTCAAATTTTATCAGCAATTGCCTCACATGTCAACAGTTTACGGCCGGTCATACTCTAAAAGTGATAAGAGGTACCATACCCCGGCCAGAAGGACCTTTTCGGCACCTTCACATTGACTATGTTGATATGATCAACATATGTCAAGGTAATAGGTATAGGATTGTAGTAGTATGCCCATTTTCTAGGTGGATTGAAGCAGGGCCCTGTTCACACCCTGATGCGTTTAGAGCAGCCAAATTCATAGTAAGGGAGGTCTTCCCCAGGTGGGGAGTGTGCGAGGTGTTAAGATCAGACAACGGCCCACATTTCGCAAACGAAATGTTCCAACATATCACATCCCTGCTGAACATTAAACACAAATTTGCATGTGCATACCACCCACAGGCTAATGGCGTATGTGAACGCCTGAATGGCTTATTGAAGGAGGCAATTGCAAAAATACAACAAACAACAAAGAAAAGTTGGTTGTATTGCCTTCCGTTAGCTTTATTTGAACTTAGAAATAGGCCAGGGTCCGACCACCACCTCACCCCTCACGAAGTGGTTACTGGACGTCAAATGCGCCTTCCCCTAACCCCAACGTCAAGGGTATTCACCGACCACGAAAGTTCAGCGAGTGTGTTAGGTGATGAAATGTATCAATATGTGTCTTCTTTGATTACTAGTGTCGTGTTTGTGTCTCAACAGCTCGAGCGCACACGGGGCGGGTCTACCAGCAATCAAGAAAAAGGCGCAAGTACAGAATTGGGAAAGGAGAACTTGTGCAAACTTGCCAAAGGTGACCACGTGCTACTTCGCAATTTCAATAGAAAGTGGAACGAGAAGAGGTTCACTGGCCCCCATCTGGTAGAGGACGTATCAACAAGAGCAGTAAAACTAAAGGATAAGCGTGCCTGGAACCACCTACATGACGTAAAGATCTACAAACTGCAGACCCGCCCCAGCGCCAACTACAGGTCCATTGGAAGAACAGCAACAACATCCCCGACAGCGGAAGAAAGTTCCACCACAGACAACGACCCAATTGTTCCCTCGGAGACAATAACTGACGAAGAAGGGGGTGATCCCCATACTGCCCACCCCATGGTCACACGCTCAAAGAGTAAAAATACTTCCGCCATCTGAGCGCAAACCCCCCCCCCATTGACTGCTAAGTACAGTTGTAACTAAAACTGAAGGACATTGCTTGCACCAATACACATGTAAACACGTGAATGTTCTCTTTTTTCTCTCGCACATACAGGAACTGCGTAATATTGTATTGTTAAGAAAAAGCTAATTAACAAGTTCAGTGTACAGGCGTAGATGGTGCTGCCAGACGATAACTACCCAGAAGAATTGTCACACCAATTTGTATACGAAATAAAAAGGCCAACATACCTAAAAAGGAGAAGGGTACGTGTCTACTACACAGCCTTCCTCCTGGCCATAGAATATTACATGCCCCACCTCCGCCCATACTTGCCGGTCCTAAGAGACCGATCACTTAGAGTAGCGTGGGAGCAGCTCTTCGCCTGGGCACTGAATGACTACTTGATAGGGAGAGCTTAAAGGAAACAAAACTAACATTTAATAACGAGCACTTTTGAGAATTTTTAGGCGGGCAACTTTAACGTCGCAAGAATACGCTGCCAGGACTGCAGCAAGGTAAGAGCAAAATGCCGGTGAGATTAGCATATGTAATAAAAATAATAGGGATTTTTATGATCAGCGGGTTCTTGGCTGCCTCTGTCTGGCAGTACAGCTATGCTATCGATTTTATTGCTGCACCCAAACCTAATATACCCCCGTTCCCTGCTGCAACAGGTGTTACGTCAGGTGGTAATAGTAATTTTGCACCCAAGCAAAATAGAGTTAAACGCAGCACATACTCAGACAATAAAGGTATTGATAATTATGTACAAGATTCAGCACAC
Organism: Ambystoma mexicanum; assembly: GCF_040938575.1. Lineage (NCBI taxonomy): Eukaryota > Metazoa > Chordata > Amphibia > Caudata > Ambystomatidae > Ambystoma > Ambystoma mexicanum. Next base: position 548,908,780 of record NC_090941.1, on the reverse strand, counting down.
GTCGCAAACAACATATGGTACCAGCACATGACCCGCATTGGTAAGCAGACAACCGAGGATAGCTGTTACGTTTGCTCATTAATACCATACGCCATGAGCGCTTCACGAACATTTGTTGCCACAGAAATAGATGAAAAAACAGCACAGTGCATAATATATTTGGCCCTGTTCCAAACGAAAGGAAGATTTCAAGGAACAGTAGTGCACATGACATGGAAAACACGAGACTCATACCCATATGAAAACAACTTCCTCAAGACCTATCTGAGTTATCACAAGACCAGTTTACATGCTGAAGCATTCAGGTACATAACAAGTGGCCCTGCAAAAGGAGAAACAAAGAAGGTAACACTGCAGTATCTACCATGTGATTGGTACGCCACTGAAGTTCCGGGTAAACAAGGATGCTGGGAGAGGCCGCTACTGACGATAACAGGAAAGGTGTATCTGGGCAACAGCTGGGAGATAGGAGTGATTGGCAGCAACATGGTAACAAAAGAAACTATCTCAACTATCGAGACACACAATCATCGATGTTGGACGACGTGGATCAAGTATGTACCAATGCTCACGTGGGTAGAAGAAGATGAAGACCCAATAACTATACTACCATTGACTGCGCCCAAAGTATGCTACCAGCATAAAGGAGAGGTGGACGTAGGATATAACACCAATTGTGCAAGCGTGATGGAGTTACCTGAGGGGGGAGCGGGAACAGCAGTAATAATGGACCATTATTGGGCCTGCGGAGAAAAGGCATATCATACACTGCCTCCCCTGTGGAATGGTGTGTGCACAATGGTACACGTCAATGTACCATCACTAGTGGTACCTAAGAAGCATGTCGATGTGGCGAAATTTCCTAAAATGGATGAAGGGGATAGGAGAAGAAAGAGATCTGCACCACTTCAGAAGGAGCAAGAGAACAGGACCAACAGCAATGATACTGTCCTAAATAGGAGAAAAAGACAAGGAGAGCCACTGACAGGAAATTACCTGTGGGGAAGGTCGGAAACGGAACTAACATCAATACCGCCAGAACACAGACTATTCAGCAGAGCAGCAATGTTCTTCTCCTCAATAATACATCCGGGACTGCAGGCATACGCAAACGCAAAATGGCTCCAAATAACCAGATGGGAACTAATGATGACCATCAATTCAACAGTAAATGGGTTCAACGCAATTAAAGAGGAGCTGCGAGCTGTAAGGATGGTAGCACTCCAGAACAGATATGTATTGGACCTTCTCACAGCAATGGAAGGAGGAGTTTGTGCAAAGATAGGACAATCTTGCTGCACGTTCATACCTGCCAACGATGCTGACAATGGTACACTGACAGAAGCAGTTTCACAATTGGCCCAGATGCACTCCAAAATGATGGACGAAAGTAACGGTGTAGACAAGGATAAGAGCTGGTTTTCACTATTATGGTCATGGATGCCATCTTGGCTGTCAGATGGACTGAAAATAATAGTGGGGTGTACTATTTTGGCTGGAGCTACCCTGATCATAATTAGATTTTGGAAGGCCCGGAAGGCACGCACGACAGACGAGTTGCTGGAAATGGTGGGAATGCACCCCTTAATGCCAGCAGATGACGGCCAGCATACAGGTGTGATAATACAAGAAAGGGAGAAGTTGCGCACCCAAATCATCACCAATCATCTAGACCCACCATCAGTGAAGATCGAGAACCCAAGGAACCCCAGGAGCTACATAGGAAGATGGGTATACTGTACTCCTGGAGGAACATGTGAATACATGTATTGGTCATTTGAAGATCATGTAAACCATTATGGACATCTCGGAGGGATAACTAAGATATGGAGGGTAAGAGGAGATAACGAGAAGGATATGTTTGTGGTCGACAAGTCGACCAGAGGGGGGACTGAAGTGGGAGAATGGAAGACCAGGCTCCCGTCCTTCACCTCTCGCGCTTGGCCTAGAGGGTCACGGCCCAGACACCCGCCGCGAGAAGAGTTTGTCCATTTACCAGACGACCAGGTACCCTGGTACAGGAACATACGGATGTGTCCACCTGCCTGCCCAGCAGCCCGCACTGGCCATGCCGACACCTGCGGCTCGGATCAGCTAGACTAAAAACCACACGTCGTTAGAGATGCCATGACGACCTAGACAACGGGAAGCACATCTGTACAAATATACACACTTAACATTTCCACACCAATCTACACGAAGAACATACTCAGTGCTCTGACGTAGGCGACAGGCATATTCACGGACGTGCATCTTTATTATTTTTACATAGGCTTTCAGAACGCAGAAACGCAAGACGCATCATGAACTCATCTATAACGCTTGCTCACGCTTCTCTTGAAACCCGTTACCACCATGAGAGGTATAATGGAAACACGATACTGGTCATGGAAATATATGCTATTATAACCTAAAAGCACCTATGCACCAAACAGACTACTTAAGCACCAGGCCCGAGTAGGCCTCAAACAAGAGCTCCCGTGGACATTAACAAAGCAAGAGTCAGGTTGCTGATCCTGCAGAAAGAACCCGGTGGAGCAACCAGCCAAGGTCGCAATGTTGCAAACCCACATCCAAGAACAAATCATCAAAGGCACGATGTTGCAACCTCGCACCGCGCCTCAACGATAAAGGCACGCCGACAAATTAAACCAGACGCGCAGTAGAAAAAACAATATTAATTGTGCAGAATTCTGCCTCTTTCACGGTCCCTCCCCACGTGACCAAGCCGAACCTGACGAGATGCCAAAACCCAGGAGAGAAAAGGCGTCTGGGTCCCTCACTACGAGACACAGGCCGATACACTTGAAAGGCTCAATCGACATCTGCTACAGTGGGAGCGGTCAGCCTTCCACCTATGAATAAATCCTCATATTGTCTGCACGTACCCATATTGAAACATTGTTGCAAACACAGGTACACCGAGAGCTGGGAACAACGGTGGTCCCAGGCTGGGAAGCTCACGGATGCACCAATCAGAACATGGGGCTCTTATCTCAGACGTCAGTAATACTAGCCAATCCTCAGGAGTCTTCATGTAACAATTCTTATGTATCTAATTGTAGGGACAACCAAGATATACCACCTGACTACACCTTGTCCACTAATATCATTCTCTATATGTGTACTATACTAACCCTACCACTCGAGCAACCAATTAAGAGTGGCGATAGGTTTTTTGTTAACTTTCTGAAGTGACGCAAGTAGCGCGTCATAATGCAGTAAAAAGGGCCTGCGAGCCCCACGATTGTGTGTGTGTCAGGACGAACGCGTACGCTCCTTGACCCATCCCTGCCGTTTTGTCTAAATAAACAGCAGAGTCACCTTGCTCCTTGTGTGTGTCTCATACTCAATCTCGTCTGGGATATACGGGAGGAGTTGGGGCCTCCCTGCCCGGAGGTCTGCGGACGGCCCGGCCGACCCCGGCAGAATTTCCCCCCGACATACTGCAGAAGGTTAATCAAAGATCGGGCCACAATGTCAAACCCCCTAGAACATAACGAAAAACGAGTGTGCATGGAGACGGACATCCCTGGAGCAGTCTGCGTTTGAGAGCATAAATGGCACCTTCACGGCCAACGACACAATGGCGTTCTTCGACCCAGGGAAGAAGGCAGAGATCATAGTGGACAAAAGTCTGTTTGGCCTGGGAGCGATGCTGGTGCAGCCCGACCCAAATGGGGAGGTGGCGTTTGCCAGCAAGTTATTGTTGGCGATTGAGGAGAGGTACTCCCAGATTGAAAGGGAGGCCCTGGCAGTGCTCTTAGGCTGCAAACACTTTCAACTGTATATCTTTGGCAAGCGCCTCAAAGTTACCACAGCCCATAAGCCTTTGATACCGAGCATTGCCGGTTTGTCGTCCAAACCACCGACCCGTATAGAGAAATGGATGCTCGCCCTCCGGGGGTACAATGTGGAGCTAGTGTGTGTCCAGGGAGTGCCATGCACCGGATTATTTGTCTGGACACCCCCTCCAGTCAGATCAGGCCGGGGGCAGTCGTGATGAAGAAGAGACTGAAGAGTATATACAGTTGCTTGCGGCATCTGCGACCCTTAATTCCATGTTGTTGGATGACATAAAAGCAGCGTTGTTAGAAGATGAGCGTTTCCAGATCATGCAGGTGGCTTGGAGGAGCGGGGAGTGGAAGAAGGTACTTGCAAAGCTGTACAAGCGCATTTGCGAGGCCCGCCAGGCGCTGGAAAATCTGTGGCAGATACAGAACAAGCTCACATACACCACGAATGGGCTTGTCTTGAGAGGGTACAAAATGGTGATACTGGAGAAGCTGTTCCCAAGGGTGATGTAGCTAGAGCACAAAGGCCACCAGGTAGCAGCCAAGACCAAGGCGCATCTCTGCATGAAAGTCTGGTTCCCAGGGCTAGAAGATAAAGTGGGCACGTTCATTAAGAGTTGCATCTGGTGCTAGGCAGCTGCCCCCCCCCCCCCAATCGATTGAGACCATGGACAGAAGCTGCCTGCTGTGGGACATTGTGCATTTGGACTTTGGTTCTATTTGTCGAGATACACATTTCCTGGTGTTAGTGGACCAGTGGTCAAGGTATCCTGAGGTAGAGTTTTCGTCCCTGGTCGCTACTCATGAACTGTCTATAGAAGTATGTACAAACAATGGGCCCCTGTTCCAGAGCTGGGGTTTCTCTGAGTTTCTGTAAACACAAGGAGTTTGTCATCGAAAAGTGACCCCCGTCTGGCCACAGGCGAACAGGGAGGTGGAGAGATTCATGCACACCCTCAACAAGGTATTTCGGATGCCACATGGGCAAGGCGAATGTGAAAGAAGGGCGCTGTACCAATTCCTATCCGAACATCGTACAACCCCCCCATTGCTCTACCGGGCTACCGCCAGCTGAAGTGCTGTTTCGAAGGATCCCAAGAGGGATGATCCCAGAGTACGCCCCTCGCAACCCTGAGTCATTGATGACCAGGCGGTGTTCAGAGAGGGAGGTGGGCGAATGAGAGAGTGATCAAAGAGGATTACAGGACTATTCAGTACTACTGTGCTACACGCAACCCAGAGGGAAAATGTTTCTGCCACACGAGCCTCACCCGTTCAGCGTTGTGGATGTGCACGGGTCGATTGTTTCAGTGTCCCATGGAATAGACACGGTCCCTAGGAACTCCAGTTTCTTATGAAAATTGATAGAACCGCCAAGTCAGGTGGGAGGCTCACCAGGAAGATGGGTGGAAACGCAACCATTGTGGGAAGGAAACGAAGATGATGACTTGGACCAGTAAAACTCACGGGAAGATGGAAATGATCCGGCTGACCAAGGAGGAGGCAGCAGCTGGAGCGAGGCCCTTCCTGAGGAGAGTGTGGAATGACGGTACCCCATGTGAGACTCCTGACGTCGTCCCAACTCACTCCAGGATTTTGAAGTGGACATGCCGTCAATTTAAGAACAGTTTTGGAAAAATGTTGTCCCCACATGTTTTGTGGTTCCAGTTTGAAGTTATAGGTTTGTTCTTTTAAAATGGAAAAGGAGGACTCTGGTGGGTCTATGGCTTTAAGGTGACCATTGACGTGCTACGTCACGGCGTCTGCAAATAAAAGGGAAGCCTGTACCTTGACAAAGGCACGCATTCCTGCAAAACAAGAAGTGGAAGTGATATACCCTCTACCACTTTTTAGAAGTGCAAATATCTGCAGTGCAGAGGACGCAATATTGTGTACAACTACCACTTATCTGAACGTTGTAAACTTCGTGGCCACGTTCATTCACCATGGTTTAAAATAAGACGGCAGGTTCACCACTCAGCCCCTAACACCAATGCAGCTACAGTGCCCTAATGGAATATCGAACTCAATTGGAGTCCTATGAGAGGATGCAAAGAACATGCTGCAGGTAGCTAGGGAGATATAAGCTATAGGTGCCAAATGTGCATTGTTAATATGGCGCATTTAATGAAGTTACCTATTGATTAACTAATTACATATTGATTTTTAACTTAATGGATTGCAGATATCTTTTCTCTCTTATCAAATGCTTGTTGTGGTACATCTGTGATATGTTTGTTTTGTGTTTTAATTGTGGGTATTTTGCACTTTTTAAGAATGTATTTGTTTGTGTTTTAGGCTTATGTGGAATAAAGCTTTAGGAAACGGAAGTTATGTGTACGCGGAGAGCTAGGGAGTAAACGAAACCTAAAGCCACGGGGCGCATTCCGCATAGCTGGAACGAAGGGACACTATCTAGTCAACCGAAGAACACCAAAAAAGACATGCATCATAGTTTACGGACAAGTTCACCTGAAACGGTGGTAGTCGTTGCCAGGTGTAGCTTGGTACTTACCCCTCGGACGGCGGGTGTTGCTGGGGAGCAGTGGGCGTCTGCTGCTGGTCGTGAATTGTATTGCGGGGAACGGAGGCTGGACACTCTGGGTCTGTCCTAGCCCCCGGACCCCTCACCGTCTGGCCACCCCTACCGCGGGTGGTTACCGAGGAAATAGACATTTGGCTGGCTTTTCTCGGATCCGGCGGGTGTACGTCGCTCCGCGGAATCAGTCAATACTAGCCCGCGATACAGCGACCGAAGCTCGCCACCCGCCTCAGGGTGTTTGTGTTCAAAAGCTCCCGAGACGCTAGGAGTTGACTGGGTCCACTTGCACTGTACAAAAGCGCATTAAGGATAATGGCAGTAGCAGCACAGCACTATGTACCCAAGGAGTCCCCGGGCACGCCTCCTGTTGTGACGCTATACATGTTGCACACGGAACACCCCCAGTTCCACACAATTGAACGAGTTTCGATTCTCGTGTTATTGAGATTTGTTTTTGTACGTGTGCTGGCTTAGCGCCACCCAGAACGCCACGCCTTAACCCTGTACACCTCTTCCCCGTCTCATATGCTGGTCCTGCTGATCTCACTTTCTAACGAACTGTCCCCCAATTAAGGGTTAATGTTGAACACCTTCCAGTGCGTGAAGGCCGAAATCCGGCAATTGGAATACTGTTCATTTTGATGCACCGTCATCTGCGCTCACTATGTAACTATAGTGACGCCGGCGACGTAGTGAAAACAACCATACAAACAGTCGGCACCTATCTAGAGTTGTTTGTCTGCATTTCAAGAGGGGAATGCCGTGGTACATCTCCAACGCCCTTGACTTGCCGTACCCTATTTCGAGAACTGCCTATTTAAACGCGGGTACAAACCTAACCCAGCGAGGCAACCTTATATCCATGAATTATATAACAGACAGGGTTTAAGTAGATGGGAATACCCCTCAACATTTTCTTAGTTTACTCTGGTGCAGTGATTAATTTTGGCAAGTTGTAGACAAATCAGGGGCGTCAGAAGTGTGAAGGCGAGCCATTTACAACTCGGAGTAAAATTCTCCTCTCAGGTTTATGCAAGGTGTTCTCACTGAAGATCCTGTGTGTGTGTGTTCACTGTTACAATCTGCACTGTTCTCGTGATAACATGATATCACAGCTTCTTTAACAAGCATTGGCAATGCCAACGGTTTGGGTTTGTGTTGGCATTGGAATGGAAACGTGCTATATTGTGAGACCCTGCCAAGCAAGCCTCGTGCTCATGTCACATGTCAGTGACCATGTGACTATGTTAATAAAAATGGATGAGTGGTTTCCCACTCATCAGTGTAATAATGTTACATTAAGCTACATATAAGCATAACCACTGGGTCCCATCACCCAGGCTTAACTGACCTCGGGTAGAACACTCAAACAGCATTCACACATCAACATTCTACATGACATCACAGGGTCTCTCATTCACAAGCAAGAACTTCACAATAATCAGTTAGCACCACCAGACCCCAGCCTGATGTCTCGTTATTTCCAGCGCTGTGCTGGCGCAGCACAGTGCCACTGTGAGGCAACACTGTCCCTCCAGAACAAAGATTAGCAGAGCCTCTGCCGGGCAACTCCGCAGCTGTATCTCGAAGCCCCTGCTCTCCGGCTGTGTTGTGCCATGTCTGCCTGGGTGCCCCCAGGCTGTGATATGCCCGTGTGCCCACGGTCTAGCAGGGGGATCCCTGCATCCAAGATTGTCGTCTGGGTGCCCCAAGCAATGATGGGTCTGGGCCCTGGTGCCCTGGGGCTTCCAGGCACAACACTACTAATGTAGTAGTATGAACTGGCCATTCATGGAAGTAGATGCAAAATAGTGCAAGTACCCAGGCATCTAATAGCAATGCCTGGAAAATGTCTAATCCTTATACGCAAGCCATAACTGTTGGCTTTGCCAATGCTTGTATTAATACTACTCAGGGAAACTAGTGAAGAAAGGCAGCAATCTGCAAGGCTAAGAAGCTGAAAAAAGTGGGTAGTAGCATATTTAAAGCTCTTATTTTAATGACAATAATTTCGGCTTAAAGGTAGCACTTTCTGCGTCACTTAATAGTCCATACTAAAAATGTAAACTGTTTACAGTCCACTGAATACGTTGGTCCAATATTTAAAAAAATATATTTTGCTTAAAAGATGGAAATACGTGTGAGAAACACTGGCCAGAGGGTTGAATAGGCAACAAGTTCTGGGACGATCTTGTATAGCACACCAATTTGGACCTACATCTAGGAAGTCATGTAAACAGGACATGGATGTGTTAATCGGTTGGGCATTCAAGACCAAAATGTTTCTGATCCATAGTTTTAAATGAACCACAATTGTTTCATGGAGGGAGGGATAAAGGCAGTAGGTTGCTACTTTCAGAAAGAACCAGATTTAAGCCTGGTAAAGTGTAATGCTTTGAGCTAAAATATGGCAATGGTGCGCAGTGCATTCTGGTGCGCTCGGAGCCATAATGGACATTTGCTCCATGCCTCAGTGAAAGCTGCATTTGCCGTGAACTGTACACAGATTTTCAGCATGGTTAGCAGTATTTTGCTGGAAAACATGTTTTCAACGTTATTCGTTGCTTATGTTGGTTGGAATTGCTCATCCAAGGACATTGTGCACGCAAAGACAGAGATTCTCAGGTGCAGGCTGGTACCTGATAAGGTTGCCATGGACACTGTCAATGTTGAGGATGAGTTACAGAGTTGTTTTCTTTGCTGTTTTGAGAAAGGGAAGAGCTCTGCTCCTTGAGGTTACCGTAGGTCACTCCGGCCGGGGGCAAGCAGTAAACCACCAATGCACAGAGACTCAAGCCAGAAGGTTCGAGAAAATACCACCTGCCTTTGCATAGGCCTTAAAATGTGGTACTCTGGAACATTCAGGCACAAAGCCTCAGTCAGAGGGGGATGCTGCGCTCCGGGCCTGTTGGTTGCTGTGCTCTGTGCCTGGCTGTTTCGAGGCTTTCCAGTCGCTTTTGGCAAGATGAGGGTTTTTGCTAAAATTGCACCAACGGTGATGTATTCTCTTTAGATTACTGTCTTTTCTGTGATTTGTTTTCTGTTGCGGTTTATTCATTTATGTATGCCTTTTATGTAGCTGTATAAGCGCTAATTTATCATCTAACTGAGGTGTATGCGTGAATTTGCTTGCCTGCGTTAAAGGTTTGTCATTCATTGTACTGGTGCTAAAAAGATATATGTTTGTCCATGTACTTTTTGGCAAGCAAGACATAATGGCAATGTGAGCATGGTTCTTTGTGAGGCAGAATTACAGGAATCCAAGAATCTGTTCTTGAACGCTGTTAAGCAAAGTTTGTTTGCATTTGGCAGTGGGAGTCAGGCTGCATTGATTAGTGCTTTTTGTGTGCACATTGCGCAAGTGAAGTACAGTTACTGTCAAAAGAGGCTTGTAAATTATTGTAACTATGAATAGTTTAAGAGAAAAGGGGCTTCCGCTGTCGGAGAATGTCCCGAAGTCATGATCCCAGGGTGGGCCAAGAGTCCATATGATCAATTGGCACAGGCCTGGGCATGCGGTGCAGGCTTGAGTGCCATGCAATGGGTTGAGAGTTTAGAGGACGCCAGTCCTGCAGAGGTTGGGTTTTGTTTACAGCAGGTTTCAGTCGAGAAGGGAAAGAAATGTGCAGCTTTAGGCAGACAGGGGTGGGTCCTCATGCTGCATGCTTATAGAAATATACATCTGAGGAATGTGGAGTTGAAAGAGGACATTTTATGGCTGGAAAAAGAGTTAGGTGCAGAGAGACAGGTTGTGTTAATGCAGCAATTGTAAATGAAGCTTTTTAAAGGAAAATTCTGACGAATATCACACCGTAGCTGAGAGGGCAGCAGTGAAGAGTCGCCCGATATAAATATAGAAAGAAACAAGGGGGCATAAACCAAAGGAAAGTAGCAACTGTAACTGCCACAGCAGGTGTAGACTGGGACCCTGACACTTGGAATGGAGACATTTCTGACTCCACTGGCTCCAAAAGCACCTCGGAAGAGGAGGAGGCAGAATCTAAGTCAGAACCTAATCAATAGACAGTGGCAGGCAAGCCTGTTACAAGATGCAGAGCTGGGCCCCATCCACATAATCCGGGGGGAGGAGTTGTAGATTTAACTATGCTGGAAGATTATACTCAACAGGAGGTTGGGGAAATCGTTACTCGTCTGAGGCAAAAGTCAGGGGAACCTTTGCTAGCATGGATGGTGAGGCTGTATGACAGAGGGGCAGCAGACTTATTGGTAGATGCCACTGATTCCTCATGCTTCCTGGCTTTGTCTAGTGACACCGATGTACAGGAGGTATTAAGGACAGGGCCGCCGCTTGAAGCTAATGGTCAAGCTTTGCAGGTGTCTTTGTTGCACCTAGCAGCCCAAGGGTATAACCACAAATATCCCATTACCACGGACTGGTCTAGTGAGGAAAAGAGGTTGTATACTTTGAAAGAAGCGATTCAAAAGATCAGAGAGCAAGCCATGAAGGAGGCAATTCACACAGGTCAGCCAGGACACATGGGTGTAGTGCCGCTTTCAGTTTAAACGAGAAATACGGTGATAAGAACTGCCCCACCCGCAAATAATAGTGTCATTATGACTCTGCTTTTAGGTATGACGGGCAAACCCACTGATGAAGTAGTGGATGCCACCCTGCAACTGGCAGACTTGGGGGGAATGGGACAAAAGTGAAGAGAAGCCACGGTAGAGAGAGCAGCGTAGTGAGTGAAGAATCAAAGGTAGTAGGCAAGATAATACAGACTCTCAAGTGTCAAGAAAGGACATGTTTTTGGCCTTGCTGAAAGATGGGGTGACACAAAAAGAAACAGATGGGATTGAAACGAGGAGAATGTATGAGCTATACAAAAAGAGTGGGCTTGCAGGAAAAGAGCTCTATAAAAAGGTTAAGAGACAGGTGGTGATGAAGCCACAAAGGGACGCCTCACCTTCAGCTCTGGAGGAGGAGGAACAGGACGAAAGTTCTATGGCGATCCCTTCCCAATACCAGCCAACATATGCTGATTTAAGGAAGGTGGTGAGTGCCATGTTAGAGTCAACATATACTCATTTGAAATTTGACTAGGATTATGGCCAAGCTCCGGCAGCATCTGCTCGCATAAAAGTTGATAGGCGACCTCATGTCAATGTAAAGATTTTTTGGGGGCCTGGATATAAACAAAAGGTGCAAGTGCAGAGGAGGTCCCAAATATGGCCTGCACTCCAGCCACCCATTTTGAGATACCAGAAGCATACTCGCCAAGATATATGACGTGTTAGGAGCAAATAAACCAACAGAGAGCCACAGTGGGGCACTGTCCAGTACCCATCAGAAGGACGTGTATATCTACTGAAGCGGCAATAACCATACAACCATGGGCTGCACAGTATCCATTGAGACAACCATACAAGCGGCTGCCGCAAAATGAAGACTACTTACAAACTGTCCCTGAAGAGACCCAAAGGGCGCTTATTGAAGGCGAATGGTGACGACACATTGGCCCGGACAGACGTTCAGATGAACGAAATGATGATCAAAAGATGACACTTTGCGATGAAATGAGATGAATAAGGATGCAATGGACATAGAAGAAGAGACAATATTTGAATATAAAGAAACGTAACTATTAAAAGCAAGATGGAAATATGTAACTGCCTAAATGCCTGTAAATAGGCTTGAAACGCAAGAAGCTAAGGAAATGGTACTGCTTGCAAGGCTTAGTGGAAGGATAGAGCGGCAAGCGCCAACTATATATCTACCTGAAGAAGCACATTATAGTAGTGCGACTCCATTTTATAAAAGCAGAATTTAGCCCTGGATGGTGAAGGGCAAACAGGCCAAGATTCACATACTAGCTCGAAGCCAGGCGAAAATCAGAATCGAAACTCAGTAAGAAGCAGCTCATGCCTGGGAAATCGAGGTCAACTCCAGGAAGGGAGGAGAGCAGCAACTTTGAAGAAACGAAACTTAAGAGCATAGAAGCCTGCCCCGTGAAGGTCGAGATAAGGAGGCCCAGGTAGGTGGCGAGGTCGAACAAAGAATAAAATACCCAAATAGAGGGAAAATGAAGCCAATTCACGGTTTACTGACACCTAACCAGCCTGGCATGGAGAGGTACCCACATCTGATGTCATCCAAACCCAGAGGATGCCATAACTCTTCCGGATAAGAAGCTACAGTTCGAGGCCACTCTCAGCCAACTAATTGACAAATAGGCCTAAGGGTATTGATTGATGGAAGGGAGGCAGGGTGAATCTTGGGCCATCCCGCACCTGGGCGACCATTATGCATGCTGCTAATTAAAGTGGAGATTTATGCCTAGGGGAGTAACCCACCCAATCACAATGGACCAAATAATCTAGGGTCCTATAGCTAGTAGAACCAATGAGACGTCATACTTTTAGTGACGTCTATCACAAGTGATGTAGAGGGATGGGCATAGATGCCAACCCAATAAAGTTATCCAATCCCCACACTCTGTTACCATATACAGATATAGTACCTATTCTTAAGTTACCTTTTCCGACCAATAGAATTGCATGACAAACTTATGAGTGTAACGCGTCAACAATGATGAAAAACTGCTATAACTGTCGCTGTCTTATTGAAGAATTTGGGAGTTGAAGCGAGACGGGCGATCGCATCACTGCTGATTTCCATTTATTGCCCCGTTTTTTGTACTCGTCATTAAACGGACTTCCCTTTGCCAAACCATTGACTTGTCCTTATTGATTGGTGTTGGACTAAGAGGATACTGCACCCCATCCTCCTCAAGGAGGATGCAGGTATCTCGTCTTAAAGTGCTTGAGGGTGAGCTCTGATCCCATGGGCCCGTTAGAGGTCGCTCCGCCCTCCTGTACACTTGTTAGCGGTGAGGATGGGTTTGACCATCAACTATTGAATTTCGATTATTGATAAGACACCTATTGACCATCGACGCGAAGTAACTCTAGGTCTTTGGCAATATCACAAGTCCTTTGCCATTTTGGCCGAGTAGACTGTGAAGCTTCCTGTGGACAATGATAGATTAATACTGCCCAAAAAACTGCAGTGGGTTGAAGGCACCCGTTTTACAAACATAAACCCTTCCATTCCTACGAGCAGCGGATCAGACGAAAGACAAAAAAAGGCGGCAACGGAGGCAGTGATCCCGAGGGTCCAGAGAGGAACGATGCGAACGGTGAGTGAAATGAAAATTGATGCTTTGGCAAATGTCCTTAGGCAATAGAACAAATAAGGGGAAAGGTAACGAAGGGAGGTGGAGAAGACAAAATAGTCAGAAGTAGAGAAGATTGTAAATATATAGGGGGATAATGACTCGAGAATAACTGAATAAATAAGTGAATACCGGGGTGGATACCTGAGATAAAAGAGAGAGGATAACGGGGAGGACTCCTGAGATAAAGAGAAAGGATACCGGGGTAGACACCCGAAAGAGAGGATACACCTTGTTCCTGCGCTTTAATATAGCAGTCAGAAGAAACGTGAACTCATAGTCCCTCATAATAGGGAAAGACTAGGCTACTACGATGATTAAAGACGACGTAAAAGGAGTTTGTTTAAACTCCATTTTGGGGTATTGATTAGAAGGCAGAGATATCTGTGTCCAGCTGGTGTCTCTCTAGTCTGTTTAATGTTTGTCATACATGTTCTGTTGATGTGTCACACGTAAGAAAAATTTGTCTCCTTGTTATTTGAAATTGATTAAGGGATTTTATGCGGTTCTATAGTTAAGAGGGAATCGCGCATGAATTGATGTTATTGAATAAATTGGAGATATAAAATTTTGGCAGGAAAAGATTGGATTGGAGCTTGCGGTATTGGTGCTCGCTCATGTTACAAGGAGTAGTGAAGTTACATGAAAATATTGCTAGAACAGATTTAAGCATGGAAGATATTACTCTGCTAGCACACTTATGTAAACAATTGCCTAAACATGCACCCAAGCTTAAGAAATACAGTACAGAGTGGGTTAAGGGTACCGCCCACAAGATGCTTATGCCGTGGCCACAGAACGGGTCCTTATCTAAAGCCATTTTACAACATATGATGACTTATTTGCATGCCACATATACAGGCAAAAAATTTGAGAAACGCCTCGAGAGAAAGGATCAGGCACAGGCAAGTGCACCTCTCGATAAGGAGAGAGAGGGAACGAAATGGAAAGGAAGTGAAGACAGAACTGATGCGATAGCATTCGCGAAAGACGAATGGATGGGAGGACGGATATTGTTGAAACTCGATGGAAAAGGAAGTGATGATGTGAGACCAAGGGAGAGGTCTGATGAGACATAGAGAAGGGAGAAGGAGAAGGAAAGGGAAATAAGGGACGAAAGGATAAAAAGGAAAGATAGGCTAAGGCGAGAACAGCTATATCGCGAAGAGCAAGGAAAGCAGCTCAGTCGCAAACAGAGCGCAGCCTATGACCAGTAGAGACAGAACCTGGAAAAACTAGAAGAAAAGCAAAGAGTACGTGAAAAAGGATAAAGAGACAAGAAGATGAGGAAGTTCAAAGGGCAAATGAACATAGAAATGAAAGGAAAAGGGAAGAAGTTAAGGTCAGAGAAGAGGCGAGGAAGTGCAAAGAATTTGATGATGTTGAACGTAAGCATAGACGGAGAGCATGCAATCTAGAATATCTGGAGCGGGGAGTTCAAAAACCCAATTCTGTTGTAGAATGGGAAGACATTGAAGAATTCTTCCCTGCGTACGATTCATTACCAGGCATGAATGAGGCAAATATTGAAGATGACTTCGACACCAGAAGCATCGGAGAAACGATCGATAAGATATATGATGAGATGGGGTTAGAACGAATATCTCAAGGAGAGGGGGAAGATGAGTGATTGAAAAGCACTCAACTGTATGACGCGGAGGATGTCACCCAAAGCAGTGGGAGCAGGAGACTGTCCTTGGACAGACTAGAAATCAGTAAAACTGATGATGACGCAAGACGTTGCGTGAATTGGGAACGATCGATGTCCGACTCCGGAGAGGATACAGAGTGCGAGACAAATGAAGAAGGGAGACGGTGCGAAAACCGGCTCCCAAGGGACACAGGGGTGAGATGGTCAGACGCTAGCGAGTCCGCACCAAGGGCATCAGAATCTACATCATAGTCTGACCGACACAAAAGAACACCCGATGGTCAGAGGGGGGGTGCCAGCGCCCGACTATGTGGACAGGTTGAAGACATTGGCAGGTAGACGGCGGTGTGGGAATATTATCCCAGCGGTAGACAGGAGAACTATGGGGAAACAGAAGGGAGTCTGCGCATTCCAATTTCCGCTTCTAGAAAAGG
Source organism: Ambystoma mexicanum (assembly GCF_040938575.1). NCBI lineage: Eukaryota > Metazoa > Chordata > Amphibia > Caudata > Ambystomatidae > Ambystoma > Ambystoma mexicanum. Next base: position 548,893,166 of record NC_090941.1, on the reverse strand, counting down.
TGGGAGCAATACCGCAATATATTCCATGGCCACACATGGATTGAGAGAACTTGAAAAACAAGCTTCCAATGCTGACATCGGAAGCTGGGAAGTGGATACACGAGTTAGAAAAGATGACAGGGGGTGTCACGTTAGCTATAGGGGACATTAAAAGTCTCCTGATTGCCATACTCGGTGAGAGAGCAGACGATTTATGGGCACAGGCTGGGTACCCTGGTGTTACCATAATTAACACTGTCCATGATGGAGCACCATTCAACAATTGCAGAGCAGCAGTATGGAAAGCGCTACGAGTTTACCCAGACACTTCCGATATGGGAGCTATAATGACTCGCAAAATGAAGGAGTCAGAAGATCCATTAATTTATATCCAGAATTTCCAAGACGCATGGGTGCTCGAAACGCATGAATCTTGGACAAAATCCATGCCTGGGTTTTACCACATTTTATGCTAGGGGTTGCCAGAACCAGTGCAGAAACAACTCAAGAAATTGGTAGGAGTTGAGGCTTAGCCTTGGGCTGAGAATACAGCTAACTATCGCACACTACTGTAGATTGTTGCAAGAAGAGAATCGGAAAAAGGAGGCAACTCGAAAAGGTGAGAAAGCAAAGCTAGTGCAGAAGAAGTTATCCAAGTAAGCTCTTGAAGGAGCCATGCTAACTAGCCCAGCTGAACAGAACACACAACATGTTGCTATCCCACAGCAGAATAACCAGGGTATCGTAGGACAATACCCAAGGGGAAGGGGATTTAGAGGAAGAGGATGGCAGAGTAATCAGGGAGGTTTCCAAAGTAATCAAGGAGGCTTTCAAAACATGCAAATGGGAGGTCCAGATATGTCAAATAGACAAATACTTCGACCACCGCCAGTGTGTTGGCTGTGTGGATTGACAGGGCATTGGGCACGCTCGTGCAGAAGCCAATGCGCGTGGCAAAACGGCCAAGGAATGGGAGAAGGCACAGTGAATCCGGCTGCAATCTCCCAACAAGGCGGTGCACAGAATCACACAGTGCAGCAGCAAGAACCAGGCATGCAGCAAGGTGCGCAACAAGGGGTTCAACCCCCTAATGTGGGGAACTTGCTGCAAGGGTAATTCCAACAGGCACCACCGCAAACTTCTCAGGGCACAAACTCCGGAAGGGGAGGCAACCCTGGGAACGGAGAGAACCCACAAGTGTACAGTGGACCAAACTTATATATAAACTAGGACAGCTCACTGGGAACCCTGATGTGCTCCATCCTATCAGTGACACCAGACCCCAATAGGCAACCTAGGGTGAATGTCGTCATAGGGGGTAAAGAATATTCCTTCTTAGTTGACACAGGTGCAACACGCTCGTGCATACGAGAAGGTACGTTTTCCTTGTCCGGTGAGGCTAAAGATACTCAGAGTTGGTGAGGCCAAAGATACTCAGAGTCTCACAGTCGAGTTCCCTTTATAGATGCACTCCCAGTCTCTGTAGGAGAGTGCAAAATTAATGTACCTTTGCTGTATTCGCGTCAGACCCCAGTAAACATTTTGGGTTGTAATTTAATGACAAAATTGAACATGACGATCTCGTTTACGGAGGAGGGCATAGTATGCTCCACTCCAGGAATGCATTATTCAAATGTGCGTGAATTAATCAGGGCATACTCAGGACACACAGCCATGAGTGCCGCGCCTCTAGAGCCAGAGGTCTTCGCATATGGCATGCGTGTGCTTTATGGCAGGATTGCAAGGCCTCGCATATAGAACTATGAGAAACCCTGATGAGTTTCTATTCAGACCAAAAATACCTATGCATGAAGAGGAGGGAAAAGTATTTCCCTTGATACATGCTGCAGCAGTACGAGGGAAAGTAGCATTGATCGAAGGATACGACGATGAAGGCAGACAATGGTGGGCGATTATCACCATTGACAAAGGGTATCAAGTGACTGACGTAACCGATGACGATCTGTTTAAAGAACAGCCTGACTCAGAAGAGACGAGGGTAGAAGTGAGTCTCATATTTTGGGTAAAAATAATCAAAAGAGAAGTGCCCCAGAGAATGATGTTGGCACCGATACGTCCGGAATACTTTGATGACAACATGGCCAAGGTGCCTGTCTCATTATGGACCACAGGACCATATGACGTAGGGCTCCTGAAGGGGGTGGGAGAAGTTCAAATTAAGCTGAAACCAGGAGCAATGTTACAGAAAGCGCGACAATATCCCATGTCCAGGGAGGCGAATGAAGGAATCGCAAAGACAATTTCCGCCATGATGGACCAGGGCACCTTAATGACGTGAAAGTCTCCATGTAATACAGTGATTTATCCTGTCAAGAAATCAAAGGGAGGGTCTTGGCGTTTAATCCAAGATTTAAGAGCATTAAACGATATTTTTGAAGCCGAGTTCCCTCTAGTCCCTAATCCATCTGCAATCCTATGTAACATACCCGTTGAAGCAAAATATTTCACGGTGATTGACTTGAAAAAGGCCTTTTTCTCAATCCCACTGCACCGTGATTCACAAGATCTGACGTCGTTCACATTCAGACAATGCGTCTGAAAAGCACGAGGTTGCCACAGGGGTACTGCGATTCCCCGTCCATCTTTAACAGAGTCCTTCAGATGGACCTGAGCAATATTGCAGTGGAAAGTGTCGTCTTGCAGTATGTGGATGACATTCTGATCTGTAGCACAACAGAAGAACAATGCAGGCGCGATTCTGTTCAGCTACTGACCATACTGGCTGAGAAAGGCTATAAGTTTGACAAGGAAAAACTGCAATATTGTCAACAAGAGGTGCTGTACATAGGCCAGCTAATTTCGCATGAGGGGAAAAAGGTAACCCCAGAAAGGGCTGAAGCTATCATGACACGGCAAAGCCACTCACGGTAAAGCAAATGCAGAGCGTTTTAGGCCTGTGTAATTATGTTAGAGCATGGGTCTTTGATTACAGCTCATATACCAAGCCCTTGCTCCAGGCCCTAAAGAAGGCACAGGTGACAAAGGAAAAGATTGAATGGACTGAGACAATGGAAAAGGGGTTTACAGAACTCAAGAGAGCAATTTGTACGGCTCCAGTTCTTGGAATTCCTAATTATGCTGAGGAATTCCACCTGTTCGCACACACGAATGGCAGCGTTATGACCGCAGTGCTCGCTCAAAGAACCTCGTTGGGGTACAAGCCCCTGGCGTACTTCAGTGGGAATCTGGACCCAGTAATGAGAGGCCAGTTCCCATGCGAACAAAGCTTAGCTGCTGCAGCGTTCGCCATAGAGAAAGTGACAACCAGTGTAATGGGATGCTCTATGACATTATACGTCGAGCACTCATCATTTGCCATCTCAGAGAAACCAAAGGGTACGTTGACATCTCAAAGAGCTTCTGCCCATGAGGTGATCATATCTAATCCATCAATCAAAATAGTTCGATGTAAAACAGTAAACCCAGCTACGTTCATAGCCGAGCCACTCTATGAAGGAGAACTGATACATGACTGTACAAACTACGAAGAATTCTATGATGAAATCCCCAGGGTAAAAGAAAATGCCCTAGCAGGAGGAGAGATCGTTTTCATTGATGGTTCTTCGAGAATCAACCAAGAAGATGGGACACAGATACACAGTCTTTGCTGTGATGAAACACATAGCAAACGGAGAATTTCGAGTACTCGTCAGTGCGCGAATACCATCTCATTACTCAGCACAGGCTGCAGAGTTATCAGCGTTGATACTTGCCATTGAGAATCACACAGATCAGGAAGTAACGGTGTACAGTGACTCCGCCTATGTGACATCCACTGTGCAGGCAGGCCTAGCACGCTGGAAAAGGAGGGGCTACCTCTGAGCGGACGGCACGCCAGTGCAGCACGTAGTCTTATTGGACAGACTGATTAAGGCACTACAGCTCCCAGTGGGCATAGCGGTCGTGAAATGCGCTGCCCATACTCATGGGACAGATATTGTCGCGTGGAAATCATGCAGCAGACACGGAAGCCAAGCATATGGCATCCAAGTGTGAGACGATCATGGAAGTGGAAGTGGCGTGCACTCAGGAAAGGAGGATGGTAGTATGAACCACACAAGAAGCCTATAGTAATATGGGGTAGACACAACTAATGGAGCTTCAAGGGGAGGCACCTCAAGATGAAAAGAACCTTTGGAAACGTCGAGGGTGTTCTTTAAACCCCTCTGACGGATTGTGGCGGCTAGACAGCACTGGTAAACCAGTCATGCCTGTAGCCCTACGAAGAATAGCATTGGAGCAATTGCATTAACCATTACATATGTGAAAAGAGAATCTGGCGGCAACGTTTGCGGAAGACTGGTTTATACTGAATTTAGCAGAGCATGTTGCATTCTTTATGGTGAACTGCATAATCTGCCAGCAATTCACCGCTGGGCACACATTAAAAGTAGTGAGAGGAATCATCCCCCGGCCAAATGGGCCTTTCCAGCACTTATATATCGACTACGTCGACATGATCCAAGTGTGTAACAGGTACAGGTACTTAATTGTAGTGGTGTGTCCATTCTCTAGATGGATAGAAGCAGGTACTTGTACACACCCAAACTCAACCTGTGCGGCCAAATTCCTGGTGAGGGAAGGGTTCCCTAGATGGGGGGTGTGTGAGGTGATGAGGTCAGACAACGGGGCTCCTTTTGTTAACTCAGTCTTTAAGCAGATCAGCTTGTTGCTTGGTATAAAGCACACGTTCTCGTAGGCGTATCATCCGGAGGGTAATGGCATATGCGAGAGGCTCAACTGCTTGTTAAAGGAAAGGCTAGCCAAGTTGAAGCTTACTCTAAAGAGGGGATGGCTGCACTGCCTTCCATTGGCATTGTATGCTCTTGGGAACCAACCAGGCTCCGACCATCATCTTATGCCACACGAGATAGTCGCAGGAAGAAGAATGAATACTCCCCTTACCACTAGATAGAGCTAGATGTGATGCCCACCCAACCCGAGAGGTCCTGGGAACCGAATTGTCAAAATACCTGAACTGTATGACATCCAGCCGTACTGTAATTTCAGACCAGCTGCAGCGGTGACGAAAAGGGTGCAGCACAACACAAAGCATTGCAGAAGACTCTGCAACAGACCCAGCTCAAGGTCTTTGTGTTCCACTCGTTTTCTCTGGAGACGCAGTCCTAATCAAAAACCACATGAGGAAAAGGTGGGACGAGCCAAGATTCAATGGTCCTTTCATCGTAGAAGACTACACTCCATCAGCAGTAAAATTGCAGGGCAGGAGAGCATGGATTTTTCTCAATGACATTAAGCCCTATATCGGAGAAAGTCCACAAGCTGTACCCCACCGAGAAGAAATTACAGACAACGGGGAATAACCTCAGCACGTGCAGACGAGATCCATGACGAGGAAGGACGACGCATGAGCAGCAAAGCCAAGACAAAGAACCCGTTTACAAGTTGTGGCTTAAACTGGACAGTTCCTCTAAGCAAAAAAAAGGGGATGAGGACATAACAGACACTCTATGTATCTCAGTTGTAGGGTAAAGAAGACAATTGCGCATCTAAGCCACAACACGTTTGTTGACACGAACTTGTAAATCAATCACACTGAAGCGTTGGTGAGAACAAGACTCAAATACATTGAGAACAAAGACTTTTGCCTAAGGAGCTTAACACAGCATCCTGACTCGGTGAAGAGCAAGACGTTGCTTTGCAGCATTATCGTGTCTCCCAGCAGAAATATCACAAGGGATGTGCTGACCTATTTCCAATTAGTACTAGAGACATATCCGTCACTTGTAGGAAGAATCACCAGTGTCACAGACTTCATCCAAGATCCATAGTCTAGCAAGGGAACTGTATCCCGTATCCAGGGACAAGCGTCACCCGCAAGAGGGGGGACTGTTGCAAAGCACCAGACACTTTATGGTACAGACTTTCTGAGAAACAATAATGGAGTAAGTGAAAAGAATAAAATATTAACATTTGTTATGATTGAAATGGGGGCCCAGAATAGTTACCTGGTCCTCCCACGAGCAGAGGAGCGCCCCCGCTTTCCTGGAAGAAAATGCTGCCACCTGTCGTACCGCATGATTATATATATATGCGTAGTGATTATCATTGTCTTTCTGTCATTAATAATCAGGACTGTATTCTCTACTGGTGCACGAAACGGTCCAATTGCAGCGCATCCACCTGATGATGTACACATCAGTCCTACAAAGGTACCCAGACCCTATATAGTCACTTCAGTCCCAAGGAATTATGATGGTATGGTAAACGAATTAAAATTGAATGTAATTAGCAGTAATACAGACACACCTGAGGTAACGAATGAAGAAAAAAGCTGGAGACAGGGTCAGCACGGAACAAATGAAAACATAGCACTGACCACTACACGCACCCACACACTAAATGCACACAAACCTGGGCAAGTGTCAATGGCTGCAGAACCTCAAGCAAAGGCAGCAGAGAGCACAAGACTGCCTACCGGACAATCAGTCCCAGTAAGTAATGAGAAGGATCGAAAGAAATTGAGTGAAAGGCCAACTAAAGTGGACATAGCAACAGCCCTCGAGAAAACGGAAGCAGCTACTGGAGAATTCATTGCAAAGACACAAATGATAATATAACATTTACTCCTGTTCATAGCTAGAGCGAAGAAGCGACATGAGGAGCTGAGAACCAAAACCACAGAGACTAAAGTGACAAACACACAAGTTCCAACCCAAGTGACAAGCACCAGACCTATCATACAGCCATATACGGGATCAGTGTCGTGTCAGGCTGGATAGCATGGGCACTTGCACGCAGAAAAGAAAAGATGCATGAGGACCAGGAAAGAGCAGACAGAATCGTGACCACTCGAATGGCACAGATGAAAAAGTCTGCACCATGGACTGAAATGCCTAAGAGTCTTCTGGCAAGAAAAAGCCATACAGATGCCTTTTGGGATGTAGTCATAGCGAACTACAGGAAGATACTAAGAATCAAAAGAAGCCTACATGAAGATAACAATGAACTGAACGATTACCTGGACAGCACAGCGCATCTGGGGAACAACATTTGGTACCAGCACATGAAAGAAGTTGGAAGACGAAATTCAGAAGGAGAATGCTTTGTGTGCGCACTCCTTCCGTACCGCATGGGAAAATCCAAGATCTTCGTGGCTGTTGAAATCGATGTCCCGACAGCACACTGTTTGTCACACGTAGCAATGTGCAACACCAGAGGACAGTTTATGGGAAAAGATGCCTCCCTGATATGGGCAACTGAAACAGCATACCCCGATGAAGTTGATTATGTCCAGGACATTAAGACAAGAAACAGAGCTCATACTAGGAATCACATGATCAGGTATGAAAAGCCAGAACTGAAAGGAGCAGGAACAAGATGGGAAATTAACCCGAGACTGAACGTCCAAAGAAAAACTCCAGAAGAAGCCCAAATTTGGAAGAACAGAGGCCAAATGCAGATTTGGGGAACAGTGCTTTCACCAGACGGATGGGAAGAAGGAGTAGTGATATGCCGAGCCTGGATGGCCCTTGGAGCCTGCAAGGAAGCAGTAGAAAACTCACAAAAACTGTGCAAAGCTCTATGGCCAAAGTTGGTAAAGTTACTAACATGGGTCGAAGACAGAGGAGGACCCTTGCAGATAGTGCCACTGGAAAGCCCAAAATTGTGCTTCAGGAACAATGTCACAAGGATGATGGGAAAGAATCAAAACTGCGGGCAAATCTTCGAAGCTCCAGGAATGACTCACAGAACTGCAGTAATTATGGACCATTACTGGGCGTGTGGGTACAAGGCATACATAAGACTGCCAAGGAATTGGGGAGGCATATGCACAATAGTGAACATCCACGTCCCAACACTAGTAATGCCCGAAAAGTGACCTGAACATCGACTGCTTCCCGAAGGCAGATGCCCATCTGAGGAAGAGGAGATCTGTGGAGCTGGTATCCCGAATGAGAAATTACTTTTCTGCCTAATCAGAAGAAGCATTCCATGCAATTCCGTACGAACACAGGCTTTTCAGCCTCACCTCATCAGTGTTCACAACAATCTTCATGCCAAGATTCCAAGTTGGAGCAAATACTAAATGGTTGCAGATAACCAGATGGAAATTGTTTCAGACCATCAACCACCATAAAAGGATTCAACACGATTAAAGAAGAACTAAGAGCAATTTGATTAATGACTCTCCAGAACAGATATGTACTTGACATTATCACAGCGATGGATGGAGGTGTTTGCGCAAAAATCGGAGAATCGTGCTGCACATTTATACCTTTGCATGATGAAGAAAATGGAACCTTAACAGAAGCCATAAGTATGCTGACAAACCTACAGAACAAGATGATAGATGAAACTGACGAAGTAGATGATGACAGCTGGTTTGGAACTGTATTCTCATGGGTCCCACAATGGATGGCAGATATATTCAAGTTTCTGGGAGCCCTACTATTGATGATACTACTAGGGTTTTGTGTTATCAAGATAATCATCACACAATGCCAGAAAACAGCGAAGAAAGCCATTGGGATGAAGATCATGATTGATGTCAAACCAGGATGGAAGCCGAGCGACCTGACAGATCAAGAAATAAGAGACTTTGTGAAGGCCAGCAAATTTGAGCCAGAAGGAACAAAGTTTGTGTACCCCAGGAACCGGAGAAGATATGAAGGAAAATGGATCTATTGCAGCCCAAATGGACAGTGTCAGCTTATGACCTAGAACAAAGACGAACATGTGAAAACAGCAGGAAGTTTGAAAGGAGTGGTAAAAATATGGACTCCAAAGAAACACACGTTCACAACATCATGTACAAACCCAGAACACGAAGAAGTGGATACAGAAGACTAATCCAAAGGAGAAAGCAGAAGTGGTCGATGAACCGACCAGAGGGGGGAGTGTAGAGGAGGTCCCAAATATGGGCTGCACTCCAGCCACCCATTTTGAGATACTAGAAGCATACTCACCTAAGATATGTAACATGTAAGGAGCAATTAAACCAACAGAGAGCCACAGTGGGGCTCTGTCCAGTACCCATCAGAAGGATGTGTATACCTAATGAAGCGCCAATAACCATACAACCATGGGATGCACGGTACCCATTGAGACAATCATATCAGCAGCTGACGCAAAATGAAGGCTACTTACAAACTGTCCCTGAAGAGACCCAAAGGGCCCTTATTAAAGGCGATTGGTGACGACACATTGGCCCGGACAGACGTTCAGATGAACGAAATGATGATCAAAAGATGACACTTTGCGATGAAATGAGATGAATAAGGATGCAATGGACATCGAAGAAGAGACGATATTGAAATATAAAGAAACGTAACTATTGAAAGCAAGATGGAAATATGTAACTGCCTAAATGCCTGTAAATAGGCTTGAAACGCAAGAAGCTAAGGAAACGGTACTGCTTGCAAGGCTTAGTAGAGGATAGAGCGGGAAGCGCCAACTATATATCTACCTCAAGAAGCACATTATAGTAGTGCAACTCCATTTTATAAAAGCAGAATTTAGCCCTGGATGGTGAAGGGCAAACAGGCCAAGATTCACATACTAGCTCGAAGCCAGGTGAAATAGCAGAATCGAAACTCAGTAAGAAGCAGCTCATGCCTGGGAAATAGAGATCAACTCCAGAAAGGGAGGAACTCCGAAGAAACAAAACTTAAGAGCATAGAAGCCTTCCTCGTGAAGGTCGAGATAAGGAGGCCCAGGCAGTTGGCGAGGCCGAACAAAGAATCAAATACACAAATAGAGGGAAAATTAAGCCGATTCACGGTGTACTGACACGAAACCAGCCTGGCACAGAGAGGTACTGTCATGATGCCTACCTCCAAGGAGCCAGTTCTGACCCAGCAACCCCAGAGGCAGGCATCATTCCCCCCAGGGAAGTTCCAGCGGGCCCAAGCTGGGGCCCTTTGGACGCAGTCCTGGCGCCTTAGGCGCCAGGCTCATGTTGGACCCCAGTCCTGGCGCCTTAGGCGCCAGGCTCATAAAGCTGGACATGTGTTCAAGTGTTTTTATGTGCACTTACCTGATGCAGACCATGCTGCTACATCCAGGACCTCTTGATGTCTGAATGGGACTACTTTACCTGTGGGACTACGTTCCACCTGGGTGTGGTCGGGGAAGGATACATACCTGATCGGTGGAAGGATACATACCTGGAACTTCTTTCAAAGCTATTTGAACCCCACCCGAACAGCCACACGTGCTTCGCGTTGTTCTGCACCTAGCAGCTGGACGCTCACCGTGTCTGCTCTTGCTTCTGGACTTCAGCCACACCTGTCAGCATCCTGGGACACCTGCAAGGGTGATAAGAAGAGAATTCGAGAGGAAGAAGGCCTTACCTGCTAAACCTGCATCACAGAGACATTTCACCGACGATCCTGAAAAGGAAGACATCATTTTTAAAAGCATTTCGCTCTGATCGCTGCAGCGCTGCATTTCACTCACCTTTCTTGGGCGCCTCCATCTTCAGCAGTGATCAACCGGATCCGCAGCCACTTCCCAGAGCCTAGAGAGAAAAAGACAAGAACACAAGGTGAGAGAAGGAAGGGAATAGGAAAAGCTCAGTTTCCTTCTAAGACTTACCTGTTGGGTCATTCCCATTTCATTTCGGGTCTTGCTGCTTCCAGGCATTTTCCGGACCCCGGCCCCTATGGGGAAAAAAGACAAAGACATTAGATGAGCGAATGCAAAAACATTACCTGAGCGCTCATCTAGGACTTACCTGATCTTTACTGGAACTGCACTTTTCACTTCGGGTCGGCGCCATATCTCCGGCATTCCGAACCCCGGCCCCTATGGGGAAAAGACATCAACATTAGCGCTTTGTTGCAAGAAGTCTCCAAAGGAATCTTCATTCATCACCTGAAAAAGACAATGAAATTATTATTTAAAGCTTGAACTTTTGAACTTGCAACAGAACTTTTACAGCGCCTTACCAGTATAAATCAAGCTTACCTGAACTCCCATCCAACCTCAATCCAGTGAAGTAACTGGGTTCAACGCGCCCCTGCGTCAGAAGCAGGATGGAGAGCTCGTCCTTTCAGACCCTAAGGAGGATATTCCTGCGAGCCAATTTAGCCAGAGTAGAGGGGCCCGTCCTATCCATCTTCAGAGCCCTGCGCTTCACCATTGAAGAGGCATCAGCACTCGAAACCAGGCCAGCGCCCCCGTGGGAATCAGGTGAGCGTGAAGGAACGCGAAGCCTACCCACAATTTCCCACCCGGGCGGCAGGAGACTAACGCTCTCAAAAGAGAACTGATCCTATCCAAGGAAAGAACAGATGACCTGGCCAAAAGGTTATTGCAGGCCCAGGCAGGGCACACTCCTTTACCGAATTCCGGTGGTACTTCCACATCAATGGGTTTGAATAACCCGGTACAAATCAATCTACCTGGACACATGCCTTTGGCCCCGCCTGAACGTTTTGCGGGGGATCCCAAGAAATATGCCGTCTTTATGAACCAATGTCGTTTACACTTTCTATGCAGACCCGGGGCCTTCCCTAACGACCAGACGAAGGTAGCCTTTATACTATCTTACCTCAGTGGCAGTGCTGCCCATTGGTCTATTCCATTGGTAAATCAGGATGATCCCATTCTCCAGGATTTTCAGAGCTTCCAGGCCAGCATGAAAAGATTGTTTGCTCGACACTCTCAAGGACAGGCCCTTGATAACGAACTGCTATCCTTACGACAAGGTAATCAGGATCTCCTGTCCTACATTGCCACCTTTAATAGACTGGTTGTGGAAACTGGATGGCCAGAAAATAAAAGGATCACATTGTTTCATCGAGGCCTGCGCGGAGAGCTTAAAGACGTTCTAGCTCAGATAGTAAATCCACCCCAGGTCTGCGCAGATTACATAGACTTTGTGGTTCAACTTGATCACAGACTTCAAAATAGAAAAGCAGATCGGTTCAAGTACGAAACTCGAGTACCGATCAGAACCCACGCAAACTCCAAGAGCGCCGATGTATCCGAACCTATGCAAATCGGCGGTGTTAAAGGACCATTAACGCAGAAGGAACGAGAGAGAAGGCGGCAAATGCAACTTTGTCTGTACTGCGGGGCTTCCGGTCACTTTCTTCGAAATTGTCCGGTTAAACCACCTAAGAAGGTGGTTGGAGCCACTGATAACGATTTATTGACACCTGATTCGGGAAACGACCTAGCCCGACAAGCGTAGGGGTCCGCTTGCCGAGCTTAAAAACAAACTCTTTGACCTTGCATTTTGTCATGCCAATGGTGCTCGTGGACCCAAAACAGCCTCAGCAGTTGCATGCTATAAAAGCATACATCGACAGTGGAGCTATTGGAAATTACGTAGACCGTGAATTGGCTTCCAGGATTAAGCTCCCTCTCCACCCGAAAGTAACCCAAGATGTCATTACTACAGTAGATGGAACCGAAATAGCCTCAGGGCCTGTAACGCATTCCACTGTTGAATTGACACTGGTGGGTCAGGATGGACATCGGGAAGCAATCGTGTTTGATGTGATCAAGGCCCCACAATTGGAAGTAATTCTTGGAATTCCTTGGTTAGAAACACATAATCCAAGAATAGACTGGCGAGCAAAGAAGATAAGTTTTCCTGATTGTGAACTAACTTGTTATCCAAGAAATCCAGCTATGGGGTTAGCCTCAGCAACTTCCACCTCTATAAAGCTACCGTCAGAATACCAAGAATTCCAAGACGTTTTTCAGAAAGAACAGGCTAACACGTTACCTCCCCATCGATCTTATGATTGCCAAATCGATCTGGTACCCAATGCTCATCTACCTTGTAGTAGGATTTATGCTCTTACGGAACCTGAGAACCTGCATTTGCGTCAGTATTTAGATCAGTACCTAGCCAATGGTTTTATTCGCCCGTCCAAGTCTCCTGTCTCTTCAGCTTTGTTTTTCGTGCCGAAAAAAGAGGGCGACCTTAGAACATGTATAGACTATCGCGCCCTAAACCAAATAACGATTAAGAATCGTTATCCTCTGCCCCTGATCCCTGAGCTTATCGACCAGGTGAAAGACGCTAATGTGTACACCAAGTTAGATCTCCGAGGAGCTTATCACCTGGTGCGTATAAAAGAAGGCGACGAATGGAAGACTGCATTCCGCACCAAATTTGGGCTCTTCGAATATCAGGTGATGCCCTTCGGTTTGTGCAATGCACCTGCCGCCTTTCAGTACTTTATGAATGATGTTTTTCGGGAACTTATTGATGTCTGTGTCATCGTTTATATTGACGACATCCTGGTGTACTCTTCTTCTGAAGCCGATCACAGAAAACATGTTAGGGCAGTTCTTGAGAAATTGCGCCAGCACAAACTATTTGCCAAGCTCGAAAAATGCGTTTTTCATACCACAGAAGTTGAGTTTCTCGGATTCATCCTGACACCTCAAGGAGTCCGAATGGACTCGCAAAAGGTGGACGCCATCCTCAAATGGCCATCTCCTAGCTCGGTGAAGGGAGTTCAGAGCATGCTTGGCTTTGCCAATTTCTATCGAAGATTCATCCCGGAATTTTCCCGAACAGTCCAACCCATAACAGCTCTCCTAAAGAAAAATAAACGCTTCGAATGGACTCTTGAGGCCGAACAAGCCTTTCAGGACCTGAAAACCAAATTCACCTCTGCACCTGTATTGAGGCACCCGCACCCAGATCTCTCTTACATTGTGGAAACCGACGCATCCAGTTCGGCCATGGGCGCTGTCCTGTCGCAAAGAGACCCAGAAACTAACCAACTACACCCTTTGGCCTTTTGGTCCAGAAAATTCTCCCCTCCTGAAATCAACTACGCAATTACCGACAAAGAGTTACTGGCTATTAAATCTGCTTTCAAGGCTTGGCGTCACTACCTTCTCGGGGCAAGACACACCATCACCGTAATTACGGACCACAGAAATTTGCAGTATTTAAAGACGGCCAGAGCTCAATCTTCACGACAACCCCGATGGGCTCTATTCTTTGCGGAATTTAATTTTGTAATTACCTATCGCCCTGGCTGCAAGAATGGTAAAGCAGACGCCTTATCCCGGATTGGCATGGAAGAACCCAATTCGAGTTTAGAACCGGTGCCAATCATACCTGAACAAAGAATCTTAGGCTTAACTTCATTGCAAACTATTGAGGATATCCAAACGCAAGTAAAACAACTTCTAGACTCTTCATCCTTACTGGAATGGAGTCAAAAGGGTCCTCATTACACCGTTAAGGATGATTTACCCTACTTCCAGGAGCGGTTGTTTCTGCCAAGTAAAGAATTGCAGGAACTTGTTATTGCCCATCATGAATCATTAATGGAAGGACACCCTGGTATCGCTAAAACGGAGGAAAAAATCAAACGCCACTTCTGGTGGCCTTCTTGGAGAAAAGACAAAGTCTTTTGTGTTGTCTTGCGGAATTTGCGCCCAAAACAAGGGTCAAAAGAAAAGGCCTGCCGGCCTACATCAACCCTTGGATATTCCACCGGCACCATGGCACACCTTGTCAATGGACTTTATAACTGACCTGCCTCCTTGTGGTGGTTACAACACTATCCTTGTAATTGTGGATCTATTCTCCAAAATGGCCCACTTTATCCCTTTAAAAGGGTTGCCTTCAGCTTCCACCTTGGCCAAGGAATTTCTGGAGAATATAGTTCGCATATTAGTCTCGGATCGTGGAAGTCAATTTATCTCCCATTTTTGGAAGAAGTGTTGTCAACTAGAACAAATAGATGTGCGGTTATCCACCAGCCACCACCCCCAGACTGACGGACAAACCGAGAGAACCAATCAGACTCTCAAGCAATATCTTCGGTGCATGTTACACCAATCCGAGTTGAATTGGAAAGACATCCTTTGGATCGCAGAATATGCATACAACAATTCAGTGCATTCTGGAACCGGACAAACTCCTTTTTATACTTTGTATGGTCACCATCCTCGGACCTCTGACCTAGATCCACCTCTGACCCTGGAAATGCCCGCAGTAAATCATCTGCATTCCACAATAACCCGAGCCTTCAAAGACGCTGCAACTCATTTACAGCAAGCCAAGAAAAAGTATAAAGAAAACGCTGATTTGCACCGAAGTAAAACTCCTCTTTACCAAGTAGGAGACCAGGTATGGCTAGCAACTAAAAATTTACCCCTCAAGGGCCCGTGAACCTTCAATCCCAGATTCATAGGACCTTATCCCATCAAAGCTATAATCAACCCAGTGGCCTTTAAACTGGATTTACCGTCCAACATGCGTATTCATCCAGTTTTTCATGCATCACTTTTGAAGCCAGTACAACAAGGAACCCGACTGTCCAAGCCTCCAGACCCAGTTCAAATTGAAGGGGAATTAGAATTCGAAGTTAAAGACATTTTAGACTCCAAGGTGTTAAAGTCGAAACTCTTCTATCTTGTTGACTGGAAGGGATATGGACCTCAGGAGAGATCGTGGGAGCCTAGTAACCATGTTCACGCACCTCGATTAATACAAAGGTTCCACCGGAGATTTCCGAACAAGCCAAAACCCCCGGAGGGAACAACCTTGGGAGGGGCCTTGAGGGGGGGTACTGTCATGATGCCTACCTCCAAGGAGCCAGTTCCGACCCAGCAACCCCAGAGGCAGGCATCATTCCCCCCAGGGAAGTTCCAGCGGGCCCAAGCTGGGGCCCTTTGGACGCAGTCCTGGCGCCTTAGGCGCCAGGCTCATGTTGGACCCCAGTCTTGGCGCCTTAGGCGCCAGGCTCATAAAGCTGGACATGTGTTCAAGTGTTTTTATGTGCACTTACCTGATGCAGACCATGCTGATACATCCAGGACCTCTTGATGTCTGAATGGGACTACTTTACCTGTGGGACTACTTTCCACCTGGGTGTGGTCGGGGAAGGATACATACCTGATCGGTGGAAGGATACATACCTGGAACTTCTTCCAAAGCTATTTAAACCCCACCCAAACAGCCACACGTGCTTCGCGTTGTTCTGCACCTAGCAGCTGGACGAGAACCGTGTCTGCTCCTGCTTCTGGACTTCAGCCACGCCTGTCAGCATCCTGGGACACCTGCAAGGGTGATAAGAAGAGAATTCGAGAGGAAGAAGGCCTTACCTGCTAAACCTGCATCACAGAGACATTTCACCGACGATCCTGAAAAGGAAGACATCATTTTTAAAAGCATTTCGCTCTGATCGCTGCAGCGCTGCATTTCACTCACCTTTCTTGGGCGCCTCCATCTTCAGCAGTGATCAACCGGATCCGCAGCCACTTCCCAGAGCCTAGAGAGAAAAAGACAAGAACACAAGGTGAGAGAAGGAAGGGAATAGGAAAAGCTCAGTTTCCTTCTAAGACTTACCTGTTGGGTCATTCCCATTTCATTTCGGGTCTTGCTGCTTCCAGGCATTTTCCGGACCCCGGCCCCTATGGGGAAAAAAGACAAAGACATTAGATGAGCAAATGCAAAAGCATTACCTGAGCGCTCATCTAGGATTTACCTGATCTTTACTGGAACTGTACTTTTCACTTCGGGTCGGCGCCATATCTCCGGCATTCCGAACCCTGGCCCCTATGGGGAAAAGACATCAACATTAGCGCTTTGTTGCAAGAAGTCTCCAAAGGAATCTTCATTCATCACCTGAAAAAGACAATGAACATTATTATTTAAAGCTTGAACTTTTGAACTTGCAACAGAACTTTTACAGCGCCTTACCAGTATAATCAAGCTTACCTGAACTCCCATCCAACCTCAATCCAGTGAAGTAACTGGGTTCAACGCGCCCCTGCGTCAGAAGCAGGATGGAGAGCTCGTCCTTTCAGACCCTAAGGAGGATATTCCTGCAAGCCAGTTTAGCCAGAGTAGAGGGGCCCGTCCTATCCATCTTCAGAGCCCTGCGCTTCACCATTGAAGAGGCATCAGCACTCGAAACCAGGCCAGCGCCCCCGTGGGAATCAGGTGAGCGTGACAGGTACCCACATCTGATGTCATCCAAACCCAGAGGATGCCATAACTTTTCCGGATAAGAAGCTACAGTTCGAGGCCACTCTCAGCCAACTAATTTACATATAGGCCTAAGGTTATTGATTTGATGGAAGGGAGGCAGGGTGAATCTTGGGCCATCCTGCACCTGGGCCACCATTCTGCATGCTGCTAATTAAAGTGGAGATTTATGCCTAGGGGAGTAACTCACCCAATCACAATGGACCAAATAATCTAGGGTCCCATAGCTAGTAGAACCAATGAGACGTCATACTTTTAGTGACGTCTATCACAAGTGATGTGGAGGGATGGGCATAGACGCCCACCCGATAAAGTTATCCAATCCCCACACTCTGTTACCATATACAGATATAGTACCTATGCCTAAGTTACCTTTTCCAACCAATAGAATTGCATGACAAACGTATGAGTGTAACACGTCAACGATGATGAAAAACTGCTATAACTGTTGCTGTCTGATTGAAGAATTTGGGAGTTGAAGCGAGACGGGCGATCGCATCACTGCTGATTTCTATTTGTTGGCCCGTTTTTTGTACTTGTCATTAAACGGACTTCCCTTTGCCAAACCATTGACTTGTCCTTATTGATTGGTGTTGGAGTAAGAGGATCCTGCACCCCATCCTCCTCAAGGTGCAGCTATCTCGTCTTAAAGAACTTGAGGGTGAACTCTGATCCCATGGGCCCGTCAGAGGTCGCTCCGCCCTCCTGTACACAAGCATTGATAGATACTGGGGCAGAGGCCTCTTTGATTCATGGAAATCCGACAGGATTTATAGGTAGACACTTTACCATTACTGGACTAGGGGGTAAATTAACCCCAGCAGTACAAACAGGAGTGGAGATGAAAATAGGCAATTTGACAAGGCAGAAATACCAAGTGTTGATTGTCCCGATACCCGAGTATACAATTGGATTTGACATTTTGGAAGGGTTGACTCTTGGACTTGGCGGTAAAACCTATCAGTTTGGAGTGAGTACATTGACTTGCATACCAGTGACAGCAGGCAAATTGAAAATGCCCCAAGTGCATGTGCCTTTGACAACCAAGCGTGTATCGATGAAGCAATACCGCATTCCCGGAGGGGCATAAGGACATTTCAGACACCATCAAAGGATATGTAGAGGCAGGAGTGTTACACCCTGTGACTACAGCTTCCCTTTGGCCTCTCAAAAAGGGGGATGGAGGCTGAAGGATGATTGTGGATTATAGAGAATTGAATAAACACACTCCTCCTTTAGTGCCGGCTGTACCAGATGCCATTACTTTGATTGAGAATGTCCAAAGGTTTTAGGGAACCTGGTATGCAGTGGTAGATTTATCCAATGCATTCTTCTCTGTGCCAATTGCTGAGGAGTGCTAAGAGCAGTTAGCATTTTCCTGGAACAGGCGTCAGTACACCCTTTACGATATTACCGATGGGGTACATATATAGCCCAACCATCTGTCACCGGCTGGTGGCAGAACACTTAGACAAGATACCATGCAAACCTGACATACAAATGTCTCATTACATTGATGATATTTTGGGGAAAGAGTGAGCAAAGTGTGAACGCACAGTTAGAAGTAATCATTGAAGGATTAAAGAAGGAAGGGTGGGAGATTAATTCAAGTGCCAGCTGAGACAGTGGTATTCTTAGAAATTCAGTGGCATAATGGGCATCGATGGATGGTGCTGAAGGCCCGACAGAAAATACTTCACCACTCCGATGAACAAAAAACAAGCTCAGCAGTTCATAGGACTGTTTGGGTTCTGGAGACAGCACACACCCCATCTAGGGCAGATATTGTCCGCCCCATATAAAGTGACACAACCGAAATATGAATTTCAGTGGGGAGGGGAGCAGCAAAGAGCATTTGATTCGGCAAAAGACACAGTGAAACAGGTGCTTGACTTGAGGCCATTGAAGGAAGGCGAAGTGGAGTTAAATGTGTCAGTACAAGACAGGATAAGTCTTGCTGCCCTATTCTGAATTAGCTGGAGGGGTCGCAGAATAGAAGGTAGATTCAGGAGGAGGTTGTTGCAATGGTCAAGCCTAGAGAGAACCGAGGCTCGGGTAACATTGAGCTTCTGGGGGAGGTTAAAAAAGGTAGAATTCCTTTGAGAAGGAAGAGCTACAAGTGGGACTTCTTGGTAATGTCCTGAGTGTGAGGGAGGAAGGAGAGAGAGGAGTCAAAGATGACTCAGAGGTTTCTGGCATCAGAAGAGGGAGCCAGGGAAGACCCCATGGAAGAAGGTCAGAATGAGGGGAAGAAGGCAGGAGCAGGGGTCCCGATGCTGGCATTGAGGCAGAGATCACTGGAAGTGCACCAGGCTGGGATGGCAGAAAGGCAGTCAGGGATGATGAAAGGTGCAAGAGGGTCAGCAGGAAGTTTGAAGAAGAGTTGTGTGTTGTCAGCATAACACTGGAAATTGGGGGAGAAGGAGGAGATGAGGAGTGCCAGCTGAGTAAGGTATATGTTAAAGAGCCACAGGGAGAGTATAGAGTCCTGGGGGACACCACAGGTGGAGAAGGAAGTCGGAATGGACTAGGGGCCCAGATGACCTGGGAGGAGTGATCAGTTAAGAAGGTAAGCCAGTCCAGTGCCCGCTCTGAGATGCCAAGGGTGTCGAGGAGCCTTTGTATGAGGATGGAGTGGTTGACCGTGTCAAATGCAGAGGAGAGATCAAGAGGATGAGGACAGTAGGGGAGT
Organism: Ambystoma mexicanum; assembly: GCF_040938575.1. NCBI lineage: Eukaryota > Metazoa > Chordata > Amphibia > Caudata > Ambystomatidae > Ambystoma > Ambystoma mexicanum. The sequence goes on along the minus strand of NC_090941.1, from coordinate 548,873,532 downwards.
CAGACTCCAGGGATGCAAGCAGTTCTTCACAGGTGTCCAGAAGAGCAGTTTATGTACCTCTGGATGCTTGAAATCCAGATTGATGGTCATGCAGACCACCAACAAGTTCAGTGTGAAAGTTGAGTTGTGACAGGGCCAATTTCTGCATCCATTTTCACAGGAAGGGGGGTGATGATGATAGGGCAGTAGTTGGCTGGACAGGTAGGGTCTGCTGACTGTTTTCTAAGGAGGGGGGACACAAGGGAGTGCTTGAGGGAGGAGAGGAAAGAACCAGTAGCAAAGGAGTGGTTACAGAGATCAATGAGTGCAGGGGCAAGACAGCCAATGTTGTCTTTGAAGTTTCTGGATGAGAAAGGGGAAACCTGTTTGGAAGAGACCTTCATGGAGCAGACAACTCTGGTGACTTCTTCTGGTGAGACAAAGGTGAAGGAGGAGGGTGAGCGGTCAAGGGGGTGAGGGATGGCTTGGGAGATTGAGTGACAAGGCTGTTCCGAATGTCCTGAGTTTTGGTGGTGAAGTGAGTGGTGAGTGCATAGGAGAGGGCCTAAGAAGGAATAGGGGAGGAGGATACAGTGGAATGGTTGGCTAGTTCCCTGCAGATTTTAAACAGTTCAGCCGTGTTGTTGGATGCGCCAGATACCCGTGCCTGAATGTGGGCCCTTTTCTTGGCACAGATAGAGAGTCTGTATTGCCTTTGGAGCAGGCGGCAGGCCAGTTTGTCAGAGGATGAGCCTGAGGTTTCCACTTCCGTTCTGCAGCCCTGCACCTTCGTTTCAGGTCTGCGAGTTAAGAGTCGTACCAAGTGTTGTGCTTAGAGGCGGGTTTCAAGTAGATCCTCATGACTGGGGAAAGCATGTCAAGAGTGTTAATGATGGACAGGTGGAAGTTGCTGAGAGCAGTGTCCGTGGTAGACTCTGAGTTGGGAGGGCAAGGGGGGATAAAGGTGGAAGTGAAGGCAGCAGCTGAGACTCGTTTCATTGGACAGATGTTCGTGAACGAGGTTGGCAGTGCTTTTGGAGGAGTGGTCACAAGGCCATAGGGACCCAGGTGGGAGGAGAGAAGAGAGTGGTCAGACCAAGAAAGAGGGGTGACCAGGCGAGATGAGAGAGGGAGTTCGGAGTGGATGATGGCGTCCAGAGTGTGTGCAACAGAGTGGGATGGACCAGAAAAGAGAATGGAGAGGGCTAGAGAGGTGCATGGGTCAATGAAAAGAGTGGCTGTTGTGCCTGGGGAGTCCAATTGGATGTTAAAGTCACCCAGGAGCAGCAGGTTGGAGGTGATTGTGAGTAAGGAGGAACAGAGATCAGCCCATTCAGAGAGGAGCAGGGAGGTAGTGCCTGCAGGCCGGTAAATGGTAGCAATGGTCAGGGTGGAGGAGGGAGAGATAACCAATTTGCATACCAGGCTCTCAAAGGAAGAGTAGAGCGGAGTGGGTAAGATGGAAGAAGGAACCCACTCAGATTAAGGCAACCCCACCGCCAGAAAAGTGAGGTCAAGGCCCTGAAATGATATGAAAGCCGTCAGGTAGGAGGAGTCAAAAGAGGTGACTGAGCTAGAATTGGACCATGTCTCAGTAAGAGCAAGAATGTCAAGGTCAGTGTCTTCAAGAAGGAAGCAGATGTCGGCAGAGTGTTTGTTGGCTGAGCAGGTGCTAAGAGTCGCCAGGTAGAGACGATCTCTGCCTTTGAAGGTTTTCTGAGGTGATGTACAGGTGCGTGGTACTTCAGTCAGAGGTGGAGGGACAGAGTGGGATGTATGGGGAGAGGCAGGAGAATGAAGAAACTTAATGAGGGATGGCAGCATCCGGTCAAAGTGAAGGAGGTTGGCCTGAGGACCCTGAATCAGGATAGGGCCAGTGTGGTAGACATTAATGATGCAGTGTGATGAGAAGAACCCTGCCAAGAGGACTTGCCACTTGGTACCACCATTAATGGGAGATGATAAGAAAGGTGAGAGAGTAGAGATGAGATGAGAAGGTCATAGGTCTGGAGAGGGGACAGAGAAGAGGATATCGGTGAAGATGTCTCTGGAGGATGCACTGACATAGGTGTCTGCAATGGGAATGCCAGACTTTGCTCTCAGCGTGTATTTTCTGTGCTTTTTACATCCAGATTTTGTGAGAGAGGGAGGATAGGTGATGGTGTAGCAGTTAGAAAAGATTGGAGAGATGGAGAGTGCCATCTCAGTGCCAGAGGATGGATGCGAGAAGGGAAGCAAAAGAAAGGGGGGGCTGCAATGCACAGTCCTGGCCCTAACTCACAAGCGGCCCAGTAGTTAAGGAGGGCACAATACAAAGGCAAAGCAATAGGTGGGGTGCAGAAATTTCTTTTTTTTAAAAAAGGAATACAATGCAGCATACACAGGGATGCAAGATTTGAACGTACACCCACCTAAATTCAATTTTTAAAACAGGAACACAATGCAGTGCAGCACAAAATGGATGCAAGATGTGAAAGTGCACTGTAAAGATTTGTCGCGCAAGGTCTCGGGTCTCCGAGATCTCACAAGAACATGCGCGTGAAGCGCGCAAATGATAAGCAAAGTGCCAGATGCAGAGCGGACACGGAGGTCGACAGTCGTGGCCCAGCGCTTCTCCTGAGGTGAGGCCTGAAGCCTCTATTGAGAAAACAGACACCCTGGTGCTGCTCATCTACTATGCAGAGCGTAATTCCATGGCTGACAGATGAAGCATCGTGGGAGCTCGTGTAAATAGTAAAGACATTGAGGCAGAGACTAATACTTCAGTGCAGTGAATCCAACCGCACTGATCCTTCAATGACTTAACTGTGAGAACAGCTAATTCTCTGCATTATGCAAGGTGCTTAATAAACCACCTTACCTTTATCCTGGAGTCCTGTGTTCATTGGGCCACCACACCCACCCACCTAGATTCGATTTTTAAAACAGGAATACAATGCAGTGCAGTACAAAATGGATGCAAGATATGAAAGCCCACCCACTTAGATTAGATTTTTAAAACAGGAATACAATGGACTAGTTTAAGCAAAGGAATTGCTTAAGCTAATCCTCCACTTGGATCAGGACATTAAGGCAGTGATTCCAATCACTCTCTTACACACACACACACGCACGCACACACACACACACACACACACACACACACACTTTTGAGCATGTCTGTACTCTTGTCACAGACATGGGTGATCAGGAGAGTGTTGACAAAGAAAGTGTAATGTCTATACCATCAGTTGATTTAGCACTTTGGGTAGTTCAACTAAGTATTTTCTGGTTCACAGTAAAAGTGGGTCCCATTCATGGAAATCGTGGTCACTGTGGGCTTTTGACGCACCAATTCTTCAGTTTGTCTGGCAGCAGCGTCTCAGCCTATCGGAGCAGCAGCTTCTTGCAGGAACGCACCACGACCCTGCAGTAAAAGAAACATCAAAGGGTAGACTATAAAGTCTTCTCACGCTGGAATGACAGCCCCTGGGTTCATTTGGGAACAATAAGAAGGGTGTCATGGCTCTTGTATCAACTGCAAGAAATACAAAGTTTTCTCTGCTTTTCCTGATGGTCCCTGCAGCATGAGGGGACCTTTCAAGGAAAGCTCTTTGAATTGGTCCTGCAGCTGAACTGGGAAAATGTAGGTGTTCTCTGCCCAACTCTGAACACCACCGTTTTCACCCTGAAACCACATGCACAGCTTCTCCTGTTAACTGGAGCTGCAGAAAATTGTTGTCCTTTCCATCGGCCATCCTCTTCTGCCAATTGAAAAATGGTGCTCATGTGCCTGGGGGACACTAACAAAACCATGCTACAATCAGACATATGTGTAATGCTAGGTGCAACTGAAGGGGGTTGGGAAAGAGAAAGCTGCACAAGAACTCGATGCAGCTGCTTACCTTTTGTAGCCTTTTGTAAGCGATATTCAATCAACACTACAGCTAAGTCAATGCCTAGTCTGGGATGCTGAGGAAAACCCTTATTGATGTATTTTTATGTCCAGTTCAGTACTCTGGATGACAACCCTTGTATAACACCCCTCTCTTAGAATCCCCCTGACCCCACTGAGCCAAGAAGTAGGTTTGTTTTGCAAATTAAAAGGTTTATTTGAAAATTTAAACAATATATATATATATATCACACTTTATAATAAATTAATATCTGATAGTACACTTAGACATATGATGTTGATCAACAATGGGTAATCTGGCACTAGCACACTTCTTTACAATCAATGAGGAGTTAGTATAGGATGGATAAAGTAGCAAAAATACTTTTATGGTTTCAAGGGAAAAGCAATGAGGAATAAAATGCAGTACTGAAATACTTGATATGATTTTAGCAAAAGATAAGATAATCACGTTTTCTCTGGCAATTCACACCCCTCCCCTATGCAATGTAAGAAATGGAAGGAGATGGAAAGAGGAGCACACAGTTCTCAGGAATGCAATCAAATACAATACGAAATTCAGTTCCCCCCCAGCAAGCTTAGAGGAAACAGGTAGGAGTTTGAAACACAGGCCCAAAATGCTTTTTAAATGTGATGGTGTAGGGGAGGATTGGTCCAAAAGACCCCCCTTGCCTACATCCCTTCCCCATGTGAGGGCCATGGCTCATCGGGCGTCCCCTCACACCACCAGGGCCCAGGTGGTGGAGGGCTCACCTGCTAAAGACATTGCCCACACGTATTGAATTTAGCTAGGCCTCAGAAACCATTTTGTCTAATAAAGATGGTGTGAGCTTAGCGCACTGTAGCGCGGCCCCCACCCTCGGAGAGTTTCAATTATCCCTGTGGCCGCAGCTCCCTGGCAGATCCGCTGCGAGCCCGTTCCCACGAACAAGACGGACATGAGCTACTGTAAGATACTAACACTGTAACATTTCACCTTCTGCAGCGTATCACTGCTCCCAGCATGACCCGGCTAGCGAGGCCTGGGTGAAAAAGGGAACTGTAAAACGGTCCTCGGATAAAAGCAATAGTTCCTAAATATTAATGCCAAGACTACTTGCAAAGCGTGCGTGTCTCCACAAAACTTCTTCTTTTAAGGAAACCTGTAGAATGTATAAACATGGTAGAATGCATGCTCACATGACATTAGCAATGAAGAACCCACACCACTGCAGTTGTGTGCTAACAATAAAAGAGCGCTCCAGGGGACTATTCGTTATGTGTATCCTTGAAAAACATATACCCCATGGTCCCGCGCCATAACCGAATTTATGCTGCTAGAGTGCAAGGGAAGACGAATGTAACTAGAGAGAGGGCTCATGTGAAGGACGCGCGAGAATACACCGGACATGCGTGTATGTCTAAGCCCCTTATGTGCCACTACCGTCACGTACGGTGGCGAGTCATTTTCTATGTGCTCCACCAACCTCACTACTACCTCACTTACTGCAAATGTATATGCATATAACTAAATGTTGCAGTTGTTAAAACATAGTGTACAAATAATGCGCTCAGACTGGCTATATTCGAGAAACATTTAGCAAAGTTAAAATGTATGTTTTCGAGTGATCCAACTGAGTATTATAGAGTGTTCAAATGTTTGTGATGTTTCATCTAAAGTCGGCAACACACGAGGATGATACCTTTGTGAATATGTGGAAGGCCATTCCCCCTCCCACCCTGCGAAGACTGCCAAACAAGAGAGCAGAGGCCCGCGCCGCGCTGCTCCACCTCCCTCAACTAGGCTGGAGCCGCTTCAAGGATTTGTAGTCCCCTCTGCAGCACCCAAGGCCACGGCCTGCCACCTGCATTATTTACAGCACAGCAATAAACCTCCGACTGAATACACAAGTCCAAAGGCGCCCCCTCTTAAACCCCACAACCCACCGGATCACCTTAGACTTATGGCCCCTGTACAATTAAGACACCCAATACTGTGGCAACATACAGCAGCTCATTCATAACGACTTCTAACAAGACAGAAAAACATGTACCGCCTGTCCCATGCCCTGAGACCTAGCCCCTCGACCTATGGTACCGGTCAACAGGACACTGGTAACCATGCACTGATGAATCACCATCAAACCCCTCTCAAGGTGCATTCCTCCTGTGTTGCATTAACCTGTAGAATAACCTATTGAAAGATTTACTGAAGAAGATAATATTGCAATAACTGAATGACTGCGGTGTGCATGGCCTAGGGCAAATAAGTCAGGAAAAGACATTCATCTCTGACACTGGCCACAATGGCACACCAACACCGCCCGGATGAACTCAGCTGACATGCCAGGCCCAGCCCAACCCACGAGGCTGACCAGTGACGTCCTCCAGCCAAGGCCAACCACATCGCAGCAGCGCCTATAGCTAGTTATCGCCACCCAATCCCATTGAACTTGTGCCCCTTATAATATGTAGGTTCTGATGACGTGCTTTGTAAATATATATGCCTGTCTTTGCTATTGTCAGACAGAGCGCTCTCAGAGTTTGCAGAGTTCTTTGCATGCCCTATTCTGATTGATAAACTCCCATTTACGCTCACCCGCACTCTGTCTTGGCCTTATTCCCATTCTGGGAGAGTCCTTCATTGTCTCTCATTGCGGGGAGGATCGTGCTGGTTGGGGACGCTTGCCTTCAGTGGTGACCCCGAAAGCGTGATTATTATTATTATTTTTTCCCAACCTATCACTACCGTCCCGTTTTGGCACGAAAATCTCTGGTCGAAAAAAGGGATACGCACGGTGCGCCGGCTCCGGGAGGCTGCCCGCCAACGGCGACCGGTACGCTCAGAAGTGCGCACTCAACAGAGAGAGGGTACGGGATCCCGGTTGAAAAATCCCCTTTGAGTACCGCTCGCCGGAGCCGGGGCTGACTGTTGAGCGGACGACAGCACTGCCTGGACGGACCCAGTTTCGGAGACTATCGGTTCAAGACGGGCACGTGAGTATTGAGTGCGAGCGACCATAAAGGGAGTAGAGGAGGGAATTTAGGACAGGGAACGAGGAGGGGTAGAAAAGGGGGCACGTAGGTCTACTAAGGACCATCTTAAACTTTCTTTGCTTTTTCTTTGCATATGGCCATTGGGATCAAGAGATGAATAAGAGATAAAAGTGACGGGAACCTAGCTCCGAGAGGGGGTGGAAGGCGGCGCCGCATAGTGCTATCTTGACTAGTACTGGGAATATATGAAGAAGTGGATAATAAGATAAAAGTGTCTGGCAAAGGGGGACACGGAGAATATATTAGTGACTGCTATTCTTTCTATTCTTTTCTTTAGGGTTGGGGGAAAAATAAAAGTGAGATTAGTACAAATCCATAGAGGTAAAGTAAGAGACAGAGAGTTCTACTGTAAGAGTGAAGATCAAACCTATATATACATACATATATATATATATATATATATATGTGTGCATACATATATCTGAATAAAACGGACAGGGACAGCCGGCCAGGGAGGAAAGGGAGGGCAAATTGAACTGTGAATAGAGTGTTACAGAGAGGTGTGTGCACATCGTATGCGTCAGGAGATAATTTGGTGTGATGGGTGTGTAAAAATGGTCATAAATGTATAGCCATTGAGTGGTCATGGTAAGTGTGGCCAGACAAAGCTTTATAAAGAGACAAGTAATAAGGTGAAGTGAGTGTGTACCTTTCTTGATTTCTGGGTTAACATTGTCGAGATTACTGATGGTTTGCTCTTGTACGTGCCTCCCAAAGAGAATAGAATAGAGGCTGTGTACAGCCATTCTTATGGTGTGCAGGCAGCGGGAGGAACACAAAGGCACCCACTATTGAATAAGACATAGAATACGAGGACTCACACGGCGATACGTTTAGATTGTAATTTTGAGATACATAGAGACACACAAGTACCAGGAAGGCACAATGTATGGGGGCAGAAACACCCTTATCACATATTTGTAAGAACCTACCGGGGTACGCGGAGCGAATCAAGAAATATCATGACCAATGGATCACAGAGTTGAAGGGAGAGGGGTTGCCCCAGATATGGCCCGAAGGGGGGTCATTTGACAAAAGTGTCCTAGATATGGTAGCCACATGCATTTGTTTGAAATACAAGGGGAAGCAGTTGCATAATAGGAGAGAAATATTAGATCTCTGGAGGTTGTTTGAAGAGATACCGCCGCCTAAAGCACCAGAATTAAATCCTGACCTACCATCTACCACTGATAATCCACTAATGATACAGAAAGATGCTAAAGAATTGCCAGATGCAGAGCCACCAATAGAGGTAATAAGTTTATACCCGATACTAAACAAACCTGTGCCCGCAGAGGGGTACAGTGACCCCACTTATGTGCCTCCCCTGACAACTACTACACCCCAAAGGCCAACGGCACCCCCGCCATACGAGAGTACTAGGGAGCGAGCCCAGGTGAGCACGCCCAGGGTGGACATAGAAAAGCTAACAGACGATCTAGAATCAAGACTCTCGATAGCCAAAGATGAGCTCTCGAGGATAAAAAGTATATGTGAACGAACAGCACTTAACGCAGCAAGATCAGAGCACGCGTCTAGAGTGCAGAGCGAGAGTAGAACACTTGAAGAAGGGTGGAAGAAAGGCGAGATACTGTTCAGAATTCAAGAAGAACCAACGCGAATAATTGAACTAGGGGCAAGAGAGGGATGTACTGACAATGAAGAAAGGCCTACAGGGGACAGGGAGGAGTTACTATGTGATATAAGAGACGATTTGGAGGAAAGCGACAGGTTGAGCATGGCAATGGGAGGGGGAAGTGAAGGGTTGCATTGTGCATGTTCAATGAGAACACTGGATGATGAGTGGACGGGGCGATTAAGGAACAGGGTGGGGAAAATGGCATCAGTGGGAACATCCGGAGTGAAGACGGATATAGATGCCACAATGAAAGGGAAGTTGCAGCTCCCGCTAATACATAGGGGAGGAGGGAGGCCGAATTATATACCCTGGGCTCAGATGGACAAGGCCAATTTACTAAAGTTATTGCCCCCGTTATCGGGAGGGGCGAGCAAGTGGATATACGCCTTTGAGAAACACACTGCCGGGGTACCCCTAGCAATAGGTGATGTGAAGAGCTTGCTTGTATCAGCAGTAGGGGATCAAGCTGATAGAGTATGGGTAAAGGCTGGTTTCCCAGGAGTGACATTAGACTGCGACCGCCATGATGGGGCCTCCTTTAACACAGTGCGTGCAAGGGTGTGGGATGCTTTGCGGGAAACGTTTCCAGACACCCCAGACTTAGTCAGTAATGCAGTGTACAATGAATGACGGGGAAGATGCTATGGATTACATTTTTCGGGTCCAAGAGATGTGGAGAGCAGAAACGGGTACGCCCTGGTATCAATCGACATCTTTATTTTACTCCATTATAAAGAGGGGGTTGCCAAAGGAGGTGCAAAAGGCGCTCGACAAGATAGCAGGTATTGAAGCGAAAGGATGGCCTGAAATTCAGAGCATAATAGTGCACCACTGTAAGCGAATAAAAGAAAGGGAGAAGGAGGTGGCGCAGAAAAGATTGGCAGATGAAGCGAAACTAGTGCAGACAAAGTTGGTGAAGGTCGCAGCAGCAGTAGCCGCGCTCCCACACAGCAGGGAGGGAGATGAGGAAGAGGAGGGGCTGGTAGCAATACAAGGAAGGATGGCAACTAATTGGGCGGGAGCAGGACAGCGGCAGTGGAACGAGCAGGAGCAAGGCAGAGGTCCGCAGTGGCAAGAGTGGGCCCCTCGAGGGGGACGAGGTGGGTACAGGGGCCGAAGAGGAGGTGGACCGGGGTACGGGGGAATGGGAGGAAATGGATGGCAAGGTCCTAGAGGAGCGCAAGGGAGTTGTTGGAACTGCGGAAGATGGGGACATTACTCTAGGGAGTGCAGAAGCAGACCCAACAACAGGTTTCAAGAGGCAGAACATTATGGCCATCCCCATCCGGGGAGCCCATATGGTCTTCCAATGGGACAACAACAAAGAAACCCAGGCCAGGGGTACAATGAACAACAACAGGGGCATCAGTACAGAACACAGAATCACCCACAAAACAATGATACTATGCACTACACGCCAGGCAACCCTTTTGCGACAACAGCAAACGGAGCCCCCGCACCAGCCCCCTATAGTGGCGTGTCAGTGGTTTCAGGGAGCGTGTTCAACCAAGGGGGGGCAATGAGACACCCCGCATAGGACAGCCCACAGAGAACACTTGCGTGTCCAGTTCTATCTACCACCTACGATGCAGCAGAGGAACCATTGGTAGGGGCGCAGATAGGAGACAAGCAGTTCATATTCATGGTGGTTTCGGGAGCGGAGAAATCATGTATTAGGGAGGGCCGATTCCCGTTATCTAACAGGAAGTTAGAGACGGAGGAGTTCTCTGGGGCTGTAATTGAAGTTCCTTACACAGAAGCATTGGATGTAACAGTGGGGGGCAAAACTGTAAAAACACCCTTACTGTATTATGAACACTCGCCAATAAATTTACTAGGGAGGGATCTTCTTAGCAAACTAAACATGACGATATCCTTCACTGAGAGAGGTATAGTGTGTTCAACACCCGGAATATGCCCATTACGTGTAATGTTGGTAGTAAAGGCTCACACAACCACACAAGAAATACGAGGTTTGCCAGTAAACGAGGAAATGTTTATTGAAGGACTAAAGACACTGGCCCTAATAATTCCTGAGCTAAGAAGAATGGATTGGAGGATTCCTGCGGAGTTCCTCTTCCGCCCAATAGTGTGCCCTGACACAGCACCTGGATCAGTGGTATCGTTAGATTTGCACGCTGTACAGGTATCTGCGAAAAGGATTTCTGTGATTGGAATAGATATAGAAGGATGTGAGTGGCGTACAGTACTGTGTACGAATGCCAATATCGCCCTAAGAGACTTAACTGATGAGGATCTCTTCTCAGATTCAGAGGGGGATGGTGAAATAGTAATGGAAATAGCGATGCCCTGTGACATTTTGATTCAAGCTAGGGAAATCCCCGTTCAGCTGATGGCAGTGGTAGGAGCACCACCGTCATTCTTCGATGATGACATGAGGCTCGTACCAAATAATTTGTGGACAACAGGCCCCCATGATGTAGGGTTATTGCATGGAGTACAACCAGTGATAATAAAACTAAAACAAGGAGCAATTCTACCCCGAGTGAAACAGTATCCATTGTCCCGTGAAGCTGAAGAAGGGATAAAAGAGACAATAAATGCACTACTAGCACAAGGGATAATAGTGCCCTCAAACTCCCCATGTAACACATGCATTTACCCAATCAAAAAAGCAAAGGGAGGGTCTTGGAGGATGATACAGGATTTACGCCCCCTAAATGATGTAATTCAGAAAGAGTTCCCTTTGGTCCCGAACCCTGCATCAATATTATGTAGCATCCCAAAAACGGCATCACATTTCACGGTGTTCGACTTGAAAAACGCATTTTTCTCCATCCCCCTGGCTGAAGAGAGTAGATACCTGATAGCATTTACACTGGGGGGAAAGAGATATGAACATTGTAGATTACCGCAGGGATACTGTGAGAGCCCGAGCATATTCAACCGCATATTACATGAAGACTTAGGAAACCTATCAGTTGAGAGCACAGTAATTCAGTACGTAGACGATTTACTCGTCTGTGCACAAGACGAAGAAACATGCAGAAAAGATTCAATAACACTCCTGACTCTATTGGCCAATAAGGGGTACAAAGTAGACAAGGGAAAGCTACAGTACTGTCTGACAGAGGTCCTATACCTGGGACAGCTAATATCAAAAGATGGAAAAAAAATAATACCCGACAGGGTAGAAGCAATAAGATCAGTAGGAGAACCCACAACAGTGAAAGACATGCAGAAATTCCTAGGAATGTGCAACTATTGCCGAGCATGGATATTAGATTATGCAGCATACACCAGACCCTTATTACAAGCTCTCAAGGAGGCACAACAGGAGAACAAAAAAATAGAATGGTCAGAAAAAATGAGCGCCTCCTTTAAATCATTAAAAGAGTTGATTTCAAGCGCTCCAGTACTCGCAAATCCTGACTATGGACGCGAGTTTTACCTGTTCTCACACTGCAAGGGAACACTCATGACTGCTGTACTGACACAGAAGACGTCCCTAGGACACAAACCTTTGGCTTACTATAGTGGCACTTTAGATGCTGTGATGCAAGGACATTTCGCGTGCGAGCAATCACTCGCTGCAGCCGCGTTCGCAATTGAGAAAAGTGCCACTATAGTAATGGGATGCCCTGTGACATTGTTTGTGGAACATTCATTATTTGCAATACTTGAGAGGTCAAAAAGCACACTGACAACACAACGGGCAACCGCCTATGAGATAATATTGTCCAGCGCCAACATCCATGTGGTGGGATGCAAGACAGTGAATCCAGCAACATTCATTACAGAAGCATGCACACTAGAGGACATGCAGGAACACGATTGTGCAACTTACACAGGAGAAAGAGGGGAGGACACAGTGGTGTGTGAGAATGCTCTGAGCGAGGGGGAAGTGTACTTTGTAGACGGGTCAGCATCAATCGACGTGGACACGGGAGAGAAACATGTGGGTATGGCAGTGGTGAGATTAGAAGACGGTGAGTATGAGACACTAGTGCAGTACCGCCTCCCATCACATTACTCCGCACAAGCAGCAGAACTGATTGCACTGATAGAAGCACTACATGCAGCTAAAGGTTGTGCAGTGACAATATACACAGACTCAGCTTACATGACGACAACAGTACATGGGGGCCTAGCAAGATGGGGGCGGAGGGGGTTTCGACGAGCAGATGGAACTCCAGTGCAGCATGCACAATTGCTCAAGGAGTTGATTGAGGCCCTACAAGATCCCACAGCGGTAGCAATAGTGAAGTGCCAAGCACATACATCCAACACAGATGTTGTGTCTTTGGGAAACGCGGCAGCAGACGCTGCCGCCAAGGAAGCTTCCTACTTTCAGAAATATGAAGCAGGTGAGTACATGCTGCAGCACAAGATAAACAAAGAGCTCCCAGAAGGTTACAATATGATGCCTATATCACAAATACTAGAATTACAGGAAGGAGCAAGTGCAGATGAAAAATTGATGTGGGCGAAACGAGGGTGCAGCAAATCGCGGACAGACTTACTGTGGTGACAAAATAACTCAGGAAAAGTGGTAATGCCAATAAAGTTATTGGAAATTGCGTTCCAACAACTACACTTCCCAGCACACAATACGAAACAACACATTGCAGCAGAGATACAGGAAGAGTGGTTCGTGCCCTGTCTCCAGGAGCACCTATCCCGATTAACACTGGAATGCACAACATGTCAGATATACAATTCAGGAATGACATTACGCACGCTCCGGGGAACAATACCAAAACCAATTGGGCCATTCAGAGAGCTACACATCGACTACGCGGACATGGGAGAAAGGTGTAATGGGGCACGCTACATGATTGTGGTTGTATGCCCATTTTCAAGGTGGGTAGAAGCAGGCCCATGTGCACGACCTGATGCTAAAAGCGCAGCTAAATTCCTAGTGAGGGAAGTGTTTCCGCGCTGGGGAATTTGTGACGTGATTCGCTCGGACAACGGCACTCACTTTGTAAACGAGCTCTTGAAGGAAGTAACTACATTGTTGGGAATAAAGCATAAATTATGCTCGATTTATCATCCTCAAAGTAATGGCGTAGTGGAAAAGATGAACGGACTGTTAAAAGGAAGGTTATCGAAACTATGCTTTTCATTAAAAAAGAATTGGATTTACTGTTTGCCCCTTGCGCTGTTTGAGCTGAGAAATCAGCCAAGCAAGGACCACCATTTGTCCCCGCACGAGATCGTGACTGGGAGACGAATGCACACAGCACACTCCCCACTGTGCGAACACTCAGATGCACACAGAAGCGCTGCGATATTGGGAGACGAGTTCACAGACTATTTGAAGAAATTGACAAGGGCAGCGCGCGCAATAGCAAAGCAGCTCTCTCCACCTTTCACGGGAGAGGAAGGAAACACAATAGGGTCTGTTACGGAACCTGAACCACAGCTACAGCTGATGCCGGGTGAATTCATTTATGTCAGGAGTTTTGTGCGTCGATGGAATGCACCACGGTTCCATGGCCCATACGAAGTAGTGTTTTGCACACCCACGGCAGTTAAAGTAAAGGGCCTGAAGTATTGGGTGCATTTGACTGACGTACGAAGAGCATATAATAATGTGCAGGAAGAGGTGGATGAGGAGGCACAGACAACAGCAAACAATGCAACTGAGCAGAATGTCTGAATATGAACTTGTGTGTGTGACAGTAATGCACCTGAATGAAAAAGTGGCTGACAAGTATACTTGTATTTTAAGGATATTACACAAAAAACAAAAACAAAAAAAAAACATTTTTTCTCTTATGAACTTATATGTAATTAATGGTGTGATAAAATTATGAAGTGTTTACTCCCTTGTCTGTGCATCCCCATCCCTATAACCCTACCTGCTTCCATTCCCTTTCAATATATACTGGCACTGGTAGTGCCAACAAAATGTTTACATTCATGCACTTAATGCACTTTTATATCTCAAACAGGAGCTACCATGGCATCTAACGGGCAGCCTGCAACGGATAGATTTACTAGACTTAGAGAGTGGTTAACTGAGAGATGCAGATATTCGTATGAGTGTGGATTATCTGTGTGTATTACATTGTTTTTTACAATAATGTTTGGCCTGGTTACATATTGGTTCATAGCGTTCATCTCTATCGAGATGAACGAGGGGTGAGGGATTAACAGCACTACTGTGATCAATGCAACCACGAGTGTAAATACTAAGGAGGGTGACATTTTGGTATGGGATGGAACTAAACTTGTATGTGGTTATTATACCACATCATCCAATGCTGTCATCTCACAAAATGAAGGGCTACAGGGTGAAATGCAAAATAACACAGTGTCCCCGCCAAAGATATCTAATTACAATGCTCGCAGTTTAAATGACAGAAACCCATCCGCTATATCCTGGTTGTATAACACCCCCACCAGCCAGCCTGCCTCCATAGCAAAAAACACACTGACAGATAACGTCAAGGAAGAAAAGGAAAGGATGAGAGCAACACACGAAATATTATATGATTACTGGGCAAAGGGGGGCGGGAATGAGAAAGGGGGGCCCATTTTGTCCATCGCCCATGAGGCTGGGAAGTACATGAGGAACAAAAATAACAGGTGAAAAAGGGAAGCAGGGAGGAGGAAGTATGATGAGTATTATGGGTTAGGACTAGATAAAATGAAGACCCACGACACCCCCACCAGACGAATAAATGGTATGCGGATATGAGTGCTACAGCTAAACAAACAACAAATGAGAGCTGCTATGTCTGCTCTCTCATTCCCCATGCTTCAGGCACACCCAAGGTATTGTTACCCAAAGAGTTGCCTATTGTAGATGCCCAATGTCTCCTTCATCTCACGTTATGCAGGATTAAGAACACCTCCCAGGCACATGAAGTTACTTTTAGAATGCTGCAGAACGAGAAGACTTGCTACCCAAAGACGATAGGAGTAGTATGTCTGGAAGAACCATTTTTTGTGATACAAGGGACACTTTTTTCAGACAACAAGTGGAAGGATGAAGAAGTAATGTGTAAAGCTGAAGCGCTGAGAGGTGTGGCACCAGAGAAATTGCAATGGATAGAAGAAACGTGCACACCAGTATGGAAGGAACACATTTCAAAACTAACTTGGGTAACAGCCATTGAAAAACCCTTCAAGCTGCAAAACGAAATAGACTATGAACTATGTTTTAAAGGAGAGGGGAAAACGTCCATGGGGACAAACAAGAACTGTAACAAGACCCTTACCATCCCAGATCTGAGAAAAGGGACAGCGGCCCTGATGGACACGGATTGGGTATGCGGCAACCAGGCCAACCTGCACCTCCCCCAATCATGGAGTGGCAGCTGCTCAATGGCCACTCTGCACTCAGCCCTAATGGTAATCCCAGAAAGCCACATTGATGGGAGCAAAAGGACACGAGAAAACACCCAACAGAGTGCGGCCCAGCCGACTGCAGAGTCACAAATCTATGTCCTGTCATCCGGGAACAAGGAAGAGGTGCTGTCCCGAAACAGAAGAGCATCAAACTACATATCAAAGGCATCGTCGGAGTTGCTGACACAGATCCAGATAGATATTGATTATTCAGCTCGGCAGAAACATTCTTTGCCTCACTCATCCCAAGTATCCAGGCCAGAGCAAACGCAAAATGGCTCCAGATAACACGTTGGGAGCTGATTCAGCTGGCAAATGACACTGAAGAAGGGTTCAACGTAATAAAAGTGGAACTAAGAGCTTTACGCCTGATGACCATGCAAAACAGGTATGTCTTGGACCTGTTGACGGCGATGGATGGAGGTGTTTGCCGAAAAATCGGAAGTGCCTGCTGCACTTTCGTACCTTCTGAAGACGCAGAAAACGGCTCCCTGTCCCATGTGATCGAAGCAGTACACAACCTAGGAGAAAGGATGAAAATGGAAGGTGGAGCAGAAGAAAGCACATGGTTCGACAACATCTTCTCCTGGGTTCCCTCATGGCTGGGGATGACTGTGAAATTTTTGATGCCAGCTGTGGTGTTCCTCCTCTTTATTTTTTGCCTGTGCCAGGTGGGTCTTCGATGTTGTGCTAACGCAGTACCTAATGGTGCAATGATGATGGTGACAATGGGCAACACCCATGGTACAATACAAACTATGCAGGAAGTGCAGGTACAAACAGGAACTGATGACACACCCAGGTATCAGCTAGTGCCAGGTATCATGACAAGGATATCGTAGATAAATTGTGGCATTCCACCATCAGAGAGCCCTGTATACTAGAATGGTACCAGGAGGTGTGGGTAGACTTGGAAGGAGAGAGCGGATGTATATATATCTGACCTGTACCCCAGATGAATATGCTAGGAGGGGTGAGAGCTTAAGGGGGGTGTGCAGAGCGTGGATGCCCATAAAAGGCACACCAGCATGGGATGACGCAATCATTGACGAAGAAGAGTGTAGGAGATTGGTTGAGTTAAAGAATTCGTTACTTAAGTAACGAAAGGGGGGAAATGTAGGGGAGGATTGGTACAAAAGACCCCCCTTGCCTACATCCCTTCCCCAGGTGAGGGCCATGGCTCATCGGGCGTCCCCTCACACCACCAGGGCCCAGGTGGTGGAGGGCTCACCTGCTCAAGACATTGCCCACACGTATTGAATTTAGCTAGGCCTCAGAAACCATTTTGTCTAATAAAGATGGTGTGAGCTCAGCGCACTGTAGCGCGGCCCCCACCCTCGGAGAGTTTCAATTATCCCTGTGGCCGCAGCTCCCTGGCAGATCCGCTGTGAGCCTGTTCCCACGAACAAGACGGACATGAGCTAGTGTAAGATACTAACACTAACATTTCACCTTCCGCAGTGTATCACTGCTCCCAGCATGACCCGACTAGCGAGGCCTGGGTGAAAAAGGGAACTGTAAAACGGTCCTCGGATAAAAGCAATAGTTATTAAATATTAATGCCAAGACTACTTGCAAAGCGTGCGTGTCTTCACAAAACTTCTTCTATTAAGGAAACCTGTAGAATGTATAAACATGGTAGAATGCATGCTCACATGACATTAGCAATGAAGAACCCACACCACTGCAGTTGTGTGCCAACAATAAAAGAGCGCTCCAGGGGACTATTCGTTATGTGTATCCTTGAAAAACGTATACCCCATGGTCCCGCGCCACAACCGAATTAATGCTGCTAGAGTGCAAGGGAAGACGAATGTAACCATACAGAGGGCTCATGTGAAGGACGCGCGAGAATGCACCTGTCATGCGTGTTTGTCTAAGCCCCTTATGTGCCACTACCGTCACGTACGGTGGCGAGTCATTTTCTATGTGCTCCACCAACCTCACTACTACCTCACTTACTGCAAATGTATATGCATATAACTAAATGTTGCAGTTGTTAAAACATAGTGTACAAATAATGCGCTCAGACTGGCTATATTTGAGAAACATTTAGCAAAGTTAAAATGTATGTTTTCGAGTGATCCAACTGAGTATTATAGAGTGTTCAAATGTTTGTGATGTTTCACCTAAAGTCGGCAACACACGAGGAAGATACCTTTGTGAATATGTGCAAGGCCATTCTCCCTCCCACCCTGCGAAGACTGCCAAACAAGAGAGCAGAGGCCCGCGCCGCGCTGCTCCACCTCCCCCAACTAGGCTGGAGCTGCTTCAAAGATTTGTAGTCCCCTCTGCAGCACCCAAGGCCACGGCCTGCCACCTGCATTATTTACAGCACAGCAATAAACCTCCGCCTGAATACACAAGTCCAAAGGCGCCCCCTCTTAAACCCCACAACCCACCGGATCACCTTAGACTTTTGGCCCCTGTACAATTAAGACACCCAATACTGTGGCAACATACAGCAGCTCATTCATAACGACTTCTAACAAGACAGAAAAACATGTACCGCCTGTCCCATGCCCTGAGACCTAGCCCCTCGACCTATGGTACCGGTCAACAGGACACTGGTAACCATGCACTGATGAATCACCATCAAACCCCTCTCAAGGTGCATTCCTCCTGTGTTGCATTAACCTGTAGAATAACCTATTGAAAGACTTACTGAAGAAGATAATATTGCAATAACTGAATGACTGCGGTGTGCATGGCCTAGGGCAAATAAGTCAGGAAAAGACATTCATCTCTGACACTGGCCACAATGGCACACCAACACCGCCCGGATGAACTCAGCTGACCTGCCAGGCCCAGCCCAACCCACAAGGCTGACCAGTGACGTCCTCCAGCCAAGGCCAACCACATCGCAGCAGCGCCTATAGCTAGTCATCGCCACCCAATCCCATTGAACTTGTGCCCCTTATAGTATGTAGGTTCTGATGACGTGTTTTGTAAATATATACGCCTGTCTTTGCTATTGTCAGACAGAGCGCTCTCGGAGTTTGCAGAGTTCTTTGCATGCCCTATTCTGATTGATAAACTCCCATTTACGCTCACCCGCACTCTGTCTTGGCCTTATTCCCATTCTGGGAGAGTCCTTCATTGTCTCTCATTGCGGGGAGGATCGTGCTGGTTGGGGACGCTTGCCTTCAATGGCAATGGATGGGAAAATGTGCCAACTGATTTTAATTCCCTCTAGAGACTCAGGGTGAGTGGGAGATGCGTGTTGGTATTAGTTCAGGCTCACTTTAGCAATGCTCTATGAGTTATTACCAAGTTACAAACGGATTTTAACAAAAGAAAGAATGGAGCTGCTATTTCGACAAGTGGAGAAATTGAGCCAAAATCGCAAATCGCGGTAAATTTTGCGAGTGCGTAAATCGTGATTGCGTAAAAAGTATAAGGAAGTCAGTTCTAGGTTAGTTGGAAAGCCTAGAATCACAGCTTTAAAATGAAAGTTAAACCACGTTCCTAGCCCAAACGGTTCTAGAGATACGGACGATTGAATAAAGGTAGATTTTCGGATTTAAAGTAAAACTCAAAATGACAGGTGACAGCTTGCAGCTGCAGAATTGACAGGTGAAAGTTGTGCAGCTTTAAAAATGACAGATGACACGATTTCTAGGAGGCTGTTCTACTTAGGTTAAAATAGTTTGGATTAGATTATTTTAACTAAGAGATTGGTTCTGCACAGTTCTGCTAGGTACTCACAATATCAATTTGAAATAGGCCTCGTCGCGGTCTGGTCAGGTTGGACGGGACTTCTGGCGGGTGGTTCTGAAGTCCCGGCTATCTGGGTCAGCTCTGCTCTCTGGGTCTGTCAAGCACCGGATCTTCTCTGGTTTGTGGTTCTCTCGGGTTCCGGATACAGCACTGCTTTCTGGATACTGCTACAGGTTCTTGCAAAAATTCTTGGCAAAAATTCAAACAGCTCGCCCGGCTGTTGAATAGTTTGGTTGGTTTTGAGGCCTGCTGAAGAGGATTCAGCTGGTGGATTCAGGCCTCTCTGCTACAAATTCTGGAGTTAATTTCTGCTACAGGTTCTGGAGATTGATGGATTTGAAGTCTGGATCTCTGGATGTGAAGTCATCGGTCAGCATGCTCCGCAGCAAATGGAATTGAATGTCTCTACCTGTCCCAGCAGTCTCTTTTTATGTGTTTTGAAAATGGGTGTGTGCCTGGGCCTAGCTAAGCCTGCCCCTCTCACTTATCATTGGCCAAGCATTCCTCTCTCCCTTGATTGGGGGCAAAAAATGGAGTGTCAGAGTGATGCTGTAGATTTTATGGTCCAAGGAACCTCCCCTTGTCAAATTGCACACAAATCTATTTCTGATCCAAATACATATTTATCTATGTACCATTTTTCTCATATTATAGGTCCAGTTTACATATTTTCTGTAGCAACAAACCATCTGATCCCTGTCTTTGTACGATGTCGTGTCCACTGATGACAGAATTCTCCCCTTTTCATCCAGATAACGACCTCTAAACCTTTCCGATTTTACACAAAGGTGCACCAGGGAGATGGGTTTCAGATGATAAAGTGTCAGATTTGTAACATGCATACATTTGGGGTGAGACCCTATTTTCCGCTAGCAACCCCCCAGAATACACCGCAGGGTCCTAACGCCTCTTAAAACGTGCACAGAAAAATCACAAGAACAATGATATTAATTATATAATTTTGACCAGTCCGCACTATGCGTTATCTATCTTTTTTAAATTATGCTCTGGTCAAAAAGGGGTGTGGCTTCCCACATCACAGGGTGGAATAACTGGTTTATCCACTTCCCCCAAGCTCAGCTGCTAGCAGAGGCACTGCCCCTCCCAGTTTCCCAAGAGGAAGCCACTTTACGCCCCCCCCGCAATATAACATTTGCCTGAGTCCATTGAAGGCCCATTGTTCAATTTCCTGCAGTCCCCAGCTAATTCAATCAGAGAGGTGTCACCTCCTTTTTGTGGGGGCATCAGAATGCAGCCAGGCCTGGGAACACAGCTGTTGATCCAGTTTCAACTCCTGTCGGGGGTAGTTGTCAGGCAGAATCCAGTTTCATTAAGACAGGATTCAGCTAAATGTCACTTTTTGTTCCCAGTTTTCTACATTCAAATCAAACTGACAATTTTTACACATGCAGCTAGAGTGCTGATTCTAAGTTCAAAACTATGACATTTCAACAGTTACAAACTATCTGATACTCAAAAGTAGGTCCCTCATTTAATTTAAACATTTCGATTTTAGTGGTTTTCAGTTCAGTTTAACTTAAGCTGCTGACCTCAACAGCTCAGCCAGTTTTGTTATGAACATTGTTTTGGGCTCTTTTTCTTTCCAGATTTTGTATGCACACAAAACTTCATTCTGCCAAATGTCTGCTGATGTTCAGTGAGATTTTGAATATCCTGCAATCTTTGACATAGGCATTTTTAGCTTGCATTCAGAGAAACCAAGGTGATTTCAAAGGGCTTTTTAAGCTAACAGGCACTGCTGTTTTTCCTTTGGCACACATTCCACTCATGGCACCCCTGGCCCATCACGCTCACACTGGTGGGTGGAAGGTTAGGCGACCATTTTGGTGTGCGCACAAACTGCGCAGTTCTTCTGGATTCTGGCGCACATGTGGGCTTTTTGGCCATCTTGGATTTTCTAAGCCCACGCACCAAATGTTGCAGCTTAATGACTCAAACGTGGGACAATACCTGACACTGACCACTGCTGCAGTGCGCATACTGCCACCTTCTCTGCAACCCCCTACTCCCCAGACCAGTCAACTTGTGTGCAGTGCTATCCGTGTCTGCACATAGGATTCCAACTGATTCTTGTTAAGCTGCAATGGCACAGGCCCACCTACTGGGTGAAACTGGGAACATCACAAGAAACTGCTGTGTGCTGCCTGCGTAAATGATCCGAAAAAGAAAAAAATAAATGTGGCGTATGTACATGATTTAATTGCGTAAAATGAGCCAGTACGCACCTTATGTGGAGGGCTGCTCTTAGGTTCAATACACAATGATGATCTATTGGCTAATCGAGTTGCAACTTCTAATTTCCAAATTTCAGAGCTATTTGATGGAACCTGAGCAGAAATTAAGTGCATAGTTAAAGCTAGAAAAAGGGAATGTTCTCTGGAAGAAAGACCTTGGCTATTGTGACATTGTTGGCCTCGGCTGAGTTCCGTGTTCTGGTGAAGTGACGACAAGGAAGGGTGGGGGCGTAAGGGGTGGGGTATAATGGGGAAGGCAGTTTGGGGAGTAACGTTGTTCAATAAAGACCTTGTGTTTTGCACTCCGTGTCTCTGCTCCTCTGTTAGACCTGTGTCGGGCTGGGGAGCCATGTGTGGCAATCTGCACGCAAACCACGCACACTTCAGTCCCTGACAGGACATCAAACTGGCGACGATGCGGGGCGGCCTCACAAGCTCGTTCGCGATCCCGATTCAGGTATCTGGCGGGCAGGGGCACATGGCGCTGCATCACTGCCCAGTGAAAAGGGCAGCCCACGGTTCTGCAGGCCATTTATTTCAGAATACCGGCGTCGGCTGGGAGGACACGCCGCAAGACCAGGAGAATGGTCTGCTCCACATGAGATGAAATCAGAGGGTGTGTGCACTGCCCATACCTCCCCGCACATTCTGTTCAAGACACAGCGCTCGCAGCTCCACCACGTGTCCAGGACCGTGTGGAAAACAAAGTTCAGGATCCTAAAACACATCCAGTACTAGACCACGCTGAGCCCACACTGCCAGGCTGTCAAGGACCTTGTGGGTGAACATCCCCAGGCAGCAGGTGCCACATTTGCAGTGAAGAACATCGTACAAGCCCAACATGTTGGGAGATGAGGAAAACCTCACCGTACCCATCACACCACCTGCAGTTCTACTGGCTAGGCTACAGGACAGCCTGGTAACCCAACTGCCCACGCACTTTATCTCTCTGAAACCAGTAGCCTGAGCACGAGGTGGACCGGTGTGTGAGGGATTCTGAAGTATCCATAAGGGCCATATGACCCCTGGGAAAATAAAAAAAGCACAGCCTGCTCGCCCTCTCCATTGCCCCAATGTCAGAGACATTGTGGACAAACTGCCTAGTGTGTCCACCGACACCTACAACAACCTAAAGATAGCGCTCACAGACTTCTTCACGCCCCACATACATGTGGATTATGAACGCCACATATTCCACACGACAAAGCAGATCAAGGGCGAATCCATGGACACGTATGTGATGCGCCTGCGCATCAGGTTAAAACTCGGTGACTTCAACAATTATTCTAACATTGAAGCCTTGTGCTCTCAGATCATCGCAGGATGTGAGTTAGAAGACGACGACTCCAGAAACCACGATCACTGGAAGAGATCCTTCACCTGGAAAGATCAGGTGCAGCTTTAGCACTGCAAGTGGACGGCCTAAATGATATCAAAATCACTCAAGGCAAATCAGAAACTGTCCACAAAATGGATGCGATGCTAACGCTCAAGGACAATGGGGAGCCATACTGCTACCGCTGTGATTACAAATTTCCCCATGAAGGCACCTGCCCTGCCATTGGCCAGCAATGCTCAGCCTGTGGAGGGGAAACCCATTCAATGCCGTATGCTGCATGTACCGCAGTCAAGCACGTGGCGAAGGGGGCAGTGGCAAGCCGACGCCAAGCAGAGAGAGACCACCATAAAGTCCTCAGAGGGCTGCAAGCCAATACTACAAGCCACCTCATAGGAGACACAGAGGGAGGAAGAAAGCCAAGCACCAGAAAGAATCCCAGCAGAATGGCGCTCGAGCAAGACGACAAGCTCCAGGCCCAAAGGGCGACCCAGACGGTACGTCCGTTATCTGGTAGAACAATCACAGACAGCCAGCCCAGTGCATCATCGGAAGACAACATGAGAAGGAGAGAACCCTGTTGGGAGGAATCCAAATGTAAGGGATACCTATATGCACTGGGGAACCTCACCGCAACTGAACAAAGCCCACTCCTGCTCCTCCAGGTAAATGACAAGGCCGATTAATTCCTAATGGACACAGGAGCCACAGTGAACGTCATCAGCGAGGAAGTATACAACAGCCTCCCACAGGCCGCACGGCTCTGACCCACAGAAATGAACATTTACCCTTATAGATCGAAAACTCTGTTACTGTGTAAAGGGTATTTCATGGCACAGTGCAAACACAAAACTCAGGAAAAAAGAATACCCATGCACGTGCTGGAAGCCGCGTCCGACAGCAGATACCTAATGAGCTTCAAGGCGGCAATAGACATGGGTCTAATACACATACTTTACCGGGTCATGGCCCACAAATACATAGACCCGTCAGCCAAAACTGAACAATGGTTCCCCACCCTATTCAAAGGACTCTTCAAACTCAAAAATCGACAAATCAAACTACACATAGACACACAGATACCTTCCGTAGCCCAACACTATCGGAGCATCCCAGTCAACATCCAGAAGCAAGTGGAGGAAGAACTGCACAAATTGTTGGCCGCAGACGAAATCGAACCGGCGAAGGAGCGCACTCTATGGGTCTACCCAATCGTCCCCATCCCCAAAAGAGATGCTCAAGACATCAGACTATGCGTGGAAATGTGACAGCCAAATGAAGCCATTCTGAGAGAACGCCACCACGAACCGCGAATAACAGCCATGGTCCACCTACTAAATGGTGCCACCGTATTTTCAAAACTCAACCTAAATAAAGGCTACCACCAGTTGGAACTGAGTGAGGAGTCCAGATATATAACAACATTCATCACGCATCTAGAACTTTACCATTACAAGCGACTCAGTTTCAGAGTCTCCTCAGCTGCTGAAATTTTCCAGTCTGAAATACATAACATCATTAAACATATCTCCAACTGCTTGAACTACAGCAATGACATCCTGGTGTTTCGCGAAAGATCAGCAGCACCATTATAACACCTTGACAAGAGTGTGATATATAAAAGACTTTGCATCAGTGAACGAACCTTGTAGAGCCCTTGCGAAGCAACATGCAACATTTGAATGGACCGATACGTGTCAACAGGCATCTGAAATCATCTGTTAAAGGATAGCTAACACCAAAAGCATGGCCTATTTCAACACGGCGAGAGACATTGAGTTGGTCGTGGATTCCAGCCCCATTGGTCTGGGCGCAATACTCATAATTGACCCAAATGATGACAGCAAGCACCACGTTGTCTCATATGCCGGTATGAGCCTCCCAAGGACAGAACAAGCCTACTCCCAAGCGCAAAAAGAGGGACTCGTAGTGGTGTGTGGGCGTGCAAGCGCTTCCATTTATTTCTCTATGGGAAACCATTCACAGTAGTCACAGACCCTCAGGCCCTACTGTTCCTATATGGTGGTACTCAGGCAAAATTGCCACCCAGAATTGCAAGGTGGGGTCTAAGACTTCCATACTACCGCTTTAACATCATTCACCGCGCAGGAAAGGAGGATAATCCTGCAGACTTCTTATCTCGACACCCACGCAAGAACTCCACCACACCACCTGCGATAGAGGACCAATACATACATTATGTCATACAAGCCGCAGCACCAACAGAAGTAGACATGACCCGCATGGTACAAGAAACTGAAAATGATCAGGCTATCAAGACCATCCTTAGATGCAGTGAATCGGGCTGATGGAAGCAAGCCAGACAAATGGGGGAGAGCGTGAGCATGGACACACAACAGGACATCGGGAGCCTGATGGCAGTAAGGGAGGAGCTGGCCCGATCAGAAGACGGGCTTCTACTCAAAAGTACCAAGCACGTCATGCCCAGGGCGCTATAAAGGAAGGTGCTCGAACTTGCACACGAAGGACATTGGGGAATTGTGTCCACAAAGGGGATGCTAAGGCAGAAGGTCTGGTTCCCTCAGCTGGACACACAAGTGGAAATGCTTCTCAAACAAAGTGCCACATGTGCAGTCATTGGGCCCAGGACACGTTCAGAACTGTTGCACATGACAGACTTACCTGAAAAGGCATGGGATAGAAATTGTGTTCTTCGGACCTATTGAAGAGGGGGAATGCATCCTGGTGGCAATGGATGAGTACTCCAGATTCCCGAATGTGCAGTTAGTACCGTCCACAGCCGCATACCACACCATACAAGTAATTGACCGAATGTTTGCTGCTTACAGGATATATGGGCCCCCATTCACTGGGCAAGATTTCAAAGCCTTCACAGAATACATGTGATTCACCCACTGACGGATCACCCTGCTCCAGCCTCAGGCCAATGGGACTGTAGAAAGATTTATGAGCAATACTAAATGGAACATTCAGGATGCACGCCTGACGGGGGAACCGGTGGAAAAGATACTACACCAACGCTTACGAGATTACAGAAATACGCCTCACAGCACCACTGGAAAGGCACCGTCAGTGCTGTTTGGGAGGAGCATTTGCACACGAATACCTCATGTCGCAGGCCCAGAGGACGAATACGAGAAGGACTCTGAGGCACGGAGGCATGACCGGGAGGCCAAAGAAAACATGAAGGAACGAGCTGACCATGCTAGGAAGGCCCGGGGAAATGACTTAGAAGTAGGGGATGTGCTAATAGTGCGACAACCCCAGACTCACAAACACACATCCGCCTTCGACAGTGAGCCGTTGATGGTTACCCAGGTGAAGGGATCCCTCATCACGGCAGAAGGCGGATGGAGGAAAATAGTTTGCAACTCATCACACTTCAAGAGGATGCCATGAGTCATCATGACACACGCACAAGAGGACTCTGATCTCAGGGAGTGAGTTGCCCCATACGAAGGAGAGGGAGAGGATTCCAGTGCAAGACCAAGAGATGGCGCCTTCACCCAGAAGTCCAAGGCACACTCAGGTGAGCGAGACTAGAAGAACTCAAAGGGCACGACTGCGAACACAGAGACTCATAGAAGAGATGGACTACAATACTAGAATAACGCTTGTTATGGGGGGGGTTGTGACATTGTTGGCCGCGGCTGAGTCATGTGTTCTGGGGAAGTGACGACCAGGAAGGGTGGGGGATGAAGGGAAAGGAAGTTTGGGGAGTAACGTTGTACAATAAAGACCTTGTGTTTTGCACTCTGTGTCTCCGCTCCTCTGTTAGGCCCACGTTGGGCTGGGGAGCCATGTGGGGTAATCCGCACGCAGACCATGCACACTACAGTCCCTGGCAGGACATCAAAGCTATGTACATAAATGTGTAACTTTAAGTCCTATCCTTAGAGAATGTAGGGATTGGCAACACAATATTGCGCCGAACTGGTTGTGAGTCGGAGTGTATGTGGGTATATGAGGCGGATTTGTATGTGGATGTGGAGTAACTGCTGGATGAGTGCAGAGTCATGTGTATTTTTGGGAAAATGGAACTGGAATGCTCGGTGCAATTATGCTCAAGTTTGTTAGAGTGACGGTTGGTGTTAGCGAGAGGGGAGGTGTGGTGTCTGTGGAGGCTGCACTGGTTTTTAAGAATAAATGTCATTGTGGATTTACCTGCAGCCCTCTGTCTCAGCATTGCATGATAGCAATAAGGCAGCAAAACCCAGGATCGGCGACGAGCAGCAACCGGACACCAGTGAATGGACCTGGTGGTGGCAGGTGCTGCAGTGTGGCTTTACACAGACGAGGGGGCATCTCGACTGGTGTTGATGACCGTGGCGCTAGCTGAAACTGTCGGGTCTGGACTGGGATCAATCTCCCAAGCAAGTAGAAACTGTAAGTTCCCCAGACTTGAATCGATGTTCCTAACACCACTGCATTCGATGATGGACCGAGCCATCACAACCCATCCCATAATATGCGTGACTCACATAGTAGTATGCAGGGCAACCCTGCAAAAACAGCCCTAAGGCAGGTGAGTACATTATCACCCCATTTAAAAACACAGTAGTACATGAGCATATCCAAATCATATAATACACTTGGTCGGCAGAAGCAAATAAGCAGTTAACATCTTAAGTAGTAAAATCGTAGTAAGATTGGCGTAGGCGTGCCTGTACGTTTTGAATCCTGAGTCAAGCAGCCATTCATCCCTCCATTCTTGATAAAGTGAGTATTTAAATGTGGGCTACAAACACCTATTGGCACCTGGAATGGAACCCTTCGGTTTTCTACAGCCAATCAGCAGCCCGGCTTACATGCAGTAATCGCAGGTATTGCCCAACATTCTGTAAATCCTGTTAGGTGTCTGGATCTTAGCAGCCATTCTTTGTGCCTCCTGTTCCTTACCCATCCCTGCACTTACATGTATCATCTTCCTCGTACCCTCACTGGCCCCTTCTTCCACCCTTGTCCGATGTGTTTTCTCAATGCCAACTCTCTAGGTGCACCATTGAAAGCGTAAAGAGACTGTTGAATCACCACCGCCAATTGACATTTGCTTGTTGCCATCTCTGAATGGCCACCTGGCACTTTAAAAAGAAATAAGAGTTAACAGTCAGCATCCGGCCTCGCAACCTGGAGGTTGAGAGTATTTCAGCCTGGGTGCCTGGGCCCAAAACCAGTAATGGGGATATACCTTATAATTACTTAATAACATAGAGAAAATTATGTTTGTGTTGTGCAATGCTAAAGCCCCCACGCATACAGAACTCCTGACCCCCAACCCTTCACATTCCCTTTGGGGACGGGGCCACGTTCCCTGGTGTCCCTTGGCTTCCCATCCACTATTCACAGATAATCGTTCTTGGGGTTGATATAATAAATAATACGCTGTTCTACCCCCCTATGTGATCCCTTACATCTCTCCCTCTGTTGTTCCCATGTGCACACTCCCTTAAAGGAATAGTTTACTCTAAAATTTTATTGGCTAAAAAGATGGCCCATAATCAAAAATATACATAAAAGATATGTTTAAACAAAGTTCCTATGTAAAGTTTTGACCAAATGAGGCTCAGACACAAACATTTCAAGCACTAGGAGGCATCCATTTTGTGAAATGGATGAGCCTCCTGTGCTTGTGTTAAGCTCTGCCCTTGCGGCACTAATCAAGCAAAAGCCAGCCAGCTGTAATCAACAAAAGCTACCAGTAGGTGGTTTTTGCTTCATTAGTGCTGGAGAGTAGAGAATGCCGGTAAGTGCTTTTTAATTTGTTTTATTTCCTTTTATATTCATGGCAATTATAAATACAACTGTGTTGTATTTATGATTGCCGTGGTTTTCTTTCTAAGTTTCCCGGGCTCCTCCGGGACAGAGGAGCCCGGGAAACTGAAAAAGAAAACCACAGCATTTATAAATACAACCGCGTTCTATTTATGACTGCTGCGGCTTTCGCTTTGAGTCTCCCGGGCTCCCCCGGGCCAGGGGAGCCCAAAAGACTCAAAGTCAAAGTACCAGCATTTAAAGCTGAAGCCACCGCAATCATAAATACAACATAGTTGTATTTATGATTGCTGTGGTTTTCTAACCACAGCCATCATACATACAACAACATTGTATTCAAAATTGCCACGCCTTTTCTTGTAGGCAAATCCAGGCAATTATGAATACTTCACCAGCCTCCGGCAGAGTATTCATAAATGCTGCGACAATCTTTTCTAGTTTCTTGCACACGGGAAACTAGAAAAGAAGGTAGCAGCAATTCTGAAAACTCAGCCGGCAGCTGACAAAGTATTTATAATTGCTCTGCCTTTCATTTTACATTTTCTGTGCTTCCCTGGGCTTGGGGAGCACAGAAAACGTAAAATGAAAGTGAAGGCAGCCTCCTCTCCATGTTAAGCTCTGCTCTGGCTGCAGTAGGCAAAAGCTCCCAGTAAGGGGCTTTTGCTTCTTGGTTAGTGCCGCCAGAGCAGAGCTTAACATGCACAGAGGAGGCTGCTTGAAATCACAAAATGGATGCCCCCATGTAAACACGTTGAGCCTCATTTGATCAAAACTTTACATAGGAACTTTCTTTAAAAATATGTTTTACATATATTTTTGATTATTGCCCATCTTTTTGGACAATAACATTTTAGAGTGAACTATTGCTTTAATGTTGTGCTGGTCTCCATTGTGTTCGCTCCTCCTCTGCTCTCTCTGTGTGGCTACTCCCCCATTTTGAGCCCTTCTGCGCCAGTGTCTGTCTGTACTGTCTCATGCAATCGAATCCATCTTTGTTGTCTCCTCTTGTGCCCACTCTCCTCTCTATGATCTACTTTGTGACTATTGCTACATTTGTTTTCCCCATAATGTTATCTCCAGTTCCAGCTTTCCTCTGGTACTCACTCCTGTCTTTGATCCCCTCTCTACCCATTCCTACCTATGTTCCCAGTCCCCTGTATTTTTACCCCCATATAATTTGCTGCTCCTAGTCCCCAATGGCCCATCTGCCTTGTTCTCACCCCTTTTGTCCAAATTGCAT
This sequence comes from Ambystoma mexicanum, assembly GCF_040938575.1. Taxonomy (NCBI): domain Eukaryota; kingdom Metazoa; phylum Chordata; class Amphibia; order Caudata; family Ambystomatidae; genus Ambystoma; species Ambystoma mexicanum. The sequence continues at coordinate 548,843,355 of NC_090941.1, read as the reverse complement.
CCACGTCCCCTGCTTTCTCCCTAGTGCCCACTCATCCTGTTATGGTTGTGTATTTCCAACAGCTGTTCCAGCTGCTCTTGCTCACCTTCTCCGTAAGCGGGAAGCAGACTGCCTATGCTCTGCTCACTCGCCTGACACGTCTCTGTATGCGCTGGTCTCCTTGTTGCATTCCATTGGACGCGGACTGCATCCCCTCTGTACTTGGCTCTCTCAGCAGCTCCAGCTGCACCTGGGCTTCTGTGTCGGCACGGATGGCGTCCTTTCTGCTCCTCCACTGTCTGGCAGTTCCAGCTGCCCACCTTCCAGTTCGAAGGCTCCCAGCCTGCATCCACCATGCAACCCACTCACTTCGGGTCCTGCAGAGCCTTCAGGATCATTGTCAGCGTTCGGACCTTCTGGTCTTGTTCCACCACAGTGGTTCTCCTCTCTCTTGCTCGGGTTGTCTCCCTTTATGCACCTGAGCCCTATTAATGGGCTTCAGGTGTGAGTCGTTGGCTTGTCTTTCCTGACCATAATTAACCCAATTAATGAGACATGCATGACCTTCAGTACTGGATACCTTCAGACCCCTCTTCTTCATCCCAGTCCTAGAGTGGTGTTTGTAATAGGAAGTGTGCACTACTCCTAATCGCTTCTTCCTCTTCTCAGTAATTGGTGGGCTTTGACAGGGAAAAATAGGGCATGAGCGGAAGTAGCCCATGAAGGCTGAGGGAAGGGAGGGTAAGTCAGTGTTAGGGAAGGGGGATACCATGTCTCGCCGTCTGACCCCCTCTTCCCAATCCCCAAGGACCCTCCACCCAGGGGATCCTCCCTCGCTTGTCCGCCCCCAGGGTCAGTATCCAAAAGCGATGGCACTTCCCTGGCCACCTGAGCAGAAGACCTGTGGGGAGTGGTTGTGAGAGTGCCTTCTGGTTTATCACATTGATTTCAGCTGTCACCCTGCCAATCTTGGGGCCATCCAGTTCTCTGAACAAGATCCTGTGCTTTGTCTATTTTTAGGTACGTGTGTTCAAGTATACTGCATATGCAAACTTTTATGTTTTTAAATCTCATGGTGCTAAATTGTACAATATGCTCCCATATTATATTCACACATTTTATGTTGCTACATGTATGCAAATCTAAAATGTATCACACTAGACACAAAAATGACACTAAAAATAACCTTTATAAAACCTCAATTAACTATCCTAGATGCACGCAAAACTGCAACATTGTAACAATATTACATCCATTCTTAATGTTAATATGGTGAGCCTAATGTGAATATCTCTCTTCTATTTGGATAAAATCGATCTACTCTAACAATCCTTTCTGTGCTCGTTTGGCCTCTGTTGTCCACTCCCTCCTCTGTTGTTTCTCTTGTGGTTGATTGCTCCTTTGACTCCCTCTTGTGCTCCCTGACTCCTCCACAACCCCCTTTGTTTTAGCGCCCATTTCATTTCCCCCCTGGTGCCCACTCCCCCATTGTGATCCCATCTCCATCCATTCATGCCTTTGTTGTTCCTGTGTTTCCACTCCCTTTCTAGTGTTTCTATTGAGTTTGTGCCTCTCTCTGCTGTACCCATTTTGCCTGATCCTCCTCTGCCTCACCACTGGTATCCACGCCACTCTCTTAACCAATCTCCACATGTTCCAGCCTCTGCTGACCCCATTTTGTTGTCTCCAGATCCCTGTGGTGTCCATTGTGTCTGCTTCACCGCCTGTTGCCATCCTTATCCCCGCTTCTCTTCTGTTTTACCCCTGGCACGCACTCCCCATGTTCTGCTAATTTTCCCTCTTTGTCATTTCCCTCCTCTATGTTATCCTCTGTTCTCAATTACCTCTGTGTCCACGCACCCATCTGGAGTCTCAATAGCATCCACTGCCCGCTACCCCATTTTCACCTTAGCAACTTTACCTACCATTATCCCATCTGCATCTACTCCCGCCTCTGCTAAGTATCATCCCCTCCATGATTGGCCAGTTTCCTCCTCCTCCCTTTGGTATACCATGTGTCTGCCACACCTTCCACCATTCCCTGTTCCTCCTGGTGTCTACTCCACTTGTTTGAGGTGCTTCCTTATTCCTTGGGGAGCCCCACACAAGATCTCTACAGCTCTAGCTTCCCATTATGGTAATTTCATTTAGCCTTCTCCAATGATCCTAACAGATTGAGTTAGTTATTTAAGATGTCTTCATTTTTGTTAGAAACTGCATACAGAACATAAACTTGTCTTCCCCCACAGTTAACTTTTGAAAATAGTAGAAAGAAGTCAGCACTTCTAGTTCTGCGTCAAATCACAGAAGAAAGTGACAGACCTCTCATCTACTCTCGCCACCCTCAATGTTGACTCCTACCCCTCAAATCACTATCAGGGACACCTACTTCTGCTCCATCCAGAGCAGCGCCATATTATTACACAGAGGCAGTCCAGTATAGGTAAGGTTACTCTAAATATCAAGAATGGGACATTCATCGACCATGCCAACCAACAGGCTATCAACCTTTGGTCTTCCTTTTCTCCTCACCCAAAAGACTAACCAATCAAGTCCTTTGACATCTCCTCACCTCCCCCCAACCCATCACTGTAATAGTTGATGGGACCCCAAATGTACTCTGGGAAGTCAGCAATCACAACACCTGAACCACAAAAAGAAGTCACAAGTGTCCACAGTCGACACCTACTAACCTCATCCACATTCAGTTCATGAGGGTTGTCAAACAGAAAACAGCCTTGCTACCCTCACTTGACACCAATAACCTTCTGACTGCTCCCCTAACTATTAGCAGCACCTTGCGCCCAATGCCCGAATGTCTCATTCCATTCCAAGATCCCTCAAAATACACTAGCATCTACATCTCCTGTCTCAAGCTACCTTCCCACACTGTAACACGTTCTGCAATTTTGTTCTAATGAGTGCTCACACAGCCAATAAAAAGCCTCAAATCTGAAGAACATAATTGATGTAAAAAATGCCGTGATCCTGGCTATTACCAAGGCATAGTTGGATGACTGCCCACCTCCATCCTCTGATCCTCTGCACCCCCCTGTCCTAACCCCCCCCCCCCCCACACACACACACACACTCTTCCTCTTCTGGATCCCACCAGACTACAAGATCAATCATTTGAACGTGATCTCTAAAACAGTACGAAGAGTAACTTTCCCAAAGTCCTACTCATGCATAAGTGCATAGATGTGGCTGGGCCCTCTAGATGTCACCCCAATTATCAGCAGAGAACGCTTGGGCCATCCAGACTCCCCGCCACAAGAACGGATGACTCAGCCATAGGGCAAGGTTACAGTCTTTTATTGGCAAACAAAAATGACAGGGATCACACCAGAAAAACAAGTATCCTCCGGAGCTCTCGTCCTCTAAACATGTGTCACCCAGTTTTATGCCATTGTGATGTCACAAATTCAGGTTCCATCCCAGAAACCTATCACACATTTACATTGGTCAGTCTGGACAAGCTACATATGGGAGCTATAAGGGTTAGTTTCGCTGTTGAATAGCCATATCTAGTGGCTCCTCCCAGGACCACCTCAACTAGTATCAATCTACAATGTTGCAGGACCCTGGACAGTGACCAGACTGAGTGTACCTTTTCAAGGCAATGGGAATGAACATGGAGGTGCAAAGTGTTCCCTAATGCTGCCATCTCTGATCACCTAAGCCTGGGAGAGTGCATTCAGTTGGCAGCTCATGGGCAACACTTTTATCTTTTCCCCCTGTTTCGATGGGAACAGTCCTCTCCGTCTGTCACGTTCGGCTGGGTCACGTGTGTGGAGACCACAAAATGAAGCTGTCTTGCTCGTAATGAGGATTTTAGCCTGATTTTCTGCATTGTCTTGGTAACTGGAACTTTCCGGTCTCCACTTGTCCTTGGCTGGGTGCTTTGTTTCTGCTCGCCTCTGGTTGCAGCGATCACGTCAGCCTCGCCATCTACCCAAAGCCTGTCTTTCCTTTGTCCTCCATTTCAGAGACCTATAGCCTCCATACCATTCCTTATGGTTTCTCTATGTTAGTAGCAGTCAAGAATCTGCAAGCTAAATATATTAATACTTTGCATCTTGCGGTTTCAGCTTTTGTGAAGGATATAAGTATATAGAAATATGTATGTGTGTCCGTCCTCTACCTACATGGGTCACAAGCATGTGCTTCGTGCCTATATGCAATAAACTAGTGCATATTCGTGTAACTTCTTGAATGGATGCATATTGTCAGGTTCTGTTGTTGGCCTTCAGCGCAGAAGCAGCACGAACACCTACCTCCCCAAGGCGGTCTTGGCGCCTGGTTTGTACAAAGCACAGGCCACGGTGACCCCCCAGGGGAAAGAGGGTTAGGGTCCTTGGATTGGATGGGTTTTGGGGAGAGAGGATCACCGGGTAGAGGGTTTGGGGATTGATGAGGGACAGGTAAGGGGATTTTAGGGAAACATGCTCCAGGGCTCTTGTCCTGAGAGCCTTTCTACACACCCTTACAGTTACATACCACTCTTAATTGGTTGAGGCTCGGCACTCAGTTGGGCATCAGCACTGAGTTTGGCACTTGATTATTGGCTTTATACTTAATGCAATGTTCACACCTGTAATATCTCTGAGGCACTGCACCCAGTTGTAAATCAGCACTGAGTTGCCCCTTCACAGTTTGCACATATAAACGTAACACTAGTATTCACACCAACTATACCATAGTTTAAAACATCTGCATTAACATGACTGCATGACAGCGTTGCGCACAGAGTTAAACTGTCCAAACGATTCTCAAAGAAAACTTGAAACACATAAACAAAAGCTAGCACTTAGCTCTGGATGTCCATGTCCATATGGTTAGTGGCAATGTTCAGAGGTCGGGGCCTTGCAGCCTCAGGGTGCCAGAAGTGGCGTTGGTGCCTGCCAAGAAGGAAACAATTAGTATGGCCCTTTTACTGTGCACCTTCTTAAGCACACAATTTTCACATTAGTACAAAATGCATGCCGAGCAAGCTGTGCCACATGTGGTTAGTATACTTGGCGGGGTATCCCACATGCAAGAACTCCCTTTGATCTCCCCAAGTGTCATGCGGGGTAACCGGGGTCCCTCCCACACTTCATGCACTGCAGACTCCGATTGCTGTGACTAGGAGTAGGATTACTTATCTTTTGTCTCGCAGGGCCGCAACTGGAGAGTGCAGGCGAGGTCTGGCCCCGCGTAAGATGTATAAACCAGAGATCATCAGAAACGCGTCCGCTTGGAGGAAAGTACGAGCACGAACGAGTTTGAGGCGTTCACGCATGCGCAGAAGTTCCTGCGTGCATGCGCGTAAGCCTGGGCGTTTGGCTCCAGTCTTTGAAGGTCCTGTGTGCCTGATTCTTGAAGCAGAGGTTCCTGGACTGCCGGGGCTGTAGTCCTGGGGGCTGAGCATGCTGGGAAGTGTAGTCTCTTCCTGCTTTTGCCTTTCCCTGGCTCCCATTTCCATGTGCAGCACCAATTACACCTACAATGGGGGCAAACATGACATCTGCTGCATAAAGTGGCTCCCACCATTCCAGTAACCCTTCTTTGCCCACGTTTTCTGACAGTACATCCCCTCCCTGAAGGGCCGGGTTTAGTGGGATAATTCTGGTGGAACTGGTGCAAGAGCCGAGGAGCATGTATATTGCTAGCAGGTTCCCAAGATCGATCTTCCGGACCAAAACCCACCCAATCAATCAAATAATGAAGCAGGCTCCCCCTTATTCGTGAATTCAATATGGCCCGAACTTCATACTCAGGGTACCCCTTCACTATAACAGGTGGTGGTCTTTCCATTCGTGTGTGGGGAGCAGCTGGTTTTAAAAGAGCTACGTGAAATACTGGATGGACTTTCATATGCGGTGGTAACTGCAGTTTCATTGCCACAGGATTTACAATTTGTATAATACGAATTGGTCCTATGAACCGTGGTTTTAGCTTCTGTGACGCCGGTATTTGCAAGGGTTGGGTTGACAGCCACACTTTATCACCCGTTTTATAGTTTGGGCTGGGTCTGCGTTTCTTATCTGCGTATCTTTTGCTGGAGTCTTTTGCCGTTCGTAAATTCTGATGTGCTTGTTTTCAAGTTTGCGCTAACAGTTCCACTCTAGCTTGGACGAATGGTAAGACATCAGGGATGTGAGCGACTGTGGGCTGAATGTGTGGATTGTAACCGTATGTTATGTAAAACGGGGAGTAGCCAGTGGAGGCATGCTTAGAATTGTTATATGCTAGTTCTGCCAACCAAAGAGTCTCAACCCAAGTTCCTTCAGTAATATGAGTAAAACAACGTAGGTACTGTTCAAGAGTTTGATTCAATCGTTCCGTTTGCCCGTCAGTTTCGGGATGATAGCTACTGGACATTTGTAAACCGATGCCTATCTTTTTACAGAATAGACGCCAAAACCTGGATGTAAATTGGGAGCCTCGGTCAGAAACAATGTGCTGCGGTATACCATGCAGAGGGACTATGTGTTACAGAAAGAGGTCCGCAAACTCACTAGCGGTCGGTATCCCTTTACTTGGAACGAAATTAGCTAACTTGGAAAAAGAGTCAATGACTATTAGGATTGTAGTGTATCCTTGATCTGGAGGTAACTCAACAACAAAATCCAATGAGATTGTATGCCAGGGTTGTGTTGGAGTGGGTAAAGGTTTAAGTGGCCCCATTTTTTTTTTGGTGGTCTATTTTGCTACGGGAGCACACTTCACAATTTCTAATATACCCCTGGACTTCCTTGTGGAGATTTGGCCACCAGTAGTGTCGCTGGATCAAGTCTTGAGTTTTATTCACTCCAGGATGCCTGGCCAATGGGGAATCATGACACCATTCGAGTACCTTATTACGCAGGTCGCGAGTGGGTATGTACACTGTAGTTCCTTGGTATGGCAAACCATCAAGTATCTGACGCTCCTTTTTTGGATCCTCCCAATGTAGCAAGTCTTGAGATGTCATGCCGTTCCTGATTTGTTCAAACAGGTTGTTAGTCACACTGCCTATGATTTGTTCTGGTGATACAATAGGAGTATTTTCTGTGTTGACGAGGGCTGGTGGATCTGGATACCTGGATAGTATATCGGCCTTCCTGTTCTCTTGACCTGGCCGGTATGTGACCACGAAATCAAAATCCGCAAAGTACATAGCCCACCGTAACTGGCGCGGGGTGAGTGCGCGTGCTGACTTTAGAAACTGCAGATTTCGGTGATCAGTTAGTACTGTTACCGTATGTTGTGCTCCTAAGAGATAATGCCTGCACTCGGCAAAGGCAGCCCTGATGGCTAACAACTCGCGATCTGAGATGGTGTAATTTTGTTCTGCTGGATTTAGTTTCCTGGAATAGTATGCCACAGGATGTAACTGACCAGATCAATCTTGTTGGGAGAGAACAGCTCCCAGTGCATATCTGGAAGCGTCTGTCTCCACCAGGAATGGTTGCGTTGGGTCCGGGTGCAGGTGGACTGGTGCTGAGGTGAAGGCCTCCTTTAACTGCCTGAAACTTTTCTCAGCTTCCGCACTCTACACGAAGGGCGTTCCTTTTCTGAGGAGTCGTGTTATGGCTAACACCTTTTGGGCAAATCCTTGAATAAATCTTCTATAGAAGTTTGCGAATCCTAATACAGTTTGTACTTCTTTGATATTTCTGGGGGCTGGCCAATCCAGGATGGCTGGGACCTTATGTACGTCCATTTTGACTCCTTCTAGTATTCACACCAACTATACCATAGTTTAAACCACCTGCATTAACATGACTGCATGACAGCGTTGCGCACAGAGTTAAACTGTTCAAACGATTCTCAGAGAAAACCTGAAACACATAAACAAAAGGTAGCACTTAGCTCTGGATGTCCATATCCATATGGTTAGTGGCAATGTTCGGAGGTCGGGGCCTTGCAGCCTCAGGGTGCCAGAAGCAGCATTAGTGCCTGCCAAGAAGGAAACAATTAGTATGGCCCTTTTACCGTGCACCTTCTTAAGCACACGATGTTCACATTAGTACAAATGCATGCCTTGCGTGCTGCGCCACATGCGGTTAGTATCCTTGGCGCCGGGTATCCCTCATGCGAGAACTCCCTTTGATCTCCCCAAGTGTCATGCAGGGTAACCGGGGTCCCTCCCACACTGATTAATTCACTGCGGGTTCCGATCGCTGTGACTAGGAGTAGGATTACTTAGCTTTTGTCTCGCGGGGCCACAACTGGAGAGTGCAGGCGAGGTCTGGCCCTGCGTAAGATGTATAAACCGGAGATCATCATAAAAGCGTCCGCTTGGAGAAAAGTAGGAGCGCAAATGAGTTCGAGGCATTCGCGCCTGCGCAGAAGTTCCTGCGCGCATGAGCGTAAGCCTGGGCGTTGGCTCCACTCTTTGCAGGTCCCGTGTGCCTGATTCTTGAAGCACAGGTTCCTGGGCTGCCGGGCTGTAGTCCTGGGGGCTGATCATGCTGGGAGGTGTAGTCTCTTTCTGCTTTTGCCTTTCCCTGGCTCCCCTTTCCATGTGCAGCACCAATTACACCTACAATGGGGGCAAACATGACATCTGCTTCATAAAGTGGCTCCCCCCATCCAAGTAACCCTTCTTTGCTCACGCTTTCTGGCACATATGTACTTTATGTATAAGTGTGGCTACGTCGTGATGTCAGCTCTGGTTCTGCAGTTAGTCGACTTGCTCGATCAATGTCATTTCCACGTCGTACAAACCATTGATTGGGTATGGTCTGAATGGCTGTCTGAGCGAGTAAAGCTTCACACACCTGCGATACATCTATGATCACTGTGAAGGGCCTAAGAGTGAGGCTCATCTGCAGTCCCCATCAGGGTTACACCAAACCCATTTTCCCCATTGATCACAGGTGTTGTATGGATACTGGAACACTGTTTCTGTCAGGAACAGCGGATACTGCGTCAATTGTGTCAGTGCATTCTGTGTTTTTCTTTCCTCATCATCTTCAGTCTCTATGGGCCTCATTACAACCCCGGCGGTAGCTGTGCTGGTAAAAACGGCAGGCTGCCGCCGGAGTTGTGTTTTTTTCTGGTGCCTGGCTTTTTGGAATCACTGAGGGATTACAGCCCCAGCGGTCCGTGAAGCCAGGCGCCGGAAAAAGTTACTCCCCATTCCCATTGAGTCCCATAGGACTCAATGGGAATGGGGAGGATGGAAGCACTGGCCCCGTGTGCAATAGTGCCGGTGCTTCCCTCAAAGTCTGTGGGCGGCTGCCGTCCCACCCGCCAGGTATCACATGGCGGGTGGGACGGCAGCCGCCCACAGAACTCGGAGTGTGCTGGTACGGTAACAAGGGTGCCGGTACGCTTACCGGCACCGTTGTTACCGGACCGACACACTCATAATGAGGCCCTATGTCTATCAGTACTTTCATCCCTAAAGTCTTCTTAGTTGTCTTTCTACACTGTGTGATGATTATTCTGATGATACAAAATGTCAGCAACACTAACATCAAAGTTGCTGCCAGTACCTTCAGTCTGTTGGCCATCCATGTTGGTATCCATGAGAAGCTACATGTTGTGTGTTTAAACGGGGGGAGAGGGAGAGAGCCAGGGAGAGAGCTATAGGGCAGGCAGGCAGGACTATGAAAGGCTGGGGATTTTGCAGGCCTTCTCGGATCTCTGGGGGTAGTGGTAGTTGGGAGAGGTTACAGGGGGAGGGGTGGCGGGGAGGGGTTGCATACAACCCCTTTAAAAATACAATTTAAAACAAATATCAGATCTAGACTGGGCGGTAGCGGCCGGGGCTTTCTGTTGTTTTTCCTCTGCACAGGAGAAGAGAGAAATAAAATAAGGGAAAGGCGATTCCATTGAGGACGAAATGTATTCGAACGTGCCAAATACGAAAAAGTTAGATTATCTGCTCACGTTCACAGTTTCTTATGATAGCCTATGAGAGTTTTGGAAATGGTGCAGGGTTTTAAGTCGTTGTTTTCTCTAACTTGTGTATTTTATGTTTCGACTTTTAAAAATTGCTTTTGCTACTCGGTGCTGTATTCTGATAATGCGTAAGTAAAACGTTTAGCTACAAGTCTGTGTTAAATAGTGTGGGTTTGTACATATGTATTATTTTCTAATGTATTCATTGTAAATCAGCCGAAGTCTTAAACAGTGGAGAATAAAAAATACACACTAGTAGTACGTGTGCATAGGCATTAAGCTTTTTCTCAGATTAGAAATGTCTGCTTTTAAGTTTGCCTTTCGTCACCATCAAAAACCAAATCTGGGAAGATAACATTTTGCCTTGTGCTTAGTTCAGCAGTTAGACATATTTAGGACTAATGACCAATACGACCTACGTTTTATTTTAATATGGGGGACGACCTTTGAAATACCATCCGCGTTTTTTTTTTAATACGAGGAACAATTTTTAAACATTTTGACTCACGTTTTATGACGGAAGACGGAACGCAGGCACCATGTTGACCCTCAAAACGAGAATGAACTTGCAGCTGCTAGGTTCATGAGCCCTCATTTGACCCTGAAAGCCAACTGAATTTGCACAAAGTATTTTTTCTCTTCTGCAGTATTTGAGACCATCAACTGTTAAACTGGATTTGACATCGGTGGGCGCTCTTCAGGCATCATGAGCGTCAGGTTGCCTCAGACTGTGTTAGACAGGTTTAGTGGTCTATCGCTGGGGAATGCCTCTCCAGAACCGGTGTCTCCCAGTCACCACCATCACCACCCTCCTGATTCCAATGAAACAACAGAAATTTCCAACACGAGAACAAACGGCACCTGAAAAAGCCCAGTGAAAGAAACCCTTCCATTCCCCATATTTCGAGTGGTAGGAGGGAGCCCGAACAGGAGCGCAAGTAACGGAAACCCCCCTGTGCCCAAGAATAAAACAGGCAGCACAAAGCCACACGGCAAACAAGAAAGAAAGAGAGCTGCTAGGGAAAACAGCATACCAGTGGGACAAGCACAAAAAGAACACAGTCCTGGCATATAATACCAGCGGGGATCTGCATATACAAAGGGAAACACCACAGTGATTTGAAAACACTTATTTGATTGCTGCATTTCAGTTACCCATTGCCTACAAACCTCACAACTGAACTTCGACACCTACTATGCCCAACAACACGCTTCACCTTGCACATCCTATGTCACCATGTATTCACTGTCAAATTCACTAATAGTACTAGTTATCTTATATGTTTGATATCCTATGATCCTATGATCCTGTAGACGCCTAACTGCATTTCTTCTGCTTATGCTTATGCCCTTGCTGTTGCCTTTGTTGCCTGCACTGTGCCTATGTTATCTGAAATGTAGCCATTATAGCCCACTGTGCCTATGCTACTTGAACCTTAGTCATTGCAGCCCATTGTGCCTATGCTGAACTTTGTCCACTGTGCCTTTGTGAAACTTAGTCATTGTAGCCCACTGTGCCTATGCTACTTGAACCTTAGCCATTTCAGCCCACTGTGCCTATGCCGAACTTTGCCCACTGTGCCTGTGTGAAACTTAGTCATTGTAGCCCACTGTGCCTATGCTACTTCAACCTTAGTCATTGCAGCCTACTGTGCCTATTCTGAATTCTGCCCATTGTGCCCATTTGAGGTAGCCTTTTTCAGCTTAAAGTTCCTTAGATTCCACATCATGAGTGGCACACCCTGTAGCCTGCTAATATATTTACTCCTCCTAATCATCACCCACCAGAGAGAGGACTGTAGCTTCCCCCCACACCGCTCACCAGAGCCCTAAACAAATCTTCCATGACCTCCCTAGCTACCGGTGCCACTATGGAACACCCAGATCTGAGTCCTTCAATTGAGTATCCAAGTAACCCATGTAGGCTACTCCTCAGAAATTCCAGGCTCCGAGCTAGACTCACGAGACTTCATGAGCCCCTCACTAGAACCCTACCTCCCATCAACAAAAGATCTAACATCCAGAAGGCAAATATCTCCCACCTTAACAGCCTGAGGCCTCTCTCCACCCAGCAAAACAGAACCGTCCCATTTGAATGCCTCCCCCCTCAAAGGAGGACTAATAAATGCCAGATCCTTGACCGCACGATAGACATCTGCGATTTGATAGTGCTCAATAACTTGGATTTCCTCGCTATCACAGAGTCATGGCTGCATGACACAGCAGGACCCCTACTCTCCATAGCAATCCCGGAAGGCAGCTGGGGAGCAGGTGTAAGTGGATCTAGGTCACCTGGCCTAAGCCCCGGCCACTTGGTGCCTTCCTGGTTGCCACTCTTTTTCACCACTTAGCAAGCCCCGCCCAGCTGGTGCCTTCCTGCTTGCCGCTCTTTTCCCTACTTAAGGAGCCCTCCAGCCTCTTTTCCTTTGCAGCTGGGGAGCAGGTATAATTGGATCTAGGTCACCTGGCCTAAGCCCCGTCCACCTGGTGCCTTCCTGGTTGCCGCTCTTTTTCACCACTTAGCAAGCCCCGCCCAGCTGGTGCCTTCCTGCTTGCCGCTCTTTTCCCTACTTAAGGAGCCCTCCAGCCTCTTTTCCTTTGCAGCTGGGGAGCAGGTGTAAGTGGATCTAGGTCACCTGGCCTAAGCATCCCCCACCTTCTTAGCACTGCCTCTTCCTTCCTGCTCTTAACTCTTAGATCAAGGGCGTCTCACGCCCGGGCGTCCAAAGTGAAGTCCTGTTTGGAGCAGGAGGATCCACGGTCCGACCCCCTGCTAAGACAGCAGGTAAGCATGCACCAACCTGTGTTTACACCCTCTGTCCCCACAGGCCATCCCCACCCTCCTTGGTCCCCCCGTGTTGTTCCCTTGTGCCCCCCCTTCCTGCACACAGGAGTCGGTCCTGATACATTCTGGTTGCACCATCACTGTCTTGTGGCCAATGCTATATTTTACTTTTATGGACTTCATTGATTCACAGTGCGTCGCCCTTTCTCAACTCTCATGCTGGACTTCCTTTGCATCTTGTACTCAGGGTGACCCTGAATCATGCTGTTCCCATCTTCATCTTGTATCCAGACTTGCAACATTATGTGTTACTACTGACTTCTGCTATTGTATTCGCTCTCCCCTCTTGCTTCTCCACTTTTTTTGACTGCTTACTCTCTGTTCTGTCCCCCCCTCTCCCTTTTCCTATCTCCTCCCCTCCTCCCCTTACTTTCTTCTATGCACTTACTCTATCAGAATTGTCCCTGGACCTAGTATGATAGCAACCTTGTCTGTCGCTCCCCCATCCCCTTACTGTCCCCCTCTCCCTCCAGCACTATCTGAAACGTTGTCAGGCCTAGTACGATAATTGCTTGTTTTGTTCCTCTCCTCCCTTTCTGCACCCCTCTCCCTCACCTTTTTTTTTCCTCCGGCTCTACCAGAAATGTCGTCAGGCCTAGTACGGTAGTCACCTGTCTGTTTCCATTTCCTTCCCACTCTCCCGCTCCCTTCCTTATCTATGTCTTAGCACTTGCACTATCTGAAATGTCGTCAGGCCGAGAACGATAGTTAATTTCACATCCTTACTGTTCATGGCCTGTAAGAATGTTGTTGTATTTTCCCTTGTTCCCTCCCTTGCCTTGAAGCGCTTTGAAACACATTGTGTATAGGCGCTATATAAATAAACTATCATATCATATCATACGATATTCAGGCAAGACAGAACCAATATGCGCGGTGGCGGCATTGCTATCATCGCAAAGACCAGCTTGGGTATGAGAATTACAGCTACCATAGCATCCGATTCATGCGAAACACTCACCATCAAACTTCCTCTAGCTAGCTCCCAAACACTGACTATCCATCTCATCTATAGACCATCCCGACCCATAGGGACATTTGAGGAGGACATCCACAACCTACTTTCTAACAACCTTAAAACTTCTTCCCAATTACTTGTCCTAGGGGACTTCAACCTGGGTTTCAATGACCCTCTAGATAAAAATGCCACCACAATTGCCAACTCTCTTTCCAACCTGGGTATAACGCAAAAAACTCTAGAACCCACTCACAATAAAGGGAGAATCCTTGATTGGATAGCAGACTACAACTGCACCGCCAATATCAAACCCATTGTCCCTCAACCCTGGACAGACCACTTCTTCTTGTCATTTGAATTATCTACCTCCAGACCACCTTCGCCAGTATCCATCATGGCCCTGCCATGCCTAACAAGAAATAAAAAGAGCATCACCAGAGACAAAGTAATCCCGTCGATTCTACCCATCCTTAACCAACTAGAGGATCATTTAGACCCAGAAACTTCAGTCAACGAGTATAACAAAATAATGTTAACCACCCTTGACAACATCGCCCCTCTGAAGCTTAGACCAAGTAAACCTAAATCTCACTTAAATAAATGGCTTACCCCTGAACTAAAGGATCTGAGGCTACTTAAGAGGAGTTGCGAAACAGCTTGGAGGCTTATCCCCTCAGAAGATCATAATTGAAACTTGAGGAGAACCACCTCCGGTTCCGGAAGCCCCTCAAAACCTTTCTCTTTGCTTCTGCTTTCTCTCTCCCTCTCACCTGCTGAACAGCTTTAATTCTTCACTGAATCTGCTCTGAATCTGCAACTGGGCCACTCTCAGTGACCTCGGTCCAGGGCCCAGCGACTCTCCACTTGCACTGCCTCCCTGGCACCCCCCTGCACTGCGGGACTGTCACTGTATCCTTACAGCCCCCCCTTCCCAGCACTTGTTCTGCATCTACCTTGCACTTGCCACCAGCTGGCCTTATTTATTATTTTTTACGCTACTTACCTTGTACTGCACTTCCCCCCCTCCCCTTCCCCTTGCACTTTTCCCTTCCCCCCAGCCCTGCACTTGCGCGATCTGAATGACACCTGGCCTAGTAGGATCGTTGTCTGTCTTCCCCTTGTTCCCCCCCCTGCCTCGTCGCGCCTTGAAACACTTGTGTATAGGCGCGTTACAAATGCCATATCATATCATTATCATATCATAACAGAAATCTCCTCCTAATATAAAAAAGAAATCCACTTGGCCATGCAGAACTCTTTCAACAAGCATATATCCAATGCTAATTGAAGTATGAGGGAACTGTTCACCATCCTCAAGGAACTAGAGTCACCCACCCCCACTCCGGATATATGCTCCAAAGATAAAACTTGGTGCTCTGATATTCAACAAGCACTATCAAATAAAATCTCCTTACTTCAAACGAAAATAGACAAAAAAAAGCCTCCCTCACAAAACCACCCAAGACTTACAACCCAATTATAGACCGTGCCCCAAAGGAACAGGCTGCAGCTGCACGATTTATGTTCTCTAAAACATCTATCCTTGAGGTGGAGAAAGTCATCTTCTCCCTCAAGACTTCAAACTGTCAGGGCGATACCTGCCCTGCCGCAAGGGATCTCTCCCCATTCATTGCAAAACTTGTCAACTCCTCATTCACTGTGCCCACCAATCTAAAACAATCTTGTTCCCACTGCTCAAAATGAAAACGCTAGACCCACTTATACCCACAAACTACCGTCCCATCACGACAGTTCCTTTTCTGCTTAAAATCCTGGATAAGAATGCTTATAATCAAATCCAAAGTTTTCTGGAACAACACAAACTCACAAATAGATGATCTAAGAGATAAAGGAAAAATGGCTCTCCTCTTGCTGTTGGACCTCTCGGCGGCATTTGACCTTGTGGACCATGGGGTACTTTGCAGCCATCTAGACTCTGCCGCACATTTCTCCAGAGAGGCCATAACTAGGATTGAATCCTTCCTTAGCGACAGGACCATGAGGGTGTCCTCCCCATCGGCAGCAGCTGACCTGATCCCCATCCTGTGTGGAGTTCCTCAGGGTTCTTGTGTCTCCCCTACTCTATACACCATATTTACTAAGCCCCTTTTTGCTGATCTGGACCTTCTTGGTATCACCTACACTAACTATGCAGATGATACCCAGATTCTCCTCCCACTTTCTGGGGATTATAATAAGGATTTGGCCTTGGTAAATAGGGTGTATATCATCATCCAGGCATGGATGTCAACCCACGGTCTATGCCTGAATGATGATAAAACAGAGCTCATCATCCTAGGGGCTCATTCGAACCTCAAAAAACTTAGCCAGGACTACGCATCATTTGAGATTGATGGTAATATCATCGAGGTGTCTAAAGAGGTGAAGACACTGGGCTTCTATCTGGATGCCACCCTCTCTTTCGACAAACAGGTGAAGTCTCTGGCTTCGGCCACCGCTTACACATGTAAACTCATTAGAGCAGGCAAACACTTCCTCTCTGACAACAACTGCCTTATCTTAGCGAGAGCATTAATCCTCTCTAGGCTCGACTATTGTAATGCCCTCTACATTGGAGACAATAAATCCATCACCCATCGAATTCAAATTTTACAAAATAATGCTCTGCATGCTTCCCTTGGTGTGTCCAAAAGATCGCATATTTCAAAGATCAGGCGCCAAAACAACTGGCTGTCTACCCAAAATAATATCCACTTAAAATTGGCCTCCCTTGTTCACAAAGCCCTGAACAATGCCGCACCGAGCTATCTCACAAACAAATTCACAAAAAGAAACCATACACGCCCAGCTAGAACCTCAAGTGCCAATAGCCTCATCATACCAAGATTTAGGCTAACCAAGTCGGGGGGAGGCAGCTTCCAGGTTCGAGTGGCTCAATTATGGAACTCACTGCCTCACCCTTTGTGTGAGGAGCAGCCCTTTCCGAAATTCAGATCAAACTATATTAATCTGCTGAGGTCTGCCAATGATTAGCCTACCAGCGCCTACACATCCTCATGAGACCCCAGTATAGACACATTACTGACCTGCCTATTTCTGCTCTTGTGGACTTTTTCAATCTGCCCATCTGGCCGATGAGCTAATGTCCATTTAGTGCCTGTACATATACTGTCCTCATTGTACTCTGTACTCACTATGCCTGTTTGTAAACTGCAATTGCTGTTTTAACTGTAATATACTGTATTTTGTACTTTTTATTTTGTATGTAACCTATGACCCTACCCTGTAACTTAATCCTCGCATTTTCTGCATTGCTGCGCCCAGCTACTTTTGGGTTTGGTGTGCATTATAAGTAAATAAAACAAACAAACCTTTGTCTTTTCCTATGTTTTTTCCGTTTCTGACTCCATCTTCGTGTGTAGTTCAGAGTGCCAGTGACCCGATCTTGGTGCAAACCCCTCCCTCCATGACTGTGAGGAAATCTAGAACGTATCTATTTTGGAGGGCCATTAGCCTAACTTCTGTCAGCTCATCCTTGAAGTTGTTGATCCCCTTGACGGTTCCGTTTATTGTCTGCATCAGCTCCCATTGTGTAATCTGGAGCCATTAAGCATTTGTACTTGCTGGGACTGCTAGAAAGATAGATGCAAAGAACATCTCAGTTCTGCTAACAGCCTGTGCTCTGGCGGTATTGTATCCAATGCCTTTTCCATATCTGACAAGGCACTGTTCCCTCTTTTCACTCTGGTCAACCCTACAGATCTCCTCTTTCTTGTGCTCGTATACATTTTAGGGAACCCTTCTATTTGTATGTTCTTCCGAGGCACTACTAATGCTGGGGTTTTCAGATGCACAAGTGAAGATATTCCTCCCTAGTTGGGTGGCAGTTGCAAGTATGCCTTCAACCCACAGGCCCAGCAGTGGTCCATGGGCACTGCTGTTCCGACCTTCATACCTGGTATCTGTATAATCTGCTTACATCCTTGATTTTCCCCAACCTCTACTTCGCCATCATTCTTGAAAAATAAAGCTGCTCCCTTGAGCGATACGATGGGCATGGGCCCTGCTTTGTTTTCTGCCCATGTGAGCAGTTTGGCACTTGCTTCCCATTCCTTGAGGCACTTGTCATTTTCTCGCTGTACTACTTCCACTGGAACTATTAGAAGAGCATGTGCTTTTCTCCCAACCTCTCCTTCTTTCCCTGTCTGTTGTGTATACTTGTCCATACACCAGCATATGCGGTATTTCCCAGCATCCTGCCATTCCTCCTATTTCTATGGGTCCTGTCTTGGGACATTGTAACACCTTCTGTGTCACTGTCTGCACTTCCCCCTTAAGGGGCCCCTCTGTGATATTCTCTATACCTTTGTCTGTATTCCAATAATAGTCCAACATTTCCTGAGTCTTAATGTAGTTATCTTCATATGGGAATGTCTTCTTGGACATCCACCTTAGTGTGGCATGCTTCCCTTGAAATCGTCCCCTTATGGTGCAGAGCGATAAATGCATGAGGCATTGTGCTCTTGCCGCTGGAAATTCAGTAACCACAAATGTTCTGGATGCACTCATGGCATAGGGGATAAGAGAGCAGTCATAACAACTCTCTTTTGTTGTTTGTTTCCCCACTTTGGCCATGTGGCTATATAACATGTTATTTGATAAGTTTGTAAGATAAGTTTGATAAGTTTGTAAGAATTTACCTGGTTAAAATCTACCTCTGCACTGCGCCTTACTCTTTTTACTTCTTTAGCAGTGCTTATTGCCTGCCCAGATATGGCTTCCCTAACAGCAAGGATCAGGGTTACTTTAGAAGGGGTCAGAGCTTGTGCTTGGGAAAACAACGATCTTCGTAGAGCAAGAAATGTGAAGAGGTAGAGAGAGCAGAAGGCACAAAACATTATCACAATATTACGAATTAAATTTCCCATGTTTTTAGCCTTGGATGTTTCTGTGTTGGTCCAACAGGTTTGTGCAACTCACCTGAAAAGCATGAGAAATGTGTTATTATTGTGTTAGTGTTTGTTAGATTAAGCTCTGCGCCTATAGTATTGGGCGAGCAAACAGCAATCACTCCCACATTATATGGATTCTCGAATCACCAAGCAGAGACATAATAAACATATTTCCACCGGTTAATTGTGGGTAAATGTGGGCAACATAACAGAAAGGCATGAAAAAATATTCTTGGAAGAATCGTTCATTCAGTCTCCTTCCGTATCACAAAGCAGAGAAAGCATTCCTGAAATGAGTTATGTCTATTGAAAACCAAATAGCTTGGACAGTCTTTACGTTCTTGATGAATACCTATTGTAAGGAAAAAGTAGTGTTCCTAGTCTAGGTGTGCGTATTGTCCTTCCCTAACTCTCTGGCTATGGAATGTGTTATCCGTGGCTGCTGTTGTTTTTCTTTGTCTTTATCTTCTTCTTGCATCAAATGGTCTTCTTTTAGACAGGAAGAGGCCTCACCTTGACAGGGCTTAATGTCTCCAATGTAATTCCATACTTTCTTCCCATTCAATTTTAATGCATTGTCCGCTGCTTGCTCCACTGTTTAGGGGCCCTCAAATCTTGGTTTGAACCAAGGCCTTGCAAAACTCCAGAGTAGGATAGTGTCCCCCGGATAAAGTAATGGTTGCTTGAGGAGTCTTTCACTTGTGGCTGGGTTGATTTCTTCCTCACTGTTCTTCGAACTCTTGAGCCTGCAGTTGTCGAGAAATAAAAGATGAACTAGCCATAAAAGAAGCCACATATACATACATTTCATTTCCGAGGACATCAGAGGTTGCATTTGCATCTGTCAGTGCCGCAGCGGGAGAAGCCAGGGGTAGTCGCATGTGTCATCCTGTTACCACCTCATGGGGCGTTAAGTGGTGGTCAGACCCGGGCTGATTGCGCAATGCAAATAGTTCTAAGGGGAAACAGTAATTCCATCCCTTTTTTAAAGTGGCTTTTACATTTGCTATCTTTTCATTGAGCAGGCCGTTGCAGCGCTCACATATCCTGTTCGCTTGTATGTGATAGGCACAGGATAATTTGTGCTGTATCCCCAGTAGGGTTGTGATGTGCTCAAAAGTCTAATTCATGAAATGAGGCCCCTTGTCTGATGGTAGGACTTCACACAGGACTTCACACACCCCCCATTGTGGGAATACCACTCTAATGAGGAATTGTGCTGCGTTGAGGGTGTCGGGGTGTGAACAGGGACCACCTTTCATCCATCGACAGAACGGACATTCAAGCATTATCATGTAGCGGTAGCCCTGGCATACCTGCATCATAGCGACACAGTCGATGTGGCGATGTTGGAAAGCACTGATTGGGCGGGGAATGGCTCCTCTCACTACACGTACAGTATGTCCTGCAGTGAACCTTTTACAGGTAACAGTTCTCCATAAATGCGGCTATATCCAATCTTCCCCAATGTGAGCAGCAAGTACCTCTTTACCCATATGAGTAGGATAATGCAGTTGCACGAGTGCAATCTTCAATAATGTTGTTGGGAGTACTAGCGTGCCTGTGCTTTCCTGTTGCCACAAAGCATCCGTAGGAGATATTGAACATCACCTTTGCACCCAAAATTATTTCTCCTCTGTCAGAGCCCTTCCCGAAACTCCATTATCTGTGTGGCTGGTAGCGTATTATAGCCTTCCTTTAGAATCATATTGCACACACGGATACGCGTGTTTGATGGGGTATTGAAGTCTATTATTCCTGAAAAATATACTGCGCGCTTTGCTTCTGCCGCTGCTGATTCATTGCCCCAGAACACTGCGTCCTCCCCCTTGTCCGGCCCTGCCATTTCACGGCTGCTATTGCTGCTGCGAGTTGAATCGCATCTGAGCCTACCCAGTAGGGGCGTGTGCTGCACTGGTGTGCCGTCAGCACGTCAGAAGCCCCTTCTCTGCCATTGTGACAGTTCAGAGTGTACTGTAGACGTCACACAGGTCAAATCTGAATACACTGTAATTTCCTGGTCCCTGCATGCTTTTAATGCCATTGTGAGAGCCACTAATTCTGCATCTGAAGGACCCTATTGAAGATGGAAGGTGACTCACACTAACCTTGTGGGAGTCTTGTGTGTTGCCACTTCCGGTTTCAATATAGAAACGGGGTTATGTCCTGTGACTCTTCATGAAGTGGTATAGAAAAGAAGGCGTTCTTCAAGTCTATTACTGTGAAGTGTGTAGCTTCTGTTGGGATTCTGCACAGAATTGTTGCTGGATTCGGAACAAACAGGAATTCTGCTTCAACAATTTGGTTCAAAGGGTACAAATCCTGAATGAAACGTCATGATCCCCATGTCACCTTTTTCACCGGATACACTGCAGTGTTACACTGTGATTCTGAGGGTACCCAAATGCCTTGCTTCACTAGTGCGGCAATCGTCTCATAAATGCCCTTGTCTGCTTCCCTCAATAGGATATGCTGTCTTGCCCTTGGTAAAATAGCCCCTGGTTTAAGCTTTATCTTGAACGCTCCTATCCCTTTTAACAGACCCACGTCATAGGGACTATTGATCCATAAGACACTGGGTACCCGCCCCGAGTCTTCCTCGAGAAATTGTGGTGGCGGTTTTCGCAACATAGCCATTCTCTGTGGTACTTCCCTGTAATGTATTTCAACCCAGTGTGTGATCCTTATGTCAAACACGACCTCGATATCTGATCGATAGTCTTGGAATAACTCCTCATCTGTCACGTCAGTCAATCTGTATCCTTCCCCCACTGCAACTACAGTCCTCCATGATCAGCCTGTATCAGTTCCATGCAATACTATTCTCTCGTATCTCACTATAACTGCCTCAAGTTCTATGGGAATCACTTCTTTTTTTCTCATCTGAGGGAATTTCTGCTCTAAATAGGAACTCATTGGTTATGTGTTACAGTCTACCACGTATCCATGGAAGCCATGCGAATAACACTTCTACCCCATATAAAAACAGTTCAATGTCTACTGACCCCCCCTCTGTACCGTCTGGCCACAATAAGCTTGAATTAGTTCCCTCACCTTAATGCAATGAATCCCTGGCATTGGGAACACTATCCCTTCGGTCTGTGAATGAAATGGTCATGTTAAGTCGGCTCATCATGTCTCTACCCATTATATTCACTGGTGTCTGTCAGGAACATAACAGTGGCATGGTCAAGTCATGTTCTCCCACAGAAAGTGGTAATTTGTCAGTAAAAAGAACCAAATCCATGGCACCAGAGAATACCTGCGCATTCATGGCAATGCCTGACATTGGGTATCTCCCATCCCTAATACAGGACCTAGTCTCCTCTGTATCCACGAGAAAGGAAAACGTCTTGTCACCTATCGTTATCCCTATACGTGGTTCCTCAGCCGGATTGGGTATTACAGATAGGATTGAACACATTAGGTCTGTCTGTGGGCTGTCCTATTGTGGATATAATGACATTCCCATCCCGGTGAATGGATTGCCCTCCACAACAGTCACCGCTCCCAGCTTTCTCACGGGAGCCGGCAACGTGGAGCCTGCATGTGTCGTGGTTACGATGTTCTGTTGGTCCGGTGCCTACTGTGCTGATTGTGATGGCTGCATGTGCCCCTGCATCTGTAATGAATGTCTCATGGGCTGTTACTGCTGCATTTGCATGCCCTGGTATGCCCCTGCTGTGGTGCGTACATCTGCGCTTGTGTGTGATCTTGAGCATAATAGTCAGTCTGCTTTGTCTGGTGCTGCGTTCCCCAGTTCTGAGGCATCCCGCCCCTGTATCTGCACACTCGCGATATGTGGCCAATTTGTCTGCACACCCAACATTGTGCAGGACCCCCATCAGTCTCTGCTGACCCCGTGAAACCCTCCTGCATTCTGCTGCATTGGGTGTTAGAACCCTCTTCCCTGAGGAATCCCTCCTCGTCCCTTTGGCCACTGATTCATATCCCCTCATCCGGCGAAACCTCCGCCTGTCATCTGTGGTCGGTTCTGCAAAAGCTGAGCAACTACTCCTTCTCCCCTCATTAACATCGCCCCTTCCATTGTATACTTAGATCATTTCTTCTGCACTAACTTCGCTTCTTCTTGCTTCCTCTCCTCGCACTACTTTTTCGCATTCTCTTGCATTTGTTACGCTCACCTGGTTCCCATGGGGGCGTCGACCGGAACTGGGCCTCTGTTATTTCCACCAGCGTGACGTGTAGCGCCGAGATGACTGACTGGACTGGCCTGCTCAGCCTAGTTTGTCTGGCTCGCAAGAATATTCTTCTGCAAAGGAGAAGAGGAATTAACCACCCGTGGAATTGAGTGTCAACCCACCTTCCCCACTCCCGTCGTCTTCCCACAGATCACTCTTGATGTCCCCTCCTTAGTCTCACCTGATGGTCTGAAAGGATGAGCTCGCCATCCTGCGTCGACCGCAGGGGCGCGTTGATGACCAGTTACTTCACTGGCGCAGAGGAATTGGTGAGTTCCAGTATTGACTTTAAAGTCCAATTGTTCATAAGAGTTCAAATATCTGCTCTTCACTCTGTCCGATTCCTTGCAGGTTGCCGATTAATCCACTTGAAGATTTCCAAATGGCACTCGGTAAGATTCAGGTAAGTCTATTGTGGTTTTCCCCTTAGGGGCCGGGGTACGGCGATGAAGCAGAGTTGACTGCGCCGACCCGAGATGAGGTGAGACCCCCGTGGTAAATCAGGTAAGTCCTTGGGGGTAGCTTGTATAGCCTTAGAGAGAGTCCCCTTGCTCACCTTGCTGTCTTTGTCTCCTTAGGTGTCGGAGGGCGGCGGCGAGATGGAGAGAGCGTGATGGAATGCTGAAGTACCGCCAAGCAGGTGAGTTCAGCACGGCACCGTAGGAATGCGAAGTGATGCTTCAAAACCTCTGTCTTTCAGTTCCGTGGCGAAATGGATCAGGATTCAGGTAAGGATTAAAGTTAAAACTCCTGTTCTAACCTTTATCCTTCTTTTCTTCTTGTTTCAGGAGTCCCAGGACTGAAGCGGGCGTGGCTGAAAACTGGAGCTGCTGAAAACATGGTGAGCGTTACGCTGCAGCAAGCAGAATAACGCGAAGCACGTGTGGCTGTCCGGGCGTCGTTTAAATAGCCTTGGAAGAAGATCCAGGTAAGTATTCTTCCACAGCCCCATCTAAGTAACAAAATAGTCCCTTCAGTAAAATAGTCCCTCCTAAGCCTCATTTGGCTTGAGTCTTCATGCAGCATGGTCTGCCTCAGGTGAGTATGCAGCATGGTCTGCTTCAGGTAAGTTATCAATAATGAGCCTGGCGCCCATGGCGCCAGGACTGACTTTATCTTTGAGCCTGGCGCCATAGGCACCAGGACTGTACCCAAACAGCCCCTAACTGGGGCTTTTGGGCATGCTCCAAGTGGCATGATGCCTGCTTCCGGGGCTGCTGGGCCTGGTCTGGTCTTTTGGGGGCAGGCATCATGACAGCATTAGCCTGCAATAGTGTACTATGGTTAGCTGAACTTCTGACCACGGCTTAGCCTCCATTCCCACTGGCTTCTTAAGCTGCCTTTGTACTTGCTCGGGTAACCGTTGACATAATATATGGAAAAATAATGGCACTCTGTTGTCCCACAATTCTCTCATTTCGAGGTGCCATTTCTCTTGGATTTGTTGAAAATATTGAAGTGGGTCTTTGTCCTCACCCATTTTGCGTGCCATGATTGTGCTCATGTCTGAAGTGTCTGGGTATTGCACCCTTAGAGCTTGCCATACGGCCGCTCATCAGTTATTGAATGGCACGCCATTGTGTGCTGTGTTTTGTGCTGTCACTCCTGGATACCCTGCTCTCTTCCATACATCGTCAGATACCTCCCCAAGAATGGAGTCGACTATTCATGTCCCTTACCGCTAATGTCGTCCTGCTGTCAGAGTGTTGATCTCATAAATCCACTTGCCAGCCCCAGCAGTTAACAAAGGCAGCTTACATCTTAAATTATCTTTGTCTATTTGCTGCCATGGAATACATTGAGGTCACCCAACACCCTTCTCTAATAACGGGTACTGTGTTAGTGTCATCCCTCTGTCCTGTCGCCCCATGTCTGTAGTAGTGGTGAATGCCCTTGTCATCTATGTCCTTCTCTGACCTGGCTGGGCCCTGAACCTCTGCGCATATGCAGTGATAATGTCTGCTCTCCATGACCCCCCCTCTGGATGCAGTAGTCGCCCTTCAATGTCCTTCTCTCCTCTAGCCATATTGTCTTCACCTTCCCATATGGTGTCTCTTTCTGGGCTTGCTTCCCTGGAGCATCGAGAGTGTCTTCAATCCTCATAGTCCTCACTCCCCTGTGAATCCTCATCTGACCCCATGGTCCCAATTCTACTGTCACTGTCCCCTTCTTTGTCTTCATCAAAGCTAAGTATCCTTAATGTTGTGTCTTCCCACTGCTTTTCCTTTGTTTGGTCTGTAACTCTCTGTTCCCCCATCACTGAGGGTTCAACACTCCTATCTGCCCGTGGGGCAGCCGTGCTGATTCTCCTGTTCCTATAGAGTTCCCCTATCCTTCTCTGTATACCGTCCCCATCCTCATCATTTAAACGTGGCAATTCCATCTTAATTCCTACTGCTTTTAAAGAGCGTCTTACTCTGCTCTCGTTTCTATCTCGTTTGCTTCTGCGCTCCTCTCATTCCCTGCATCAGCGCTTCAGCAAGCTGCTCGACTAACCTTTTTTCCCCCTTTCTTTATTTGCAATTGCCTTTCCTGCTCTTCTTCTGCTTTCCTCCTGGCTATGTCTTCTAGCTGTCTTTGTTTTCTTTTCTCTCTTTCCTCTCTGTCTCGTGCTTCTGTTTGCTCCCTTTCTTTATGCAGTCTTGAACTTTCATCCTTTTCTTCACTTTCTCTCCTCTGCACTTCCTCCATTATCTCTGCATATTCTTTAGCTTGCTCCTCTGCATCTTTGCTACTCAGAAATTCCTTCCCCACGTGCCCTGTCTCACTTGCTCTTTTCCCATCCAGCTTAAGAAATATCGATACGTCTATCCATTCATTCATTCAGTTCTAGCAATTCATTGCCTTCACTAAGCCCTGTTTTCCAGAAGTAATTCTCTTTTAGCTTTGCTTGCATCTCGCTGCGCTCCTTACATTCGCTGCTGATGTCTCACACTGCTTTACTTGCTTGTTTTGTGCCATCATTTGCGCCTTCACCACTATATGCTGGAGCTGCGAAAGTGGGATTGGGATCTCCTGCTGCAGCTTTGATTTCCTTCATTGGGTAAAATCCCTTGCTTTCTGTTGCTGTGTCTAAGTCTGCTGTTTGAGGAGGAGGAAGGGGGCTGAGGGCTGTTCACCCCCATATCCTGTTGGCTCAGCATCCAATGCCGCCGAACCAAGTCCCCTTCCTCGTCCGGAAACATCTTCCATAATTCTAATATGGCCAATCATTTGCTTAGTTTATACCCTTATAAACTGTCTGCAAATGAGTGGTCATTTTTTGCTGCACACATTTGGAAAAACTTCTGTCTTTGGGCCATGGCTTTGCCAATTTGCCCCATGTGTCACAAGTCCATCCCGCGCTATACTTGCGTATTTTGTCTTGATACCGGGGGAGGGACTTGCACAAATGTAGTAGAGGTGTAGCCCTCATTTCATGACCTTTATATAACACTTTATTAATACTTACTTGACCTTAAA
The DNA here is from genome assembly GCF_040938575.1 of Ambystoma mexicanum. Taxonomy (NCBI): domain Eukaryota; kingdom Metazoa; phylum Chordata; class Amphibia; order Caudata; family Ambystomatidae; genus Ambystoma; species Ambystoma mexicanum. Next base: position 548,817,117 of record NC_090941.1, on the reverse strand, counting down.
TCGTGATTATTGTAAAGCAATTTTAATTAAGCTCTGCAATGGATAAATACAGAATATAATAAAGTTAACCATTATAAGACTTGTTAACCTATAATCCAAGATAAAAATGGAAGTTGAGTTAACAATTAAAAGGCACAACCTAGTGTATCAAGGTTACAATGAATGCAGACATTCACTAAAAGTTCCTTGCAAAACTCTAAAATCAAATTCATGGAAGCAATCTATGAGAAATGGAAACCCAAAAGGACTACAGGAGCACAAAAGAAGAACAAAACAGACAGGACAATACAAGACAAGACACAAGAGGAGAAGGAAGAACAAACAAAACTAAAACTGAAGCAGCAAATTAAAAAGAATCTGCTGAGGAGGCATAAAGATATTCGATCGGTTGACTCCAATTTTGATTATGTTTATGTATGTCAATTAGAGAAGTGGCACAACCCTTTTCTATTCTGTGAATGTAGCATGTATAATTTCACCAAATAGCATAGGATAAGCGATCAAAACATTTCCAGTTAGAAGATATTAGAAGAAAACCAATGTAGACAAGTAGGTGAAATAACCTGGGCGAGGACATTTTAGTTAAATCAGAGTAATCATGTGATCCGACAGTTAGATTGTCAAGATTGAGTTGCGCTGTAAAATGAAATTATTTTTGTAGTGTTATCCAAATTCTTTCCAATTTTAATCAATACAATATAACAGATCTTTTTAAGCCTCTCCGGCTCACAATCAAAACACAGGTGTGCTCTGCGCACAGTCGCACCGTCCCTCTGCGGCTCTCCGCCCTGAAGGCTGAAATCACAACTCCACTCATAAGCTTCTCAAGCTCCGCCCAAATGGCACAACACTGGTTTTCAATCACAATCGGCAAACTACCCAAAAATTCTACCGCGTTCTTGTACATCTCAAGTCCTATTAAACAACCTCACTGGTGATGTCACCACTACTATAGAAGAAGAGATTTCAATATTTTATCTTTCCATAGATATGTCTGCTTATAAACTGTGCCAAACACAGCATAACATATATACGGCCGACTTCTTGTCTCCTAACAGGGAAAACCAATAAATCTTGTGGACCCTTTTCTATAGCGTCGGCTTATAGAAATGCACAGAAACCCCCTTCCGCGATATAAGGTAGCTTCTTCCGCTAACCAATATACCAATACATTTTTTTGTCAAAGTAAATTTGTTTTCATCCGCAAGCTAAACTGGCTTTCTAAGCTGACTGCCCAAACTGACCTACTAACAAACAGGTATCCTTACATCAAACAAAAACCTCAACAGAAGACACCAAGCAAACCTTCCCCCCATTTGCCATATAGCTGAGTCTATACTTACACTCTGTGATCTGCTGAGGTCTTTCGGACACCGACTCTCCCGCAGCCTTCCACTCTGACGTCTGGTCTGATAGGCGTCCCACGGGAAGCAGGCAGGAATTTTCCTCCAAAGACAGCTCCTGTCAACCTCTTATTCATACATGCATATCTTTATGTACCGGTTTCCACAGGTCGCCATACAGCCCCTCAGGCATGCGGCGGGACAAGGCGATTCTGACATACAATGCACACCGAGTTCCCCAATCCTAGCGACTATCCTCTGCTACCACTTTGTATAGAGGTGTCTGGTCCCCTCTAGTAGTCACCCCAATTATCAAAAGAAAACACTTGGGCTGTCGAGACTCCCCACCACAAGAAAGGAAGCCTCGGCCATGGCGCAAAGATACTGGCCCTCATTACGAGTTCGGCGGTAGCCATGCCGCTTTTGGCAGCAACGCTGCCGCCGAAATCGCGTCCGGGTCCTCAGAATGAGGAATAACCGGGCCATTCTGAGTTCGGAAGGCCCGGTAATTCCTCCCTCAAAGGACCCGGACCCGGTCCTTCCCCATTCCCATTTCAGCCCCTATAGGGCTGAATGGGAATGGGACAGGGAGCAAACAACGGGCCATTACGAGTTGGCCCGTTGTTTGCTCCCTCTTCCCCTCACAGGACGGACCCGGTAAGCACGACTGGTTTGACCAGGCCTTGCTTCCTGGGTCCCGCGAGGGGACCTCCTAATGAGGCGGTACGGGGTAAACGGCGCCGGCACCTTTTATGGTGCCGTTTACCCCCGTACCGCCAGGGTCGTAGTGAGGCCCACTGTCTTTTATTAGCAAACAAAAATGACAGGAATCATACCAGAAAAACAAATATCTTCCGGAGCTCTCGCCCTCTAAGCATGTGTTGCCCGGTTTTATCCTGTTGAGACGTCACAAATTCAGGTTCCAATCACGAAAGCTATCACACATTTACATTGATCAGTTTGGACAAGCTACATATGGGAGCTTTAAGGGTTAGTTTTGCTATTGTATAGCCATATCCCTAGAACCACCTCTACTAGTATCAATCCACAATGTTGCAGGGTCGCAGAGAGACAATTGGCCGTTTCACCAAATGATAGTCCCACGTAAAAGGTGAATCTGGATTGGGCAGAATGTGTCCTCCCATCCCTGGCACCCTGGACGGTTACCAGACAGAGAGTGTACCTTTTTAAGGCAATGGGAATGAACATGGAGGTGCAAAGTGTTCTCTAATGTTGCCATTTCTGATCACCTAAGCCTGGGAGAGTGCATTCAGTTGGCAGCTCGTTGGCAACACTTGAAGCTTTTCTCCTCTGGTTCGATGGAAACAGTCCTCTCCGTCTGTCCCACTCGGCTGGATCACGTGTGAGGAGACCACCAAATGAAGATGTCTTGCTCGTAATTATGAGGATTTTAGCCTGATTTTCAGCAGATGGCTCACAAAAGTACAAAGGAAAGCAAGTGTACGAAATAAAGAGAGGGGCAAAGAATCAGAGTCGAAGTGCTTATGAAGAGCAAAGAGCCTGGCGTTTTCGAAAGCCTCTGATTCTGCTGATGGAAAAAGTACATCCCGACGAGCTGAACTTGTGCCTGAAACTAGAGGGGTCTAAGCTTGGGGAAGGGAACACAGAGAGGCCTAACAAAGTGGAATACTTATTTTGGAAACAGAGAGGCACAAGCTTGGGGATGGGAACCCTGAGAACAGAGAGGCATAAGCTTGGGGATGGGAACCCTGAGAAGCCTAAAAAGGAATTGTGATATCTTTTGTTTTTGTTTGAAACTTTGAAAAGTGAAGCTTGGGGAAGGGAACCCTAAGAGGCTCGCAAGAGGAGCTTTGTTTGTTGAGCTTGGAGAAGAAGGACCTAGGCTTGGGAGGGGGGGGAGAAAAGAACCCTGAGAGGCTCACAAAAGACATTTTTGAACTTGGAGAAGACGAGCCTACGCTTGGCGAAGAGAACCCCGAGAGGCCTACAAGAAACATTGTTGAACTGTATGAAGAGAGGCTTCATCTTGAGGAATTGGAGGCCTGACAAGAACTGTGTCTTTGTGTTTGGAACTGAAAGGATTGAAGGTTGGGGAAGGGACCCCCAAGAGACTTAGAGATAATATGAACCTTATTATTTAGGTACAATAGCCCTACGTGGAAGGTTCACAGAGATAGCTTTTTGTTGGGGTTGAACTACTTTGTACTGGCAGAACTAACTGCAACTATTGGTAAGACCAGCTGAAACCAGCTCTTGGTAAAATTTCTGTTTCTTTTTATTTAAACCACTATTTTGCTTTGAGAAGATTTCCTACACATTTTAACAGAGTGAGGGCAAGCATAGGTTTAGACACAGACGGATTTTGGCTTTGGACTTTCAAACATCGACACGCTTAGAAACGTCGGTTGAGGGACCAACCCCTTTAGAGTTAGGGCCATTTAGGTATTACGCCAACCCAACATTGTAGTAAATAAAGGTTTTGAAACTATAATGTCTGTGTCTCTCTTGATACCATGCCTGTCTCACAGTATATAGAAATATGTATGTGTGTCAGTCCTCTGCTTAAGTGGGTAAGACACATGTGCTTCGTGTCTATATGCATGAAACTAGTATTTGTATTTGTATTTATTTATTTATATTGCGCACCTAACCCCAAAGGGGTAGCAAGGTGCAGAGGCAACAAGAGGATTGCAAAGCTTGGTTACATACAGGGTAATGAAGTCCAGCCATGGTTACAATGCTGGACACGCCAAAAAGAAACAATGCGCGCCGAAGAGGCATGGGTTACAGAAATATACAACATAGGCGATACTATATACAATACATCGGTTGTCTAGTGACAAGGTAACTGCACTGATCAGTTGGCAACCTAAATATACATATTTACAATCATAGTGGTGGAGCGTCAGGGCAGCGAGAGAGCATGAGGTTGTTAAGTGTCATGAATCTTGAGCCAGTGGATGGTCTTAGTTCTGAATAGGTGGTAGGGGAGGTCCTCCCTGCAAGGAGGTGGAAGGGAGTTCCAATATTGTGCTGCTTTAAGCTGTTCCCACCCGACATAGAACGCTTAAACCTGGGCACCAGGAGGAGATTGGAATTGGTCATTCTAGAGGGGCGAGCGGAGGCGGGTCTAGTGAATCTAGAGATAAGGTATTGAGGGGCTGCTTGGTGGAGGCATTTGTGGGTCAGGGAAACCGATTTGAGGAATATTTTGTCTTTGGTAGAAAGCCAGTTAACAGACCTTCTAGTATCAGAGATGTGGGTTTTCTTTGGGATACTGAGGGCCACTCTTAGGGCATTATTTTGAAGGATCTTAATTTTGTTTGTGATATATTTGTTGCATCCTACATAAAGTGCGTTGCAATAGTCCAACTTGGACAAGATCAGAGCCCTGGCTAGGGTGAGACAGTTAGACGGGGAGAGAAAAGGTTTGGCTGCTCTGATGAGTTTGCATGTGTAAAATGTGGCGGATGCCATAGCATTAACTTGTTTTTTAAAGGTGAGAGTGGAGTCTAGGTAGAAGCCAAGGGTTTTGACCTCCTTGGCTATCGTGATCTTATTGTTGTCAATTACGAAGGAGTAGTAGTTTTGGTCTAGTTTGTTCAGGTTATGTGAGGACCCTAGAATGAGGAGTTCTGTTTTATCATCATTCAGGCATAGACCGTGTGAGGCCATCCAAGTCTGGATGATGAGGTACACTTTATTGACGAAGGCCAAATCCTTGTCATAATCCCCCGTCAACGGGATGAGGATCTGTGTATCATCGGCATAATTAGTGTAGGTGATACCCAGACCATCTAGATCATCGAAAAGGGGCTTCATCGAAAAGGGGCTTCATGAAGATGTTGTATAAGGTCGGGGAGACGCAAGATCCCTGAGGTACGCCACAGGTGATGGGTGTTGGGTCAGCTGCTGCTAGTAGGGAAAAGACTCTCATTGTGCGGTTATTTAGAAAGGATTGGATCCAGTCAGTTGCCTCTTGAGAAAAGTGGGCGGCTTTTTGAAGGTGGTCGCATAGGATCTCGTGGTCGACCAGGTCGAATGCAGCCGAGAGATCAAGAAGAAGCAGTATTGCCACTTTACCCTGATCTCTCAGCTCATCTATCTGTGCCTTGAGATCTATGAGTGCGGTTTCGGTGCCGTGTTGAGGCCTGAAGCCCGATTGTCTGACTCCTAAGAGATGGAAGTGCTCAAGGTAATGTTGGATTTGTTGGTATGCTATTTTGTCGAGGATGTTAAGAAGGAATGGTACTGTAGTGATGGGACGGTAATTAGTGGGAGTAGAGGGATCTAGATTCGTTTTTTTAAGCAGGGGGAGGACCCATGATTGTTTGAGATTGTTAGGTACGCTTCCTGATGTGAATGATGCATTTATTAGTTTGGTAAATAAATGGTGCGAGATCACAAGCCGCATCCTTTATCAATTGTGCGGGGCATAGGTCCCCATGGCAATTCGAAGGTTTGAGGGTGAGGATGACCTTTTCTACCTCTTTAGTAGATACTCTGTGGAAGTTAAAGTGGGGAATGTGCACAGGGGGGTGTGTCTGAGTAGGGTGTCTCTTTTTAGGGGTGGGGATACTGGGTTTGGTAGAAGAGAGAAGAGAGAAGGGAGTCTTTTTTAATGTTTATCTTAGTCTTGAGAGAGGAGATTTTGTTAGCTAAGGCATTTTGTATACCCGTGCACCAATTTTGGTCCTTGAGGCACAAGTCGGTGCCATTAATGGGATCAAATTTTCAGGGGTGATGTTCTTTTTATTTCTAGTCTGGACAGCTGGAGCTATGCTGTCAATTTGCGCTGGTGTCGCCTCTAGGGTGAACGAGATCAAGTAGTGGTCTGTCCAGGGCTGTGGGAGTATAGAAGAGATCAAGACTGGGCAATTGTGCACAGCTAGCCAGTCCAGGGTTCTACCTTTGGTATGAGTGGGCTCTGTGATCTTTTGGGTAAAGCCTAGTTCCTCTAAAGTATTATTAATTATTGTGGCGTTAGCATCGGTGGGGTCGCTAAAACCAAGGTTAAAGTCACCTAATACTATACTTTGTGAGGAGTTCTTGAGTTTATTTGATAGGATGTTTGTGAGGTCTTCTTCAAAGGATTCTAAGGGGTCAGGTGGTCAGTAAATGAGGTGAATGGAGATGGATTGTGTATTAGATAAGGATAGCTTTGCAGCTAAGGATTCACACGATCCTATGTTGGCTGGTGACTCAATGGTCAGAGGGAATTTAGTTTTAGCTATAATGGCAAGACCTCCGCCTCGAGAGGTGGTACGATCTAGTCTTAGTAGCGTGTAGTCATCTGGTAAGGCTAACATAATTGCGGGGCCTGCTTTTGGATGTAGCCAGGATTCAGTGACGGCTAAGAAGTCCAAGTCTTCATTGTGGAGTAGGTCGGCAATGTCTGTAGCGTGGGCTACCATGGAGCGGGCGTTTATCAGTGCTCCCTTGGTCTCAGATTGTAATGGTTTTAGAAGTGTTAGTGAGGGTTTATGCGTGTCTTTCTGGGCGTGGATCGGTTCACGATAGAGTCTACTGTTTAGTTGAAGAGGGTGCTGGGAGGGGCTGGATGTAGCCTTGCTATGGGCTGATTTGGTTAAAGGGTCATAAAGCCTTGGGAGCCTGGCACATAGTTTGAGGTTACTCTGGAGGACAGTGCAGGGTACAGAGATCATATCAGTTGGTTTGTGAGAATTCGGTAGGGACTCGTGTGAGAGTAAGTTTGGTATCATGGTCGGGTATTGGATATTCATAAGATAAAGAAGTGATCTAAGTAGCACAGTATAGAGCGTATGGAGATACATTGTGTGCGTAGGAGGGATAGGAAAGTTTTAAGGTGGTTGTTGGCAGTTAGTATGCAATCATGAAGCACCTGGGTATGAGAGAGCAGTGGTATGAGTACAGGGGTAGTAGTACACCACAGATGGACTAAATGCAATTCTGGGCGCAGGGCACCTCTAGGCTAGTCAATGCAATCATAAATAGGCTAAATGCAATCATAGATAGGCTAAATGCAATTCTGGGCGCAGGGCACCTCTAGGCTAGTCAATGCAATCATAGATAGGCTAAATGCAATCATAGATAGGCCAAATGCAGTTCTGGCAGTGCACGTGTTCAGTGTAGGGGCATGGTCATAGCGGTCAGGCTGCATAGGCATAGGCAGGACCATTAGTTCATGTGGAGAAAACGTGGTCACACATAAGTACATTGAGGCAGATTTGGACTAATGTGGCAGTTTGGTGGCTGCCGAGGGATGCAAGAGTACCTTATATGAAAAGGGCCAGGGGGTCTGGCAGACGGCAGTCACGGCACCGAACAGGCACAAAACAGGTTCTGGCCTTGCCTCTCGTGGGCCTTGGAGGGAGGGGGCCGGATTCGCTTGCCGGCGGCCAATGGGGCAAGAGGTAGGCCCGGCAGCCAATCAGCTGCCGGCCCTACCGCTTGCCCCATTGGCCTCCGGCAGGCAGCCAATGTTCATGTAACAGATGTAACGGAACGGATGAATATGTACTTCTTGTATAAGTGTGGCTACGTCGCAATGTCGGTGATGACGTCATTAATCGCAGAAGAAACTTTAAGACACTGCTTGCGAAGCTCAAATGTCATGTATAGATGCTCCAACCATATTTTGATCAAATCTCCAATGAAAATTTCACCCTCACCCTAGAAACCAAAACATTGGCCCTGTTCATCCTGCTCAATGGTTAAACTACATCCACCAAGAGATCAAAAAGCCCTTGGATGCCTTGGCACCCGTGACTGCAAAAATCAGCAAATCATTTATTTATTTACATTTATATAGCGCGCAAGCAGCCCAGGGGCATTGAGGCGCTGTTACTTGCACTAAACTTAGTTACTGTAACGCTCCCCTGATTCCCGTAGAGGCGCCGGTCTTGACTGGGCGTATACCGTATCTTCAAAGGTGATGTGTAACACACGGCTGGCTCTTTGGGCTGGACCTCTGTGCACTGTATGTCTGACTCGAAGGGTAAGATGTCTTAGGTAAGTGAACGCCGTGCTCTCCATCTGCCTCGGGGCAGGGTGCTGTAACCAGTTTCTTCACTGGATAGGGGAGCAGGCCTCTTGACTTCAGAGGACTGCTGTCCGTCGTTTACTGCACGAAGGGTAAGTTTCAAGTAATTCTAATGTCTTTAAAAGTCTTTAGTAATGATGTCTCTTGTTTTGCAGGGTTCCGGCGATGGCGGATGACGGGCTGAAGTGAGTTGAAGATGGAGCCCGTGTGATGAATAGAAGCGCCTGGAAGCACGTAAGTAAGCGCTTGTTGCCTGCTTCACGATGCGCTCTAACTGTCTTTTTATTTTGCAGGTACGAGTTCGGAGCGGCTGCAGGGTGCCGGAATACCCACTGGGTTAGATGTGGAATGGAGTAATGGCATGTGAGTATTAAAGTTCCCCAATGTCTTTAAACGCACCTTGTTTTGTCTTTCAGATGCGGGATGCAGCGCCGATGGCCTCCGGAGCGTGCAAAGAGCAGGTAAGCCTTTGTCTTTCAGATGCCGGAATGCAGCGCGAGGCGTTGGTGACAGCCGATGGACCAGGTAAGTGAAGCGCTGTCACTGAAGACCGTAATGCTAACCTGTTCTTTCTTGTCTTTATAGGTGTTGCTGAAGACTGGATTCAGGATGGTAAGCCTTTTTCCTTAGGCCCAGGATCAGATGCAGAAGACACGGTGAGCGTTCTGCTGCAGAGGATGCAGAATAACGCAAAGCAAGATTCATCCATCGGGTGTGGTTTAAATAGCCTCCTGTAGTACTTAGGTGTCTCCTTCCACAGCCACGCCTAGGTGAGAAAAGAGTTCCTGCTTTCCAGAAGAGTTCCAGTGTTCTGAACCTAGGGAGTGGCTCCTGCCCCACCCAACAGGAAAAGTAGTTCCAAACAGAAGAGGCTCAACTGGCAGGCAAGTAAGCAGCATGGTCTGCTGCAGGTAAGTCCACCCAAGCATTATGAGCCCGGCGCTTCCAGCGCTGGGACTGGACATATTTATGAGCCTGGTGCCACTGGCGCCAGGACTGGGTCCAAAAGGTCCCAATTGGGACTGGTTGGCACTCGGAACCTGGCTTATGGATCTGCTTCCAAGGGAGTTGGGAAAACCCTGACCTTTTGGAAGCAGAGATCATGACAGTTACATGGTACAGGCAGGATTGTTGACATATTGTGAATGTTACAGGGAAGCATAATGTTTTTACAGATATTGCTTTTGGTCATATAGTACAGTATACACGAAGGTGAACGTGCTGGTGTGTCAGGTCTTATGTGAAGAGGGCAGTCTTCAGCGTTTTGCGGAAGGTGGTGATGGAGGCCTCGCCACGCATAGTGGGTGGTAGGGCATTCCAGTGAGAGGGCGCGAGGTAAGGGAAGCTGGATCCGCCCGCTCTTGCTTTTTTTTACTAGTGGCACCGAAAGCATGTTGGTGTACGGTGATCTTGTTGGCCTGGTGGAAGAGACGGGATGTATCCTTTGTGAGAGGTATGCAGGAGCAGTGAGGTGAATGCACTTGTGGGTCAGTGACAGGGCTTTGAATAAGATCCTTTATTTTATTGGGAGCCAGTGAGCTATTTTTCTGGCCTCAGAGATGTGTTCTCTTTTTGCAATGCCTTGGGCTGCCCGGAGCGCATTGTTCTGTATTACTTGTAATCTCTCTAAGTTTTTGTTGGAGGTTCCTTGAAAGAGTACGTTACAGTAGTCTAGCCTAGAGCCGGTGATGGCTCTGGCTATGTTGGTGCAGTTCTCTTTAGAGAGAAAGGGTCTGACTGCATTGATAAGTTTGGCATGATATGCAGCTGCAGAGGCTATTGCATTGATTTGTCTGTCCATGGATAGGCCGGAATCTAGGTAAACTCCGAGAGTTTTGACAGAGTCAGAAACTGGAATTTTGATGGAGTCAATGGTGAAGTGGCTGAATTAGGCATCTAGATTTTTTAGGGTGTCGGGAGAACCTACCAGGAGGAGTTCCGCCTTGTCAGAGTTGAGGCATAGGCCGTTGTCTGCCATCCAGGCTTGGATGGTGTTGTAGAGGTTGTTGAGGGTCAGGGAGTCAGTGTTGTAGTTGCCTGTGAGAGTGAGGAGGATCTGTGTGTCGTCGGCATAATTGGTGTAGGAGATGCCCATGGCATCAAGGATGAGGAAGAGGAGGCGTGTAAAGATGTTGTATAGCGTGGGGCAGAGGCAGGAGCCTTGGGGCACCCCACAGAGTATAATGGTTGGTGAGGCGGCGGATAGGTCCGAGAATACTTGCATGGTTCTGTCTTGTAGGAAGGAGGTGATCCACGCTGTGGCTTCTGGGGAGAATTTGGCGGTGGTGGAGAGGTGGTGGCATAGGACGCCATGATCCACGAGATCAAAGGCCGCTGAGAGGTCAAGGAGTAGGAGAAGTGCTGGTTTACCCAAGTCTCTCGCATCGTCCACCTGGTTTTTCAAGTCAAGTAGGGCTGTTTCGGCTCCGTGTCTGGGGCGGAAGCCAGATTGGCGGAGTCCAAGGAGTTTGTTCTCTTCAATGAAGTGTTGGACCTGCAGGTAGGCTGCTTTGTCCAGTATTTTAAGGAGGAAGGGGACAGTGGTGATGGGTCTGTAGTTGTTGGGGGAGGTGGGATCGAGCGATGGCTTTTTTAGAAGAGGGCGGACCTAAGCTTCCTTGAGGGAGGCAGGGACTTTTCCTTTGGTGAAGGAGGCATTTACAAAGGCCGTTAGGAAGGGAGCTACCGTTTCCGTGCAGTCTTTGATAATGGAGGCTGGGCATGCATCACCTTTGCAGTTAGGGGGTTTGATGTTCCTCATTATGTTGATGATGTCTTTTTCCTGAATGGGTTTGAAGGAGAAGGGTAGGGGGGGGGATCAGGGGCGGGTGGTGGGACTGGGATGTGTTTGTTTGGTAGGGCTTGTTTAGTGGCTAGTATTTTAATTTTGAGGAGACTTAGTTTGGATTGCATGGCGTTTTGTATTTCATCACACCAGTCTTTGTCTTTGGCGAAATTCTGGGGGGCGGGGGTGGGTGTCTCGAGCTCTCTGAAAATGGCGAATATTTCTTTAGTGCTAGATTGGGCTTCCGAGATTCTTGATTCAAAGGATTTGCCCTTGGCTTGGGTGATTGCCTTAAAAGCAGTGAACAAGTGGTTTGATAAAGAGTTGCCAGACTTGAATGGACACAGCAGGAAACAAATATCTTTTGCCTATCCAAGAAGACCAGTGACAAAGCTGCATGCAGGATACACGTCAAACAATACTTGAAAACAATCTGGGGCAAAAACAAGAAGTAGCTACAGAACAAGATTACTTAGGCCAACAACAAGCCTTCAGAGGTTTTAAAAAATCTTCAATGCACTCACAAACCCTCATAAAGGGCAACTGATGCTGGTCTCCCCAGACTTGTGCAGGATATTTCATGCTTTCTCACCAAGAAGGTGCAAGACCATCCTAGTCCACCAGGAAATTCCCATTACAAGTGGTAACATCTACTTTTACCTCCTCCTCCCCTCTCACCAAAGAAACACTGGTGATACTGCCTTCTAAGATTAAAGCTTCTTCCATGGGCACCAACCTTTGTTAGGCAGCCTTCCCAAATAAACATCTGGGGAGGCTGGCCTCTATAATGATCACGCTATGCAATTCATCTATTGTATCTGGGCAGACCCAAAAAGCCCTAGCACCCTCTCCTCTCCTATCCTCTCCTCAAGGAACCCAATGTGGACCTCTAAGATCCTCTGAATTTCTGCCCGACTCCCACCCTGTCCTTTTGAGTCCAACATTCTGGAAAAAGTGGTAGCTGACCAATTACAGAATTATAGCAAGGCCCCCTCTCTGTTCCCTGAATAGCAGTACGGTTTCAGACCCGGCTGGGGCACAGAAACCACCATCCTCTACATCAGAGAAGAACTCCTGAAAACCCTAGAGCATAACTGTCCAGCAGATCTCAATGGCCTACGACACTGGACCACCAAATCCCCATTCAGTGGCTGCGACAATGCTTGGGGATTTCCTGAATGGATTTGTCTTGACTGGCCTCATTCCCCATAACCCAATGGGTCCATGTGCTGATGGCCCAAAACATCTTAAAATCTCGACTCTAACCATACAGGCTCTCCCATGGCTCCATCATTTCCCTTTGGCTATTTGACACCTACAGGAGAGCTGTAGAAGCACATACTGGAGTACTTCAAGATCTCATTGTGCTGTACATGGATGAGTCACAATTTTCAATCTACCTGTGAAATGACAAAACCTGGTCGTCACAACATGACTGGCTTGCAACACCATATCCAAGGGTGGATGACTCATAGTTTCCCTTGCCTTCAAAGGAACAAAACACAGATCCTTGTCTGCGGCCCAAACATAATCAAGGACCTGACAATTGTCCTTTTCCCCCCTCCCCTTTACCAGCAGCGGTGGTGGACAAAAGCCAAGGAATGATCCTAGAATCAGAGCACTCACTTGGCTCACAAATAAATGAAACCTAGGGGAACGACCCATTACCTCTACAGGCACTGAAAAATCTTCCTCTTCTTGGAGTTCTCGTCATTTCCAGGCTGGGCTAAGGGAGCATCCTTCTGTGGGTGACCCAATGTTCAATAAGACTCAATCTACCTGTCCAATACAGGGCAGTACAGAGGAACCCGGCCCCAAAAAGAATCACTCACAGCTCCACAGGCCAGAAAAGGCCCAATTGGCGATTGCAACAGAGAATCAAGTCCAAACCTCCTTTCACAGCAATTTCAGAGGGGAGAGGAGGGCTGTGCTGTGCCTTTCTTGACTAGTTAGTAATACCGGCGACCTGCACTGTATGTTCCACCAAAGTAGCTGTGTCGATCACCCCTCTCAGATACCAGAGTAATGCACAGCGTGTGTCCTATAAGGACTGGTTAGTTCACCCCTTCCATAAGCGAGTCCGATCTGCCGTATGTGTTTCATGCTCTCGCATTGATGGTCACTGTATCACTAAGGTGTACTTGTGAGAGTATAGTATTTGATTTATTCGGAAAAATATGTCCACAGCTACCATTTGTAATCGCAGATTGCTGACACGTTTCATACTGCACTTTCTCAGGGCTCAGTTATTGTCAGTTGCAAATGTTTTTTTTTTTCCAAACATGTTTTTATTGGTTTTTCAACAAGCATGTTATACATTATGGCATGTGCAATGTGGGTGCTTCAGTCAGCACTGTCTAGCTTGAAGATGCATAATAGAAAAAATAAACCTGAAACATAAACAATAACTGTAGGTCAGTGGGTAAGGTGTAAATGCGTGGGGAGGTCTTAGTTCAGTGGGCGTGCCCTCCTCGAGGATTCTCTTCGGGTTAAGGGCTCCTGGCAGATGATGCTGCTCCGAGATCCTGTTGGGTGAGGGGAGAGGGCCCCGTCCGGTTCCGGGGCTTTGCTGTTTTGGCTCTGCTTTTGTTTGCGGGAGTTTAACTCCCCAGGAGGGTCTTCCCGACAGCTCTTCCATCTTTTCTTTCAATCATATTTGTCCAACCACCGCAGAGAGGGGGGGTTGTCGGGCCAGGCCTGGGTATGTCTGTGTGTAGTCCAGGAAAGGAAACCACGTAAGAAAAAATTTGTCTCTGTTCCCGAACCTAAGTGCAGTGATTTTTTTCGCCCGCAATTATGTCCCAGCATTTAGTCAACCACATTTGGACCGATGGGCCCTCCGAGTTTTTCCAGAGCCTTGCCACTGAGATCTTGGTGGCCGTCAGCAAATGGGAGCAAAGTTCTGCTCTATGGCCTGAGTGAGGGAATTGGCCTTCACCGCTTGCACCCAACAGTACGATACCTGGGTCCCACGGGATTGACAGGCCCGTGATCATGTTGATTTGTGCTAGCACAGTTTTCCAAAATTGAGTCGCCTTGGGGCATGTCCAGAGCAGGTGGTATAGTGTGCCTTTGTCTGGGCACCCTCTCCAGCACGACGGTGGGATCGCCAGGTTGCATTTGTTGAGCAATTCTGGGGTTCGGTACCACCTGTAGCATATCCTGAATGCTCCCTCCTTGTTGGACACACATTTCGAGCTTCTATTTGCTCTTGTCCAGATCTGGTCCCATTCTTCTGGCTCGAAGGGTCTCCCGATGTCCCTCTCCCATTTGAGCATGTACGGTTCCTTGCGGGTCGGTTCTATCTAGAATCTTGTAGAGGGTAGAAATCTTGCCTTTAGGGGGAGGCGATGTGAGGGCTTGCTCCAGGGCTGTCAGGTCTCTGCTTCCGAGGATTTTCATGCTCCTGCTGGAGAGCCAGTGTCGAAGCTGGGTATATCTGAACCTCTCACTTTCAGCAACCTTGAATTTCGCCTTGCAGGCCTCGAAGTCCAGGGGATTTCCCTCCTCGAAAAAGTCCTGCACTCTCTCCAGTCCTCCCTCCCTCCACTTTGAGAAGTGCTTGGGGATGATACCCGGTGAAAATTCTGGGTTCGCCCAGATCGGGGTGAGCGGGCCTGTTGTGCTGCGGATTTTCCATAGCCGCGCTGCCTTCTTCCAGCTCGCCACCGTGCTTTCAGTTGCCGAGAGCGGCCCCCTGTCTGCCCGGGCCATGGATGCTTTCATGTGAGGTAGTGCGCTTATCACGCCTGGACTCCAGGCCTCCTCCAGCTCCAGCCAACGGGGCGTAGGCAAGGCAGGAGGCCACGCGAATGCATGCGAGAGCTGGGCAGCTAGGATATATCTGCTAACGTCCGGCGCTCCCAGTCTCCCCACCGCCCGGCCCCGCAGCCTGAGTTTCCTTGGGATGCGTGGCTGTTTTCCTTCCCAGATGTATCTCATGATGCTCCTTTGTAGTTTCTGTGTCGCCTGCTTCGGCATAGCAGTTGGTAGGGCTGTGCAGTGGTATAGAAATCTTGGAATGAGGTTCATTTTCAGAGTCATGATTCTTCCGAACCAGGAGATCTCCTGTTTCTACCAGCGTAGTAAATCGCTCTTGAGTTCTTTAAACAGCGGCGGGAAGTTAGCTTTGTATAGTCTGTGCGGTGTGTTTGGCAGCTGGACCCCTAGGCATGATAGGTGCTTTTCCGCCCAGGGTATGCGATATTCGTTTTCCAGGTCTGTGGTCAGAGGCCGGGGGAGGTTGATGCCCAGCGCTGATGACTTAGACCTGTTGACCTTGAACCCCGATGCTTCCCCGAATTCTTCCAGTTCGGTCCACAGAGCTTTCATAGATTCCCTGGGATTGGTTAGCGATAAGAGGACATCATCGGCATATAAGGCGGCTTTGTATATTTGGGATTTGATTGTCAGGCCTTGGATTGCTTCGTTTTGCCGAACCCTGCTTGCGAACGGCTCCATGGAGAGGGCGAAGATCAACGGGGAGAGGGGACTTCCTTGCCTTGTGCCTCTTGCGATATGAATTGTGTCGGATTTGGTTCTGTTGATTCTCAGTCTGGTGGATGGATGCTGGTAGTTAGCTAGTGTCCATTTTATGAAGTTAGGGCCAAATCCATAGTGCTTTAATGATTTTTGTATATAGCCCCAATCAAGTACGTCAAAAGCTTTATGAGCGTCTAGCGAGAGCACCATCAACTCCTGGCACTTCCTGATGGCTGATTCAATAACGTTAATAGTTCTTCTTATGTTGTCGTGAGTGCGGCGGCCGGGGATGAATCCCGTTTGGTCCGGGTGTATGATGTCCGGGAGTAGGGGAGCCAGTCTGTTAGCTAGAATTTTGGCAAAGATTTTAGCGTCATAATTCAGGAGTGTAATGGGTCTGTACGAGGCACAAAGGCTCCGATCCCTGCCAGGTTTTAAGAGCAGCACCGTTAGCGACTCTTCCATCGAGGGGGTGGTCGTCCCTGACGAGAGGAAGGAGTTGAAAAGGAGAGCCAGTTGGGGTGCGAGTATGAATGATAACTTCTTGTAAAATGGGGCTGTGAGCCCATCCGGACCCGGCGTTGAGTTTTTCAATTTTGCTATAACCTCACTCACTTCCTCTGAAGAGATCGGGGCTTCAAGGGTTGTCATTTGTGGGTGAGGGACGCCCGACTGTACCCCATCTAGATATCTTGAATGTGCTCTGCTGCCGTGGGGGAACCCGACATGATTGCTCTGTAGTGTGCCGTCATGATGTTCATCTTCTCTGAGTTGGCGTAGTGCGGTGTTCCTTGTGCGTCTTGGAGGCATTGGATGGAGTTCCTCGAGTGCAGCTTTTTCAATTTGTGGACCAGGAGGCGGTTTGCTTTGTTGCTGTGCACATAGTAGAATTGCTTGGTGTACGTAAGTGACCTGGCCGCCTTGTCTGCGAGGTGCATTTCTAGGGAGCATTTTGCTTTCTGGAGGACGCGACTCGCTTTCCTGTTCTGACCTTATTTCAGAATGCGTTCCGCCTCATCTACCTCCGCTTCGAGTTTGTCCTGCTGTAATTTGCGTAGCCGTCGTAGCCTGGCCGTGCAATCATTAGCCGTACCCCTGATCA
Source organism: Ambystoma mexicanum (assembly GCF_040938575.1). Classification (NCBI taxonomy): domain Eukaryota; kingdom Metazoa; phylum Chordata; class Amphibia; order Caudata; family Ambystomatidae; genus Ambystoma; species Ambystoma mexicanum. Next base: position 548,800,399 of record NC_090941.1, on the reverse strand, counting down.
CCGGTTTCATGGCGTACCAGATCGTGGAAATCGCTGTGTCTTTGATGGTGTTTTCCTTGAAGTAGTTCTTAAGTGCTTCCGCTATTTCCGTTCTGGTCGCTATGTCTGTCAAGATCTGATCTTGCAGTTTCCATTGACGCTAGGTCGGTTCAGGAAAGCTCTGAACCCTCAATTTCATTATGACTGGAGCGTGGTCCGAAAGGGCTCTGGGTCTTATTTGGATAGTTTCCACGCAGGGAATGAGAGAACTTAAGAGAAGCAGGAGGTCGATTCTGGAGTGTCCCAGATGGGCATGGGAGAAGAATTTGTAATCCCTGGTTCCCCTGTTGGCCCACCTCCAAACATCTATGGAGTCGGTTTCCCTCAGGAACTCTGCCATAGCGAGAGCTTTGCCGAAGTCTTCCTTGATGGAGAGAGTGTTTTATCCAGGTTAGGTTAGCATGGTATAACATGTCAGCAATCCAAGTGAGAGCTTCGACAACCTGCTCTGCTCCTATTGTGTGATGGGGGATTCGACATACAATGCACACCGCGTTCCCAAGCCCCAGCATGAATCTGCCTTCATGTAGGGAAAACACACAGACTGAGTGACTGAGAGGGTGGGTGGCAGTGACGGAGGTGGCTTGGCCTGCGGGGTAGGGAGGCTGAGGTGGGAGGATAGGAGAAAGTGGTCTGGGGTCAGGTTGAAGTCGCCCCCTATGAGCAGCTGACCTTCAGTAAAGGTTGAAATTATGGGAAGCAGGTTGCGGAGGAATAGGCTTTGTGCTGTGTTCGGGCAGTATATGGCCAGTTGCAAATGTTTTAAGATGTGACAGCCATCTGTATTCCCCACTGGGGAACATTATGGGAGTAGGAGGCTGGCGAACCCAGCAGCTAAGTTATTCCTCCCCTAGAGGAGGTACATAGTGGATCCTCCAGTGCTCCCACTGTCCTACCTTATCTGCCATAGAGTACAGCTATTTTCCAGGTTAGAGAAAACCCCTCTGATTATTTCAAGAGAAATGTGTGTGATGATCCGTGAAGGAGAGATTCCATCAATAAGTTTAGGGGTCAGTACTTTTCTATGAAGAAAGAAACCATGTGAAAATCAGCCCCAAGCATGGTATAACATGTCAGCAATCCAAGTGAGAGCTTCGACAACCTGCTCTGCTCCTGTTGTGTGATGGGGGATTCGACATACAATGCACACCGAGTTCCCAAGCCCCAGCATGAATCTGCCTTCATGTAGGGAAAACACACAGAGTAAATGTCCATGCTTGAGGCATGGACGCTGACAGTGAAGAACAAACCCACTTTCCAACATTGATTACCAGCCTTGTGTAAACCCAGGTGCCAGGGTACGAGGCTGTCTATAAAGCACCCAAGTCGCCCATTATTCTGACCTATGCCGATCTTTACCTTGGTTGCTGGTTGAGGACAGAATCAATTCAAAAATCCTGTGTTTGATTTATAAATGTCTTAACAATCTGGCAATTCCATGTCTGGCTGAAAAAGTGATGAGCTATCAGCCTTTGCATATGATATGGCATTTATAACGCGCCTATACAACAGTGTTTCAAGGCGCGACGAGGCAAGGGGGGGGACAAGGGGAAGACAGACAACGATCCTACTAGGCCAGGTGCCATTCAGATCGCGCAAGGGCATGGGAAGGGGGGAAAGGAAAAGTGTGCAGTGGGAAGGGAGAGGGGAAAGTGCAGTACATGGGAAGTGGAATAAATAAGATAAATAAAGCACATAAAACAGCCAGCTGGTGGCAAGTGCAAGGAAGAGCAGACACAAGTGCTGGAAGGGGGACTGAAGGGATACAGAATAAATGGTCCCCAAGTGCAGGGGTTGCCAGGGAGGCAGTGCAGGTGGACAGTTGACGGGGCCTGGGCCAGAGTTCAGAAAAGGGTGGCCAGGTAACCAGTGCAATTTCAGTTAGGAATTCAGCAAGGGAGGGGAGGAGAGAAAGCAGAAGCAAAGAGGGAGGTTTTGAGGTGTTTCCGAAACCGTAGATGGTTCTCCTCGAGTTTCAGGGAGGCAGGATGGCTGTTCCAGAGAGAGGCCCCTGCCGAAGAGAGTGATCTGCCACCATCTCGTTGCTTGGAGAAGCGACTGACCCTGAGGGAGTTGGAGGCAGAGGAGCGAAGAGCTCGAGAAGGAAGATATTTAGGAAGAGAGAGTTGAAGGTATTTCAACCCCAGACCCCAGAAGGCCTTGTGTACAATGCAGAGGGTTTTGAATTTAATCCTCGCAGCCACTGGGAGCCAGTGCAGAGATTTCAGTCCTGGAGAGATACCATCTGGGCTTGAGGCCAAGGACAAGTCTCGCAGTTCTGTTCTGGATAAGTTGCAGAGGGCGGAGAGTGGAGGCAGGGAGATTTAGATAGAGGCTGTTATAGTAGTCCAGCTTGGAGAGGACCAGGGCTCTGGAGACAGTGAGCTTCTGGGGGAAGGAGAGGAAAGGAAGAATACCTCTAAGGAGGTGCAGCTGGTAGTGTGACTTCTTAGAGACGTCAGAGATGTGAGGGGAGAAGGAGAGTGCAGTCGAAGATGACCCTGAGGTTTTTTGCCTTGCAGGTGGGAGTGGGAGGAGAGCCAAGAGAGGCAGGCCATAGAGCTGCAGGGAAGGAGGGAGTGGGTGTGCCGATGAGTAGAATCTCAGTCTTATTGGCATTAAGGCAGAGGTTGTTGGCGGCACACCATTCTTGGATGGCAGACAGTCAGAGATGAGCGAAGGAGAGGAGGAGGAGGAGGCCGAGGGTAGCCTGAAAATGAGTTGGGTATCATCCGCATAGCACTGAAAGTTGGGACAGAGAGGAGCGATTTAGGGTGACGAGGTCTGAGTCATACCAGGAGGGGCTTCAGCGGATTCTCATGACAGGGGCAAGGATATCAAGAGTATCAGATATAGCAGAGTTGAGCGTGGAGAGGGCTGTGTCAGGGTGAGAGTTAGCCAGGGGAGGAGGAGGGGGTGAGAAGGTGGCGGCGAAAGCCTCAACTGACATGTGCTTCATGGGTCGGGTGACTGAGAGGGTGGGTGGCAGTGACGGAGGTGGCTTGGCCTGCGGGGTAGGGAGGCTGAGGTGGGAGGATAGGAGAAAGTGGTCACTCCAGGAGAGAGGAGTGGAGAGAGGGACAGAGAGGGGAAGGTCTGAAGAGATCAGAACATCGAGAGTGTGCCCTGCAGAGTTAGTCGGGCCAGAGGGGAGAATGATGAGTGATAGAGAGTCGCAGAGGTCGTGAAAGAGTTCAGAGGGGGGACAGAAGGCATCCAGGGGGATGATGAAGGAGGAGTTGAGTGGTAAAGGCCAGGAGTGAGGAGGAGAGGTCCGCCCACTCAGAGAGGAAGGAAGAAACCTGACCAGGTGGCTGATAGATAGTAGCCACAGTAAGGGAATGGCTAGGCGAGAGAGAGAGCCTGCAGACAAGGCATTCAAAAGAGGAGTAGGCCTGCGTAGGAATGACAGAGGCAGGAATCCACTCAGGGAAGATAAGGGCTACACCCCCACCAGATCGGTTGGGCCTGGGCGTGGAGAGGATCTTGTAGCCATCAGGTAAGAGCGTGTCAAAGCTGGTGACAGAGCTGGCCGTAAACCATGTCTCAGTGAGATCGAGGACATCGAGGTCAAGTTCTTCAAGAAGGCGGCAGATATCAGAAGTGTGTTTGACAGCGGAGCGGGAGTTAAGAGTGGCAATGTGGAGAAGGTTGCCCTCCTTGAAAGAATTCCGGGGAGGGGTACAGATCAGAGGTACGCCCTGCGGAAGTGTAGAAAGCACCCGAGAGGGGGCAGAGAGGGAAGGGGAAGGCAAGGTAGCCAAGGAAAGGGGGGAAGGGACAGCAGGAGAAGAAATGAAGTTGATGAGGAGCGGAGAGCATCTATCAAAGAGATGAAGGTTGGCTTGAGGGCCTTGGACCAAGACGGTCCCATTAGAGTAGACATTAATGATGATTTTAGGGGATAGGAAGGAGGCCAGGAGGGCATCCCAACGAGTACCACCATTACAGGGAGAAGAGGAGAAAGGAGAGAGAACAGAGACTATATGCGGGGTCCATAGATCTGGAGAAGGAACGACAAAAAGGATGTCGGTGAGAGTTTCCTTTGAGGAGGCACTGATGTAGGTGTCAGCAATAGGTATGCCTGGGTTGGAGACCAGGATGTCCTTTTTAAACTTTTTCCTACCAGACTTAGTGAGGAGAGCAGAATAGTCAATAGTGAAACAGTTTGAAAAGATAGGGGAGACAGAGAGCACCATAGAGTAGGTGGGAGAGGAGAGGGTGCAAGGGGTAGACAGACAAGACAGTGAGAGGCAAGTGCGCAGGAGAGTGGCACAAGACGACGGCACTTAGGAGGCGAGCGCAAGAAAGGCACAGGACATTCTAAGACAGGAAAGAAGACCAATCTAAATTTGAGAATCCTAAAGAGGGAGAAAAGGCCTAGGTTTCACAGAGCAACTTTAAATACGGTGGCAGTGCATAGTTGAACAAGTGTGATCACAGCTGAGTTAGTGGGTCAAACGAGGTGGCAACAGTGGACAGGGGGCCCAGACAATTGAACAGGGTGGCAACTGGAAACAGGCATCCCCTGCGGACACCACCAGGAGCTGCCTGTCAGGGGGCCGCCCTTTGCCTAGGGGCCCTTAGCCGAGGGGGCTACCTGGCAGGGGGGCTGCCCAGGAGGGTCAGTTAAACAAGAAAAAACACCCAATAGGAGGGGAGGTCGTGGATGATGGGGAGGTGGGATGGGCGGGCAGGTAGGCGGGAGGGAGAGGAGGACCAGGAAGTGGCTGCAGGGGAGGGGGGGAAAACAGCACGCACAGAGCACGGGGTGTGAAAATATAATTAAATAAAACACACAATCACTCACTGGAGGCCTGGGTACCGTGCTGGGCTGAAACTGCAATCTGGGCTAGCGGCGACTGCTCACACCCGCTCAGCTCTGCAAAGAAGTGAGCGGTGAGAGCAGCCGTCGACTAGTCAGGAGGGACACCAGGAGCCACCAATCAGAGGGGTGGGGGGGCGGGCAGGCAGGCGGGAGGGAGAGGAGGACCAGGAAGTGGCTGCAGGGGGAGCGGGGAGGGGGAGAAACAACGCACACAGAGCGCGGGGTATGAAAATATAATTAAATAAAACACACAATCACTCACTGGAGGTCCGGGTACCGTGCTGGGCTCAAACTGCAATCTGGGCTAGCGGCGACTGCTCACACCCGCTCAGCTCTGCAAAGAAGCAAGCGGGGAGAGCAGCCCTGACTAGTCCAGGAGGGACACCAGGAGCCACCAATCAGAGGGGGGGGGGACGGGCAGGTAAGCGCAAGGGAGAGGAGGACCAGGAAGTGGCTGCAGGGGAAGGGGGAGGGGGAGAAACAACGCGCACAGAGCGCGGGGTATGAAAACATAATTAAATAAAACACACAATCACTCACTGGAGGCCCGGGTACCTTGCTGGGCTCAAACTGCAATCTGGGCTAGCAGCGACTGCTCACACCCGCTCAGCTCTGCAAAGAAGCAAGCGGAGAGAGCAGCCCTGACTAGTCCAGGAGGGACACCAGGAGCCACCAATCAGAGGGGGGGGGCGGGCAGGTAGGTGCGAGGGAGAGGAGGACCAGGAAGTGGCTGCAGGGGGAGGAGGGAGGGGGAGAAACAACGCGCACAGAGCGCGGGGTATGACAATATAATTAAATAAAACACACAATCACTCACTGGAGGCCCGGGTACCGTGCTGGGCTCAAACTGCAATCTGGGCTAGTGACGACTGCTCACACCCGCTCAGCTCTGCAAAGAGTATGCCGACAAACTCCCACTAATGTTTCTGCCTTCACCTAGACAGTTCTCAGTATACAGTCCCAAGCTCTTGAACAGTCTTCCTCTAGAGATACAAATAACATATTCTCTCATTCAGTTCCTAAAGCACTAAAAACCTTTCTTTTTAAATGATTTTCACATGGTGTTACTAAGTTGCCTGTTTGTGTGCGGTTCTATTCGAGCATTCCTTCTTTCATCCTATGCCACCTGCGCCTAGATGTGGTTAATTCTGGTAAGTTTGCGCGTTATAAATGCATCAAAATCAAAATGCCTCTGGGGGCAAACAATTGTAGAAATTAGAATTGGGTGTAATCACTATTAAAGGCAGAACCTCACTGCTGAACCTGCAGCAGCTGGGAAGTGTCACTAGACAAGCTAGTCTAGTCATAGTTACAGATTTGCACTTTGCTTCTCAGCCTGGTGCATGATGGTAGGGGAGTCAGCAGACCTCCCTTTCAGAGACCCAGCTACCCACATCATTTGACATTAACAATTCAAAAAAGCTCGGTCTATTCCTCCCTGCCTCAGAGATGGCATTCTGTCATAACTAAGTTCCAGGTTTATTTGTAAATTTAATTTACGTGATGTGTATGCTCTTCACACTACCTCAATAATGTCTGAGTTGACATTTCCTTACTGTGTGGCTTGGTTTCTCAAGTAGCCATCATTAGACACATGCCACACAGGTTTTGGACCTTTTGTATTGTTGCACAATGAAGACCATATGACATTACATGGATTTTAAGGGCTGCTTGATAGCATTGCCTTCTTAATTTAGTGTATTCTAAGATAGAAATTGGTAAGTTTTGATGATTCTTGATTAGATCGAGTCGATGTTCAAGAGCCCATGTTGCAGTAATCAGACTCGTATTGTCCAAAACTAAAATGTAGAGTTTTGAGGTTAAACTTCCTGGTGCAGAGCAGGGTGTCCACGAGTTACTCTGGTGTGCTTAAATCTATCCTGCGGGTAGACATACGTGTTATAGTGGTAAATAAAATCAGGGTTTTGTAAAGGTACCTCAAGAAACCTGTCCCTGGGATGTGTAAGGGTGGATGTGGCAGAACTATAATAATATGCTTCTCTGTCTGCTGGGCAATAAACAAGAAGGATTAAGAACAAAGCTGCAATTCTGGAGTAATGTGCAAATAATTGAACAGAATCAGGTCATACTTTGTAAGGCAGAAAATGGGGAGGTGCTGTGCTTTTGTTTAAACAGCAAGGCTGTGACCATATCAGATACTGCAACAGCAAGTGTGGAACCTAAAATGAAACACTCTGACCGTACTCTCAATGACAGTGGCTGTTATAGACCTGGGGGAAATCCAGTGGCAATGGGACCTAGTGCAATACGATAGTAGACTTAATGGGGTGGTTGTTTATCCCTGTGTTTTTGTATTAATATAGCTAGAGAAAATCCATCCTGTTCATGACAAAAGAGTGGCCAAACATAAACACGGTGGAGAGTGCATGTTTAATGACTGTGAATGCCTATTCTGCTTAGGGAGACCATGGCAAGTGTTCAGGAGATTCTAGAAAGGTACAATTCTGTAGCGATTTAACAAGAGCAGCATAACCCAATATTAATTTTAGACAATAGCCAGCCGTGCCCTGGAACAATCACATTTGAGCGATAGTGGTAGGTCTAGGCATTTTTACCACTGCAGCAACACAGCTGTCTGTGAGATGATGGCACCCTGCAGAAGTATTGTGTCCCGGTAGGGAGGCCCTGTCCCGTTAGGGGGAGTCTCTCCCCGGTGAGGTCCCACTTGCCTCTACTGATATTGTGGGCTCACCTACCTAGCCTCACAGGAAGGGGCTCCCCCTTGCAGATAAGGGACAAATTCCCCAGATTCGTCACATGACCCTGCATGGAGAGCGGGGAGTGAGAGGACCGCATACGTGGTCTAGAGAGGGCTCTGTGCTGCGTAAGATTAGGAGGAGGCAGAGTACGCACCAGAGAGGAGAACCACCAGTTTGAAACTCGTTCCAGACGAGAAGCTGAAATCCCAAATTTATGGCACAACTGCGGCACTAGAGTGTGACAGGGCAGGAGCCCTGTTTGAGAGACTGAGAAGCCACAGTCACGGCACAGCCTCGACCTGAGAAAGCCACCAGGCAGGAGTGTGTTACAAGAGGCTGAAATGCCAAAGTCATGACGCATTCCTGACACGAGAGAGCATCAGGGCACAAGCCTGATACGAGAGGCTGAGATGCCAAAGTCATAGCACAGCCCAGACACGAGTGAACAATAGGGCAGGAGCCTGATACAAGAGGCTGAGATGCCAAAGTCCCGGCGAAGCCCTGACACAAGAAAGCTACAGGGCAGGAGCACGAGACAAGAAACTGGGGCACCAGATCTGACATGCAACCGCAGTAACGCGAGAGAAGGCAACGAGAACATGTTCCGAGAACATGGTCACCAAAGAACAAGGCTCCCAAAGACCTTCCCCTGCATAAGAGAAGGTAGCAGGGAGAACGGGAGGCCAAAGAGAGATCATATCTTGCAAATCACTCGTCGCATTAGAAATTGTGAGAGAGACTTATCCTTGAACTAGCCAAACCTACATTATTGGAAAAGAGAGAAAGAGACAAAACCAACTCGGAAATCCCTGAACTTAAATTTATCAGGAAAACAGAAAAAGAGACACTGAGAATCTAAATGTTAAAGTGTTAAAAGAAGGAATAACATTAACCTGGGAGAAGGGAAAATCTGTAAGAAATTTCATATCAGAAGAAGAGGATGTCAAAAGGAATGGACATTGTGAATTAGAAAAAATATGAGAGAGACAGCTAAGTAAGCAAATAGGACAAAGCACGTGGAGTTCTAATTCACCCAAAGAGAAAAGCCAACTGAATAATAGTAACCTTCTAGGATATGCCGGAGGTAGCAACAAAGAATATATATCTCAGATTCAGTTAGAATACTCTGATCAACCGTACCCGTATCACTAGCCTCCTCGCCTGAGTCTCTGTGGACGTCTGATGATTCGTTTGATGAAAGCTCCGGCCTTCTTTCTCTCCAGGAGCTGTTGGGCTTCTTCTTTGTTTTCTTCTCCTTTGGTTTGCAGAGATAAGGACGGGCTCCTCCGAAGGCCACTAAGCCTATATGGCTATTTGACTGGCAGCGGGGACTCCGGGGAGCCCACCTAACACCAGGGAAAAGCATTGCCGAAATACCCTGGGTAACTTCGTGGTCTAGGTTGTAGAGCTGTAGGTTCCAGTAGCCGTAGTACTGATTGATTGGATGTGTGTGGACTGCAATTCCCAGCATGCAGTGTTGTGGAGAAGATTGTAGAAGGCTGCAGATCCGGCGGGTTGTGCTGAAGAGTGCACAGCCGTAGCAAGACCAAGTCCGTGATGATCTCCTTGGGTGTTACGTGTAGAACACCAAAGGGCTGAACACATGTGAGTAGGCACCAAGAAAGGACACGGGAAGGCTGCAGGAAGGAAGGTTCTGTACCGCAATTGGACACGGACGGAAGTAACTGAAGGGGAGCAGCAGCGTAGGAAAGGGAAACAATGAGGTAAGTGGGAAGGGAATAGGAGACAAGGGGAAAAAGATACCGCGGCAGCGGTTAGGGCTCCGCCTGAGAGAGCAATATTACAGGAGAGAAAATACGCCTAAGCGTAAGTCGTTCCAAGTCACTGGAAGTTGCAACGCATGCGCGTTTGTGACTTCCGGGTATTTAAAGGAGAACGGACTAGAACGCTCACGTCGTTTAACTGTGTAGTCCTATCTCCATCTCGTCCAAAGCTTCCAAGGCCGGCGAATCATGACAGTATGACCCCTTCCCAGGGATCCTCCTCCTGGTTTTCTGGGATGTAGGCGATGACATTTCTGTACCAAACGTGGTTCTTTGATGTTTCTGACCGGTTCCCAGGTACACTCTGAGATTGGATAGCCCTTCCATAATACCAAGTATTGCAGGACTCCCTTCTTGTACCGTGAATCTAATATCTTGGAAACTTCAAATTATTCCGACGTATCAGTTGTTCTTAATGGTGGTTTTCGTCTTTTCCTGGAATGAGGATCTGGGATGTAGGTTTTCAGTAAGGAAGCGTGAAATACTGGGTGGACCCTCTTCAGACTAGGTGTTGTGTCTTGACTGTCGTGTAGCCGAAGAGTCCTCTGTCCACAAGTGCCGCACAGAGAGAATCAAAGTCACTCTCTGTGCCGCCTTTGAGGCCACAGGTGGGAGATGTTCTTTCCGGAACTGCGGTACTCGTGGAACCCCGAACCACTGAAAAGGAAACACCGGTTAAGTGCCAAGCCAAAACAGTTTCAACAACCAATCAACAAGTAAGTGGAACAGTCTTACCAAAAGGTGTCTGTGGAGTGGTGGTTTAACCTATGGGGAGGTTCCGAGACCCAACAAAGCTGTTCTTCCAGAATGTAAGTTTCCCAGCAAGGTTGCAAGTGCCGGGCCCACCTGATGCCAGAATCCGCACAAGAAGGGCGGAACGTAGAAGGAGTCCGTGAAGCAGTCCGTGGTCGTAATAATGATCCAAAAGCAAGTACCAAAGCCAAGGGTTATCCGTTGCCAGTCCGTGAAACAAATCCGATGTCAAGATCCAAAAGGTGTGAAACAAGAGGTATGTGGCGCCGTACAGGAATCCGAAGAAACAGCTGTGAAGCACCGAAGCCCCGCAAAAGAGCCATTTAAATACTGGCGCTGCTAATTCCTCTCAGTTCACATGACCCGCGAGCGCATCACGTGAGTGTAGTCCAGAAACACGTGAGCGGAAGGCGGCAGTCATGTGACGCGGAAGAAGTCGTTCTAGCAGCCGCCACGGAAGACGCCAGGGAGGTAGATGTCTCCACGTGCAAAGAGCATGCCGACTCAAGCTTTGTGGCAGTCGGCGCCGTGGCAACTGGGGCGAAGAGACAACCTGTGAGTCCCGGAACCGGGCAAGAGGGCGAGGGGTGTTCGGGGCACGGGGTCGAGGAATGGGACCCCCAGAGGGAGTGGAGTGTGTGACAGAGCCCCCCCCCAAAGACCCACGGCCCGTGGGCACGAGGGATGGTCCTTATGAAAACGCGCCACCAAACGGGGAGCCTGGACATCAGTAGCCGGGACCCAGGACCGCTCCTCGGGGCCATACCCGGACCAATCAACAAGGTACTGGAGACGCCCCCTAGAGATACGGGAACCCAGAATGGCAGAGACCTCAAAAACATCCGGAGTGGATAGAGACACCGCGGCCCCAGGAGAGCGAAGCCGTGTGGGAGCGGGACAGGGCTTGAGCAGAGAAACACGGAAAACCGGGTGAAGCCGCCAGGAACCCGGGAGAGCAAGTCGATAAGACACAGGGTTGATAACACGAGTAATCGTATAGGGACCCACAAAGCGAGGTAGAAGCTTGCGACAACCCACCAAGTGCAGATGTCGGGTGGATAACCAAACGCGGGATCCCACAGTATACAACAGGGCCATCACCCGTTTCCTGTCCGCCTGCGCCTTCATTGACGCCTGGGCTTCGACAAGATGAGTCGACACCCAAGCGTGGACGGAGGCCAGGTCCCTAACACATGCAAGGGCAGCTGGATTGGCAGAAGTAGGCAAATCCGTGAAGGGCAAAACACGAGGGTGCTGACCATAAAGTACGTAGAACGGGGAGAAACCAGTGGAAGAATGGACAGCATTGTTGTACGCGAATTCCGCAAGATGCAGTACGCTCAACCAGGAAGACTGCAGCTGTAGGGTCAGACAACGTAAGTACTGCTCCAGCGTCTGGTTCAGTCACTCGGTCTGACCGTCCGTCTCAGGGTGATATGCTGAGGAGAAACGAACGTCCATCCCGATCAACCTAGTCAGGGCCCGCCAGAAACGTGAAGTGAATTGTGAACCCCTGTCCGAGATGAGAACCGAGGGAAGCCCGAAAAGACAAAAGACATTCTCAAAGAACAACCGGGCCAGTGTAGGCGCCGAGGGAATGCCTTTACAAGGGATAAAACGAGCCATCTTGGAAAAGGAATCAATGACCACCCACAAGGTATCGAAGCCCCGGATCCGGGGTAGGTCAGTGACGAAATCCATGGTCAAGGTGTGCCACGGTTTGGGAGGAACAGGTAAAGGAAGCAAGAGACCCACAGGGCGACCCCTACGGTGCTTACACTGTGCGCAAACTGCACATGCGTTGACGTAAGATTCAACGTCCTTTCTCATAGACGGCCACTAGCACCACCTTCTCAGCAACGCCAAAGTGCGTTTCTGCCCAGGATGACCATGAACCGGGGCGTCGTGAGACCATTCCAAGGCCATGTTGCGGGTGTCTACCGTAGGCATGAATAGACGATCGGACAACTGGCCTGGGTGTGAAGTAACCCAACCCCGTATCACGTCAAGTAAGGGCAGAGTTGGAGTACACAAACAAACCACTTTGCCGACGTCCAGAAGGGTGTCTGGAAACGTCGGCAAGGCCACCCCTCCAGGGGAACGCGATAAGGCATCGGCTTTACCATGGGTATTACCCGGGCGATGTTTGATCACAAAGTCGAAGGTAGCAAAGAAGAGATGCCACCTGACCTGCCTGCTGTTGATACACTTCAGAGAAGCCAGGTCTTGTAAATTCTGGTGATCAGAATAAACCGTGACACGGTGCTTAGCACCCAAGAGGTAGTTACTTTTCGGTCACGGTATAGTGGGATTCGGCATCTGTGGATTTACGGGAATGCAAGGCCACAGGGTGAAGGCGACCTGAGATAGGGCAAGTCTGTGACAATACAGCACCTAAGGCAAAGGATGAAGCATCAGCTTCCACTATGAATGGCAGTTCTGGGTCTGGGTGCTGTAAAATGGGGGCAGTAGTGAATGCTGTCTTTAAAGCCTCGAAGGCCTGTTGATGTGTGTCCGTCCATAGAAAAGGTGTGCAAGGGCTAGTCAGAGAAGTGAGGGGAGCCACCAAAGAAGAAAACCCGGAGATAAATCACCTGTAAAAGTTAGCGAAACCAAGGAAAGACTGGAGTGCCTTCAACGAATCGGGAACTGGCCAATCCAGCACTGCGCGAACCTTGGAATTGTTCATGGCTAGCCCTCCCGACGAGATGTGAAAACCAAGAAACTCTACGGAATCGGCATGGAACTGGCACTTCTCAGGTTTGGCAAACAAGGAGTGCGTCCGTAGGCGAGACAATACTTCCCTGACGTGCTGTACGTGGTCCTTCATGGTCTGGGAGAATATCAGGATGTCATCCAAGTAGACCACCACAAAAACGTCCAGGATGTCAGAAAAGATATCGTTCATGAACCTCTGGAACGTGGCCGGAGCGTTGCACAAACCGAACGGCATGACCGTATACTCATACAAGCCATAGCGAGTACAAAAAGCGGTCTTCCATTCATCCCCGGAACGTACACGGACCAAATTGTAGGCACCGCAGAGGTCTAATTTGGTAAAGACAGTGGCATGTGTGAGATGGTCCAATAGGGGCGTGATTAGTGGAATGGGGTAGCGGTCTTTCTTGGTGATGGCATTGAGTCTGCGGTAGTCCACACAAGGCCATAAGTCACCCTCCTTCTTGGGGACAAAGAAAATGGGACTCGCCGCCGGGGATGTAGAAGGACGTATCTGGCCCAGACGGAGGGACTTTTGAATGTACTCTTTGAGGACTAGATCTTCAGTAGGAGACAAGGAGTAGATACGACCTGTGGGGATAGTGCTGTCCGGAACCAGATCTATTGGGCAGTCGTACAGGCGATGTGGCGGTAAAACCTCTGATGAACCATGGTCGAACACTTCAAGAAAGTCATGATATTGGGCCGGAATGAGTGTGGAGACCAGTCCAACCGTGTGGTGTTCTGTGGGAGGGGCAAGGGAATCCTCTAGAGATAATTGAGCCATGACCCCCAATGCTTGAGCGGGTGTCTCAATAGTGGTGGCTGCGGTTAGACATAAATGTTGACAGAGATCGGATTCGAAATGCACCGCACCCTCTTTCCAGTCAATTAAGAGGTTGTGCTCCCGTAGCCAAGGTATTCCCAAAATTACACCGAACTGGGGCATTGAGATGAGGTCGAAACTCAGGGTCTCCCTGTGTACAGCCTGTATGATCAAGAGCATCGGGGCGGTCTGCTGTCTGATTGGTCCGGAAACCAGGGCAGTCCCATCCACTGCCTGTACTGGTACCGGCCGGGTTTTGGCTAGCAGAGGTAGGTTCAGGGTTTGGGCCAGTGTGATGTCCATATAATTACCTGTAGCCCCAGAATCTATAATAATCGTAACTGGGTGTGAGATGTCAGGTGTGGGTTGTAAAATGGCCTGCACATATATGGGTCTGATGCGGCCGAGAGCAAACACAGGGTTCGGGGTATGAGAGGGAGCGCTCAACCCGGTCCCCGAGTCTAGGGTCGAGCACTCCGAAAACCCAATGGTTTTAGCTTGGGGCGACGAGGACACTCCTTCACGTAATGGCCAGGTAGACCACAATAATAGCAAGCATTGTCCACCCTCCTACGTTCCCTTTCTATGGGTGTGATCGGACTCCTGATGCCCCCGATTTGCATGGTTTCGGAACTGGTGTTTGAGGGGGCCGAGGTGGAAGGAGATGGGACAGTGGTGTGCAGGAGACTGGCCTCAGCCCTGCGTTCAGAACGTCTAGCGTCCAATTGCAGAGTTAAATCGACTAGATCATGGTAAGAGGTCGGCAATGAGGGAACAACTGCAAGGGCATCCTTCATGGCGTTGTTTAAGCCGCGATAATACACAACGGCTTTTTTGGATTCAGGCCAGGAAGTCTCGGCTGCAAGCTGATTGAACTTAGTAATGTATTCGATCAAAGACCCCCTACACTGCCCCAGATCCAGGAGTTCCAGGTCTAGGGACTGGACTTTATGGCGCGTATCGAACACTCGTGACATCTCAGTGACCAACAAATCAAAGTCGTAAAGGGCTGGGTTGTTGTTTTCCAGAAGTGGATTGGCCCAGGCAGCAGCAGTGCCTGCTAAATGAGAAAGAGTAAAAGCTGCCTTAGAGGTGGAGTCTGGAAAAGCCATGGGTCTACACAAAAAATGCAATTTGCATTGATTCAAAAAGGTTCAAACTTGCCGGGATCCCCAGGATACCTCTCAGGGGCAGCCAAAGGAAAAGGAGAGGGCAGTACTATGGGGATGGGGTTAGGAAGGGGTGGAACGGGAGGTTGGACGGGCGAGGGGCCTGATGGGGTATCCCCAAACTCAGCATCTGAGGGTAGAGGCTGTCTAGCACTCTGGATGGTATCCAAGCGTTGGTGAATGGCTGTATTAGCTGCGGCCATGTCCGCACGTAACACGGTTATGGCCTGAACCATAGTGGTCAAGGAGTCATCCGCAGCTCCCTCCATAGCTACACGACAGGATGGCTTCACAGTCTGTTGTGTCTTGACTGTCGTGTAGCCGAAGAGTCCTCTGTCCACAAGTGCCGCACAGAGAGAATCAAAGTCACTCTCTGTGCCGCCTTTGAGGCCACAGGTGGGAGATGTTCTTTCCAGAACTGCGGTACTCGTGGAACCCCGAACCACTGAAAAGGAAACACCGGTTAAGTGCCAAGCCAAAACAGTTTCAACAACCAATCAACAAGTAAGTGGAACGTTCTTACAAAAGGTGTCTGTGGAGTGGCGGTTTAACCTATGGGGAGGTTCCGAGACCCAGCAAAGCTGTTCTTCCAGAATGTAAGTTTCCCAGCAAGGTTGCAAGTGCCGGGCCCACCTGATGCCAGAATCCGCACAAGAAGGGCGGAACGTAGAAGGAGTCCGTGAAGCAGACCAAGGTCGTAATAATGATCCAAAAGCAAGTACCAAAGCCAAGGGTTATCCGTTGCCAGTCCGTGAAACAAATCCGAGGTCAAGATCCAAAAGGTGTGAAACAAGAGGTATGTAGCGCTATACAGGAATCCGAAGAAACAGCTGTGAAGCACCGAAGCCCCGCAACAGAGCCGTTTAAATACTGGCGCTGCTAATTCCTCTCAGTTCACATGACCCGCGAGCGCATCACGTGAGTGTAGTCCAGAAACACGTGAGCGGAAGGCGGCGGTCATGTGACGCGGAAGAAGTCGGTTTAGCAGCCGCCACGGAAGACGCCAGGGAGGTAGACGTCTCCACGTGCAAAGAGCATGCCGACCGAAGCTTTGTGGCAGTCGGCGCCATGGCAACTGGGGCGAAGAGACAACCTGTGAGTCCCGGAACCGGGCAAGAGGGCGAGGGGTGTTCGGGGCACGGGGATGAGGAATGGGACCCCCAGAGGGAGTGGAGTGCGTGACACTAGGTGGGAGATTAAGTCGGAAGGCAACCAGATTCACCTTGGCAGAGATACGATAAGGCCCAATGAACCGGGGTGCAAATTTACCAGGGTGTACCCATCTGGGTAAATACTTTGTGGAAAGCCACACCTGAGTCCCTACTTCCCATGGAGGATTAGGTCTCCGTTTTCGGTCTGCCCATTTCTTACAATCATGTCAGGCTTTTTCGAGATTGATCCTTGTTTCGTGATGCAGTTTTTTCAGTGTATCCAGCAGGTGATCGACAGAAGGTGTATTGGTTATTGTTGTACCCAAGAGTGGGATGTGTCTTGGAGCATACCCATAGGTGCACCTAAAAGGATTTCCTATGGACGTATGGCTTGTATTGTTATACGAAAACTCGGCCATGGGTAGGAGATCAAACCAGTCGCCTTGCTCTTGATTGCAGAAGCATTGTATGTACAGCTCCAAAGTGGCGTTCAGTCGTTCTGTTTGTCCGTTGCTTTCTGGGTGAAAACTGGATGACAAAGATCTCTTGATACCCAGCGATTGACAAAGGACTGTCCAGAATTTTGACGTAAACTGTGTCCCTCTGTCCGAGACGATGGTAATGGGAAGTCCATGCAGCTTCACCACGTCTCTGAAGAAGATTTCTGCAGTAGCGCTGGCTGTGGGAAGTCCTTTCAGAGGAGAAAAATGAGCCAATTTGCTAAAAGAATCCACTGTTACCATTATGGCCATGAGTTCCTGTGATACCGGCAAATCCACGATAAAATCAGTGAATATGTGCTGCCATGACCTCCAGGAGGAGGTTCCTGTTGTAGAAGTCCTAACGGTTTGCGATAGGTGTATTTGCTTTATGCGCAAACCGGACAGGTAGCAACGTATTCCTTTACGTCTTTTGTCATAGTAGGCCACCAAAAATGGCATGTAGTTAATTCTAGAGTGGCATTCTGCCCTTTATGTCCAGCCAAAGGAACATCGTGGCACCAGGACATAGCTTGATCCTGTAGTGTGCGGGTAGGTAGAAACAAAGTCTCATTCTTGAAAAGAAGGCCTCCCTTCAATCTTAGATCGGTTTCGTGACTCTTTCTATTTTGTTGAGCTGTTTGTACTTGTTGGACGAAAGTATTGACGACATTGATGAACCTTTTGCCTGCCAATATGGTTTCTTGTTCTTGGTATTCCCCCGAGTTATCCCCTAAACTTTCTGATAGGGCATCGGCCAATGCTTTATCCTTTCCTGGTAAGTATGTGATTTCAAAGTCAAACTGTGAAAAGTAATAAGCCCATCGGGCATGTCTCGAGTTACGACACTCCATCTTTTTCAGTACCTTTAGGTTTTGATGGTCAGTACAGACCTGGAAAGGAACAACCGTACCTTGGAGAAGATGTCTCCACTCCTCGCAAGCTTGTCGGATAGCCAAGAGTTCTTTCTCTAGTACGGAGTAATTTCGTTCACTTGGGCTCAGTGTTCGGGAATAATAAGATACAGGATGTTCAAGTCTGTCTTCCTGTTTCTGTAGTAAGGCCGCTCAATAGCTCCACTGGAGGCATCTGTCTCAACTATGAAGGGCTGAGATTGATCAGGTTCTCTAAGGACAGGTGCGGTTACAAATGCCTTCTTCAGTCTCTGGAAGGGTGTTCTGTGTTGTCGTCCCAGACGTAACTTGAGGAGATTGGTGATGGGTAATATGATGTTGGAAAAGTTGGGGATGAATTTTCGATAGAAGTTTGAGAGTCCCAAGAATCTCTGAATGTCTTTCACTGAAGAAGGCGTAGGCCAATTTGTAATGGCATTGGTCTTGGCTGGATCCATTTGTATCTTGTCCGCAGAGAGGATAAAACCTAAATACATAACTGTGGAGGCTTTAAAAACACACTTTTCTGGTTTGGCTAGAAGACTGGTCTGTCTCAAGCGGTGTAGTACTTCCTTGACATGTGTGCGGTGTTCAGACAGGGTAGTGGAATAGATAAGGATATCGTCCAAATAAACGACTACTGATGAAAACAGCATATCGGCAAATACCTTATCCATGAACCTTTGGAACTGTGCAGGTGCATTGGCTAGGCCAAATGGCATTACTCTGCATTCATAATGCCCCAAGGGTGTCCTAAAGGTCGTCTTCCACTTATCCCCTTCGTGTATCCTTAGCAGATGACAGGCCCCTCTAAGGTCCAGTTTGGTGAATATTTGGGCGCCTTGAATGGCTTCAATGATATCCTTCATCAATGGCATAGGATACCTGTCACGCACTGTTCAACTATTAAGCCCCCGGTAATCTATGCAAGGTCTCAGTTCCGTTGTTCCTTTCTTGGATATAAAGAAAAGAGAGGCACCTGCTGATGAAGATGATTCCCTAATGAGACCATTTTTGAGATTCATGGTGAGATACTCCCTTAAGGCTTCTTTTTCTGGTAATGATAATGGAAACATTCTTCCAAAGGGGGGACTGCTGCATCGGGAATTAATTCAATCTTGCAGTCCTCCTTTCGGTGAGGTGGCAAATTGGGTTGTGTGTCAAGGAACACATCAGTGAATTCTTGATAATGAACTGGAATCATGTTGACACTGAAGGATTGCCCTGGATGGGTTGCGTGGATACAGGGTGAAGTATCCGACACCAAGCAATGTTGGCTACAGTACTGGGATCGAAAATCCACCGTATTCAAACTCCAATCTCAGCCATGGTATCCCAAGTATTACCGGAAAATGGGCCTCTCGTATAAGGTCAAACGTGATGTATTCCTGATGGTCTGCCATCTTTATTCTCACTTCCTGCGTTTCGTGACTAATAGGACCAGAAGTCAAAGGGGTTCTGTCTACCCCTTCCACAGGTATGGGACGGATCTTAGGGCGTCTGGGAATGTGCTGTTCGGTAGCCCATTTGTCGTCCACGAAATTGCCCGCTGCTCCAGTCTACCATAGCCAGACATTCCACAGGTTTCTCTTGACTCCTGTCCACCAGGATCTTGATCACCATCAAACTGCAGCTATGGAATACTGAAGGCTGTTTTATGCAACAGGGATTTACAGTGCACACCCCCTCCTTCTCCTTGCTTAAGGTTGGGGCTTGTCGTTTCCCTGCCTTCGGGTAGGGACTTCAGGGCAATTACGCAAACAAATGTGTATTCGAGCCACAATACATGCAAAGACCTAAGTCCTTACGTCTCTTGCATTCGATAGCTGTAAGTGGACCCCTTGTGGTGCCTATCTGCATTGGTTCATCCACTAGTCCCTTTTCAGTTACTGAGGGGAGGCTAGGACTGGGTAGGAAGGTTCGGGGTTTCTTCTTCTCGGCTCTCCTCTCAGACATGCGGAACTCAATCTGCAAAACCAGCGATACCAATTCCTGATAGGAAGCAGGTCTTGCTACTCTTGCCAACTCGTCCTTAATGTCTTCGTGAAGACCTCGTCGGTATATAGGTTGTTGAGCTGTCTCAGGCCATCCTGCTTCTGTAGCAATCTTTTGAAATGCAGTGATGTATGTTTGTACATCTGAAGAACCTTGTCGGATATCCAGTAGGTTTTCAAAGGTGGAATACAGTACTTCTGGTCGTTCAAACCTTTCCCGGAAGTTACGAATGAAGGTGGTATAGTCAGTAAGAACTGGGTCAGTATTAGTTACCAACAGAGTAGCCCAGGCAAGAGCGTTTCCTGTTAGATTAGATACCAGGAAGCTCACCTTGGACCGGAAAGTGTAGTGTATCGTGCAGGCGTCTAGAAACTCCTTCAATCTTCTTGGGCTTCTGTCATGCTTTCCACATGGCAGAGCAATGGGTGGTAACTCTCCCCTGTAGTCTTCTCTTTGTTGGACCTGCTGTCTTAAAGCAGTGTTATCTGCTCTCAACGACTGGACTTCTACTGTTAAGGCCTGTATGGCATTGACCATTTCTTGGTACTGTTCTAGGCTGGACATATTCTTTTGGCATTGCAACCTCTCAGATTCGGTTAGAATACTCTGATCAACCGTACCCGTATCACTAGCCCCCTCCTCACCTGAGTCTGTTTGGACGTCTGATGATTCGTTTGATGAAAGCTCCGGCCTTCTTTCTCTCCAGGAGCTGTTGGGCTTCTTCTTTGTTTTCTTCTCTTTTGGTTTGCAGAGATAAGAACGGGCTCCTGCAGAGGCCACTTTGCCTATAAGGCTATTTGCCTGGCAGCAGGGACTCTGGGGAGTCCACCCCACACCAGGGAAAAGCCTTGCCGAAAAACCATGGGTAACTTCGTGGTCTGGGTTGTAGAGCTGTAGGTTTCAGTAGCCGTAGTACAGATTGATTAGATGTGTGTGGACTGCAATTCCCAGCATGCAGTGTTGTGGAGAAGATTGTAGAAGGCTGCAGATCCGGCGGGTTGTGCTGAAGAGTGAACAGCCGTAGCAAGACCAAGTACGTGATGATCTCCGTGGGTGTTACGTGTAGAACACCGAAGGGCTGAACACACGTGAGTAGGCACCAAGAAAGGACACGGGAAGGCTGCAGGAAGGAAGGTTCTGTGCCGCAATTGGACACGGATGGAAGTAATTGAAAGGGAGCAGCAGCGTAGGAAAGGGAAACAATGAGGTACGTGGGAAGGGAATAGGAGACAAGGGGAAAAAGATACTGCGGCAGCGGTTAGGGCTCCGCCTGAGAGCAGAGAGAGAAAAGACACTGCAGCAGCGGTTAGGGCTCTGCCTGAGAGCGGAGAGAGCAAAGACACCGCGGCAGCGGTTAGGGCTCCGCCTGAGAGCGGAGAGAACAATATTACAGGAGAGAAGATACTCCTAAGCGTAAGTTGTTCCAAGGCACTGGAAGTTGCAATGCATGCGCGTTTGTGACTTCCGGGTATTTAAAGGAGAACGGACTAGAACGCTCACGTTGTTCAACTGTGTAGTCCTATCTCCATCTTGCCCAAAGCTTCCAAGGCCGGCGAATCATGACAATATATCTTGGAAAAGAAGCCCAAAAGGGATCCCACAGAGAAGGGAAAAATACAGAAGGTAATCGAAGAGACTAACAAAAGAGTCACAAGAGACTATCTGAGAATTTCATATCAATAAACAAGTCTACAGATTGGAATTCAATACCCGCAAGGAAAAGGGTGTCATTCTCTGGATATCGGTTAGTTATTAAAGTGGTAGGGCCAGTTAGGATCGTTTTTGGACGGCAGACTATATCCTATTTGTGCATGCATGAATGACTGATGAGTACATCCATTCGAAATATAGACAGGGACCACCCATAGAGATAGGAAAAGTTAGGCGTTAAAGATTCATGAAGCATGTCCTCACAGAGTCTGTGTCCTATTTCTGATTTGTGTGAGGTAGGCATGGTATCAAAAGGTAGACACAAGCGAGCAAGTTTGATAAACCTTTTTTTAACTTGAAAAGGAGTTGGAGACTTCCTTACTGGCCCTATTTCTAAATGTGAGTATTCTCAACCATTAAACTAAGTGAAAAGGTAGTCAAATGTCTGTCAGTCGAAATAATAAAGATGTCTTTGTCAAACCTATGCTTGCCCTCACTTTCTTCTAGAGCAATAATATGTACGGGATTGGATCAAAATAAAATAGTGAGTCCAAATAATATCAAGATGGCACTGGAGCTGTCCCACAGCTCCCTTCCCCAGCTCGATTTACTTGGGATTCAACAAAGTTCTTTGGGTTCAAATAGTTCACACAAAGTTCCTTCAGGTGTCTAACGGCTTTCGTTCTCCACAAACTTAGAAGCCCTTCTCGTCACCTTCTCTCAGAAATTTCACAGTTCACAATATTTTGCTTTCACAAGACTCTCTTGCTCTGGTTTCATAAAGTGTTTCTTTCATCTTACGCTTGTCCTTCACCTGCAACAAATTATTTTTTGCCCTTCGCGTCTTTCACCAACCGGTCTCCCATCTGACTTTGAACTCACCGGTTGTGATTACTTCAGCACAGCCTTTACAGTTATATCGTGTCGAGGTCAGGAGCTCCTCGCCTGCCCCTCAGACACTCCTGGGCTGCCTCGCTGACCCAGGGCAACAAGCGCCTCTTGAAGGACTTCCCTTCAGAGATCAGCATACCACACAATCCCCTTCTGGCTCCTTGGCGACACATCTCCCTCACCACGCTTTCTCTAGCCTTCCCAAACCACTGGCTTTCAGCATCTCGGTGCTCCCTTCTCTGACAGCAGATCTCTGGGTCCTCAGGCTTTCCCAGTTGCCTGTCAGCTCATACTCTGACTCAGGTTCCTTCCCGGGCTCCAACTGATTCTTTCTGTTTCTTGCAGCTATTCCTTTTATACACCTGTGGAGTATTAACAGGCTTCAGGTGGATATAGTCTTTGCCCAGTGGCTGACTTCGCCTGGCCTTGTTAGTGGGACATTCATGAAAATGGAAGAGTGCCTCTGAATGTAGTTTCTTCATTTTAATGCCACTGTGGTGTTTTGGAAAGGAAGAGTGTACTGGTGAAATGCTCCTCTTCCTTGTCTCAGTCCTTTCATCAAAGGAATGGTGAAAGTGGGTCTCTGAGGAACAATAAGCCATATAGGCTGAGGGAATGTCGTGTAGGCAGGTGTTTGAAAAGGGGGGATACCATGTCTCACCTTTGCATAATCCCTTCCCAATCCCAGAGGACCCTCTACCCAGGTGATTCTCCTTCGCCAGTCCGCCCCCAGGGCCAGAATCCAAAAGCGATGGTCCTCCCCTGGCCATCTGTTTAGAGGATCCTCTGGGAGTGGGAAGGGAAAAACCCGGACGGGCCTGTTTCACACAGGAACCTCAAAAGGAAATCTACATTACCTTATTCCCGGCCCTTTTTCGATGTTTGACTGAGAAGCATTAGGGTTGTAAGTCCAGAAACCATTGCATGACTCTTGGGTTGGACTCTTTTCTTTGGAATGATCTGTGATTAATCTAAATCATCTGCCTAATAGATAGTACTTCAAGTGGAGGATGGCTAATGCCTTGAATTCTAAGACAGAATAATTCTTCTCCCTAGGGAACAATTTACGACTGGCGTTTAATAAGAGATGTTGCAACCCATCTTGGCCAAGACGGCACCTAGTCCTGCCAGGGAGACATTGATTTGATGAATACAACCTTTAGAGAAATCGGCCACTTTTAAAATCATGCTTTGACATAGGGCTTGTTTTATAATGTTACAACAAAATTAATCTTCATCGCTCCATTTGAATGTTTGTGGTTCTGCATTCCTCAAGTTATCTGTTAGTCTGGCAGTCTTACCTGAGAAGTTGGGAATTAAGCGACGATAGTAGCCTATCAACCCTATAAACACCCTCAAATCTTTTTTTTGTCTTGTGTTTTGGTGTTTCAAGGACTGCACATACTTCTTCCTGCTGGGGTTGGACGCTGCCATTTCCTACGAAAAACCACAGATATTTTACAGCCGATTGTGCTCATTCGCACTTTTTGGGATTGGCATTTAGTCCAGCTTGTCGTCAGGCCCTCATGATGGTATATAAATGACATAGGTGATCCTCCCAGGTCTTGCTGTGTATTACTATATCGTTGATGTATGCTCTGCAAAATTCCGAATAGGGCTGTACAATTCGGTCCATTAATCTTTGGAAAGTTGCAGGAGCACCACGTAAACCGAATGGCAAGACCTTAAAGTGGGACAATCCTCTAGGGGTAGAAAAAGCAGTTTTATACTTATCAGGTCCATGTAATGGGGTTGCCAATATCCTTTTGTAAGATCTAGAGTTGACAAATAGACAGCACTACCCAATTTGTCTATTAGATCATCAATACTTGGCATTGGGTTGGCGTCAAAAGCTGAGATGGAATTCACATTCCTAAAATCTAAACAAAATCTCCAGCTTTGGTGAGGTTTGGCCACTAATATGATGGGAGAGGACCAGGGACTAGAGGAGGGCTCAATGATGTCAGCTTTCAGCATCTGCTCCACCTCTTTGATGACAATTGTCTTACAGGCTTTCAGGCAGGCGATATGCTCTTAGATGTACTACTTTGCCAGCTGGTGTACGAATATGATGGTATGTGACCTTCACTCTTCTAGGTTTATCACAGAATACATCGGGGAACTGATCTATAAGGTCATCAAGATCTTGTTTCCGATTATTTGTGAGTTCATGGGAAATTAATAGTTGGTTGTCTGCTTCTTCTGGTACTAAACAAGATAGAATAGTGGCATTGGATTCTGAGAGATTTTCCCACCAGTCTTTCAACATATTTATGTGATAAATATGTCTCTTTTGATGACGGTCCGGTTGGGATATTTTATAATTACAGGGACCCATCTGTTCTACTACTGTGTGAGGTGCATACCATTTTGAAACTAGTTTTTTATCTGAAGTGGGTAAAAGCACCAACACTTTCTGTCCGATTAAAGAATGTTCTAAGGGACACCTTTTTATCATAAGCTAGTTTCTGTTGATGTTGGGCTTTCTCCATGTGAGTCTGTACCAGAGTTCTAACAGTTGCCATATGTTCTTTAAGTTTAAGTTCACTTTGAGATAATTGTATTGGGGCCTCTCCTCTTTCCTCACAGGTCTCCCTGAGCATGTCTAAGACATCCCAGGGTTCCCTCCCATATAACAACTCAAAAGGGGAAAACCCAGTGGAGGCTTGATGGGGTTTTTCTGACTGTGAAAAGAGCCCAGGGGATAATTTGATTGCAGTTTTTTCCGTCCTCATCAACCAGCTTTCTTAATATGGTTTTAAGGGTCTTAATAAAACATTCCACCAGACCATCTGTCTGGGGGGTGGTACACAGAGGTCCTTAATGTGGAAATATGCAGCAGGTCTTTACCTTTCCCATACATTTACTCATGAAATTGGTGCCTTGGTCGGTCAAAATGTCTCTGGGGAATCCTACCCGTGAGAAGAAAGGAAGTAGGTGTTATTAATATGTGCTGTGTTGTGTTATTTCTCAAAGGGAAGGCCTTGGGGTATCTTGTGGCGTAGTCCACAATCACTAACACATACTTATTGCCTAGTTTAGTTTAGAAATTTCAAGCGGACCAATAATAGCCATTCCAATCCTGGAAAAAAGGATCTCAATTATAGGCAATGGATTTAATGGTGCTGGTGTTGGTCTATCTGTGCTAGTTCGTTGACAAATATCACAGGCTTATACTAAGGCTTTAATATCTGTGTAGAGCCCTGGCCAGTAGAATGTACTACTTACGTGGGGTTGTGTTTTGGTTTGCCCTAGATGGCCTCCAGTAAGGTGGGAATGGGCAATTTCCAGAACGATTGACTTGTGGCTTCTGGGGTACTAGTTGTGTTTGTATCTTCCCTTCTCCTGTGATTTCTCTCCTGTACAATAGCCCTTGTTTTAGAAAAAAGAAAGGACTTCCTCTTTCATTCCCTTCTTGATCAGATATTACTTGACAAAAGGCCTTGGCTAGTAAAGGATTGTTCCTGTGTGCAAAGGCTAGGTCAGGAAGGATGCCAGGTGTTTCTTCACTAGTCTTGGGAGGTATAAGTGGATTGGGTCTTTCTCCAAAACCTAAATCACCTATTTATGTCTTCCCTTTATCAGCCTCTTCCTTTAAGATGGGAAACATTGCTCTTTCGAGTATCCCTTGAGCTATTTTGTCTTGTGTCTCCACGTCGAATATTATATGTTCTCTCCATGGGATTCTGTAATTGGACTTTGATATCTCCTCTAAAGTCTGGATCAATAACCCCAGCCAGATCACTGAGTCCACATTTTCAAGCAAGCCCTGATTATTAAACCTCTTTCCCCTGCAGGTATGGTAACTTTTCTACTACTACATATGCCTAATCCAATGGACCCTTTTGTGGCCACAGTTGGACTTGAGGCTCTCTTACTCAATTTTTCATATTTCAGGGTCCCCCAACCTGTTTCGGTTGAGCTGCATCCCATTGCTGACACCATATATGCATATATGAGGTAGGCATGGTATCAGAAGGTAGACACAGACACAAGGAAGCAAGTTTGTAAAACCTTTATTATCTTGAAAAGGGGTTGGATACTTCCTAACTGGCCCCATTTCTAAATGGGAGTAGTCTCAACCATTAAACTAAGTCAAAAGGTAGTTAAATGTCTGTCAGTTGAAATAATAAAGACGTCTGCGCCTTGAAACACGTGTGTATAAGCGCGTTATAAATGCCATATCATATCAAACCTATGCTTGCCCTCACTTTCTTAGAGAACAATAATGTGTACGGGACTGGATCAAAAATAAATAGTGAGTCAAAATAATATCAGAATGGCACTGGCGCTGTCCCACAGCTCCCTTCCCCAAGCTTGAGTTACTTGGGATTAAACAAAGCTCCTTGGGTTCAAATAGTTCACACAAAGTTCCTTCAGGTTTCT
Source organism: Ambystoma mexicanum (assembly GCF_040938575.1). Taxonomy (NCBI): domain Eukaryota; kingdom Metazoa; phylum Chordata; class Amphibia; order Caudata; family Ambystomatidae; genus Ambystoma; species Ambystoma mexicanum. The sequence goes on along the minus strand of NC_090941.1, from coordinate 548,774,117 downwards.
AATTGCTTTCTTTCACCACAGACTTAGAAGCCCTTCTTGTCACCTTCTCTCAGGAATTTCACAATATTTTGCTTTCACAAGACTCTCTTGCTCTGGTTGCACGACCACTGTGGTGTGTCTTGGCTTGGCAACCTCTCTGGTGGTCTGCAGGAATTTGGTGGCAAACAGCAAGGAAGAGTCCCAACGGCACCATTCTGATGGAGAATTGGTCCAGCTTGCCCCTCAAGTGGGGGCAGGTCCACCCTCAGGACCCCGCAGCAAGAAGTAATACTCCAGAGACTGATAGATGAATCAAAGGTTTCTTATTGGAAAGTACAGTACAGCAATGGCAATAGAGAGAGAGAATGACAAGTGCGTACATCAGTTGCCAAACGGAGCGATCTGCCCTCAATGGGTTAGAGCCTATGTTATATAGCGTGGCCTAAGCATCAGCACTAGTATATTGTTACAGTTTCCTACAGATTCCATGACGTTTGTAGACATTTTGCAATAGCAGAAAGCAGCTTGTTGCTCTAAAGCCTTGCGGTTCCATGCAAGTGCATTATGTTGAAATAACAGTAAGCAGCTTTGGCATCATCGCTCTTATACTCCTCATAAGGTGATATTGTACACAGCTAGAGAGAATCTCTGCAGGGATGATCACTGATGTTTTCTTGCAAGGTGACACTGGGTGTGAGCCTCGCAGGGCTAAGGAGGGGTGTGGGCAAGGCCAAAGGGCCGGGTGCAGCAGGAGGCTTTAGGCTGAGATAAAGTGGGGCGAGTAAGGCCTCATGTATCTGGCAAGGCCTAATTTATATGCCCAGGCCTAATGTGCATGTCAAGGCCCTTAATGTATAAGTATGTTTAATGTGATGTATAGCGTCAAGGCAATCCTGCCACATCAACCCCCCCCCGTTTGGTCATCCCTGAAACAGGGTAATACCACAGATCGCCTTGTATGGAATCTATTCTTGGGGCCTCTTGAATTACATCACGCTCATTTCCAATTGGACATTGTTAGGGAATGATGGATGAGGTGCATTCCACTTCTGGCACCAGGGACGGCAATATTATTTATGTATTAAAAAAATTGTAAACCACACCACATGCCCGGAGGCCTCGGGGCACGCACACAAAACAAAAAGAACAAATGAACAATAAGGGCAAAGAAGAATTAGAAACAATTCAAATTAATTAGAAGGTAGGTTGAAGAGATAAGTCTTCAACCATATTTTGAACTCCATGTTAGTAGGAGTAGCTCTGAGGCTATGTGGAAGTGTATTCCAGGCAATCAGACTCTGGACATCAAAGCTACATCTGCCAGCTTTGGCCAGTTTAAACCTTGACTGTACAATTCTGAGTTGGTTCTTAGACCTGAGAGAATGCGAGGGGACATACTGCAAAAGGCGATCCACAAGAAATTTCGTAGCCAGTTTGAGTATACACTTGTGAGTCTGCGTAAGGAGTTTGTGGGTGACTTTATGTTTTACAGGCAACCAGTGAAGATCCCACCTGGAGGTGATTATATGGGCCCGTCTAGAAAGGCCTGAGATGTCACATACTGCTCCATTCTAGTAGATCTGGAGAGATGACAATTTACGCTGAGAACAGGCACTCAGGAGACTATTGCAGTAATCCAGGCGGGAGTTGACGAGAGCGGTGGCAAAGATGGCCGCGTTTTCATGTGTCACGAATGACCAGACCACATGATGAACGAGTCTGAGCAACATGCTGGTTCATAGTTAACTCAGCATCCAGGGTAACACCTAGGGTTTCTACCTTTTTGGCCACTGGAATGATGGTGCCCGAGATAGAGAAGCTCTTATATTCCTGTGGTAAAATTTTGAGTTTAGAGCTGGAAGCCACAATCAGGAGTTCGGTCTTCTTGGTGTTTAAAGCCAAGGAGTTAGTAGCCATCCAGGCATGGATTGCAGAGTAGATGGAATTTAAGGTAGCCAGATCCTGAGAGTAGGAACCTGAGAGCTTCATGACAACCTGGGTATCTTCCGCGTAGTTAGTATACTGGACACCCAGGTCGTCCAAGAGTCTTAAAAAGGGAATAATGTAAATGTTGATCAGGGAAGGGGAAAGACAAGATCCCTGCAGGACACCACAAGTGATAGGAGTTAGCCTTGAGGACTCCTCACCAATGGTCACTCTGGCATTGTGCGGGCCATGAAAAGAGGCAACCCTTTGGGATGCCTGGGGGGAACAACCTACAACAGTACAGAGTCTGTCCTCTAGTAAAGCATGATCCACGAGATCGAACACAGAGGACTGATCCAAAAGCATCAACAGGGCTGCTTGTCCACGGTCGATAATGTTCAATAGGTTTGCCTTAACCTATTAATAGCCATTGGGAGCATATGGGTGTGGGTTGGGATGGGGAGGCATTGGTGGATATCTATGCGGGGAATCAAAGAAGGGATGTGGTCCCAGATGAGAGCAGTATGGGCACATCTGGTCCTTCCACAATAATTAATCTATCTCTGCATCAGACAGATGACTTGGAACGTCTATAATTTCCCTATTTACTTTGTCCCCTTGCTTCCGGGTTGTATCAACCTCTAGCGGTAGCAGCTAAGCTGCAGCAGGTAGGTGAGATGTCTGTTTGGCACAGCATGAAAGCAGGCAGCGAATAATGAGAATAATCATAGCAAAGGCAACAATTATGACAACAATTGTTAATACCTCATGTAAAATCTATGATCCCAGTGGACCAAGTGAAAAGGAATGCATCATAACCTTCATTAATCTTGAGCAAGGTGGTGCTTCATCACTTCATCTACCTGGTATGAGTTAGCAGGTACCCAGGTGCAGCATTCTTGTCCAATAATGGTGCATGTCCCTCATCGAGCAGCTCGCAGGTAATCTAGGGCCATTCTATTCTGGAGAACCATCGTTCTGAGTGCTACCTGTTCGGTTTTCATAATAGTGAATCCTTTGGCAGTGTCATTTGCAACTTGTTCAATCAGTAAAGAAAGGGCGTGTAGGTCAGCTCTATTCATGGTGGTGCCTATGCTAGGAACCAGGAAACCTAAGAGGGCCTAGAACCATTCCCAAGCATTTCTTTTGATACATTGTGGTGTCTGCTGATGTTTGGGGAAATGAGGTATATGTCTCATTGCAGGACGTATGTACCGGACAGTGCAAGTACCAGACCATTTAGCTGGCAGCTACTGGTAGGCGGTAGAACCACAAAGGGAATACGTTCCTCTGTATGTATAGAGTGCGCCATGGGCGTTGTCAGACATAAACGTGTTAGTGTGACCGGGAGGGAGCGTAATATTGTAGCGGCGGTGGAGGGAGATACTTGCGCCACGGGAGAATAAGTAGCCATATGGAGTGCATCCCATTGGTTTAGTTCCATTATCAGTGAAAGAGATAAGTGCAGTAGGAAAATAAGCTGTTGGAATTTTGGCTGGGATGGTATTGCTGAAGGATGCGTAGACGTGTACCGGGGCAGTGAGTACTGTATTGTGGGACAATGGACGTCAGTCAAATTCAGGTAGTAACAACATTCAGCCAGTTCAAAGGGGAAAGGAATAAAAGGAATTCCGCCACTGTGATGTAACATTCAGATGCATTCATTAAATCAGCACAGGCCCATGAGAAATTGAGGAATGTGTTGGTGTGTGGGTGTAGGATTGCTGAAGTGAGAGGCAGCAGTTCCACTACCAAAACAAGGATTGGCAACATGTTTGTTATTTATTGAGAGCCGTAATGGCAGTACCTGTGGTAGCTTAGTTCAGGAATTCCCCAGCTTGGTGGGCATATATTACAACAATGTATATAGAAATACAGGCGTGGAAAGAAGTTAGTAGTGAGAGAAAGGACAGGGTACAAGATTTTAAGATAAATGGCACTGCACCAGTGGTAAGCAGATCAAGCACTCTTATTATAATAAGAAACCTGGCCCATCAGTCAGGGCAGTATCTGGCCCACGGGATGTTTGCCTGTGCAGCCCGCGACTGTGTATAGTGAACAGTCATCATTAGTAGGACATTTTAGGCAAGATAGGCATATAATCAGACAGTCATTATTCAAGCACCTGTAAATATCTGGCAGTTGTATTTCTAGCTTGAGCAGTCCAGCCCTAAGCAGATTGGGGCCTTGTGCCCAAAGGTTCCAAGCAATTTCAGTGATTCCTGGACCTGGGAAGCTGGAGATAGCAGTTGGCAAAGTTTAGGAAGCCAGCAGGGTAGGTGCTTGGTCAGGCGTGGAACAGGAAGATAACGGGTTGGCGTTCTGAAAATGTTTCCAGGCTGGCAGCTCTGCAGGGGCATAGGTGGCTGTACCAGGCGGTCCCTGCCCAAGAAATAAGGCAGAGAATGCAAATAGCAAGTATACAGACCAGCTACGAAGGAACGAACCTGGCACATCACTTGGATCCGGTGGAGATGGTCTGTGATGCAGGAGACAACGAAGGAGCAAAGGCAATTGCTGGGGCGCTAGGCTCACTCAGCTGGCCCCCCCAGACCTCTTGTACTGGTGGGCACTGGGAGCCTGTATTCCAGGTGAGCATCTTTATTATGGCTGCATGAAGAAGAAAAACAGTTTTTGAGAGCGTTGGGCCACCCGCAGAAGGCCGGTGTAGCAGGAAAGGTTTTGGGAGCGTTGGGCCACCCGCAGAAGGCCGGTGTAGCAGGAAAGGTTTTGAGAGCGTTGGGCTATCTGCAGAAAACAGGTGTAGCAGAAAGTCAGTGGGCCTCATTACGAGTAGCGCGGTAAAAACGGGGTCATTACCGGCATGGTGGAACGAGCGGGTGCGTGCTCGCATGACGCCGCTAATAGCGGGTGATTACGAGTGCGCGAGCACGCGCGAACCCCCATGCCGGTAATGGCCATACCGGCATGCCGCAAAAGGCCCTCCAACCCCCCCAATAGCGCCATCACGGGACCTGCCGATACCGCCACCACCTAGGAGGAACCCCTAAACACCGACCCGGTAATATCAAGATGCTAATACCGGGCTCGTAAAACCGGACCCGGAAATAAAGTCATCGCGTCAGAACAGGAAAAAGCCAGGCGGCCATCTTTAAAAACACAATCCATTGCAATCCTCCCAAACCACCAGTTGATTCCTGGAGAGCTCTGTGCCAATACTCTGAGAATGTCTAGGGCTACTCAGAAGACCACGCCCCGGCTGCGGAAACAGCATTTCTCAGATGCTGAATTAAATATGTTCGGGGACACCCTTGCTGTACATGCAGACCTCATGAAATCCCATGACAAGAAGCATGTGGTGCAGCAGAGGAAGGAGGACATCTGGAAGGAGGTAGCCCGCAAGGTGTCGGCTGTAGGAACACCACGTAGTGTCAAGGACTGCAGCAAGAGGTGGGATGACTGTTACGCTCACCTGGTATCCACAGGGACGCCACCCAGCCGGGTTACTCGCTGGTATGCTTCTCAGCTTTGCCCTGATGTGGTCTGCGGGGACGGTTCTGCCTGAAAATACAGGAGGACTGTGTTCAAGACCGATCAACTGGGGTAAGTATCCTCCCTCCACCCCCGTATGATTTCAGTCCCTCTGGGGCCCTCTCCTCACCTTGTGGTAGAATTAGGCGTGCTCTCCGTCCTGCCTTCTTTGCAGGGGCGCGTTGTCTTTCATGGGCGAGTGCGGTCCAGTTACTTCACTGACACCGGCTCGTTTGATATTGTTCAGGTAGGTCTTATTGCTGTTCTTTAGTTTTGTTGCTATCCTGCATGCCTTTCTTTGTTTAAAATGTCTCTTTTTTTCTCCCTTAGGTATGCAGAGCTTCAGTGCGGCGAACTGGCTTGGTTGTGCCCCGCTGGTAAATGATGCCACATTAAGAGCGCTATGATGCGGTAAGTAAGCGCTATGCGCAGCGCTGCAAAGTCTTGCCTTTGCTAACCTATGTTTTCCTTCCTTGTAGGTCGCAGTGTTCTTCAGCGCGAGTGGAATGTCCGGAGTGGTGCCAGCCGAGAAGTGACCAGCCAGGTAAGCCTTTTGAGCAGTTTGTAATTTGTAAATGTCTCTACTGCTTTCTTTAATGTTGCCTCTATCTTCCTCTTTCAGGTCGTTCTGTCCGGGAGGTGTGCAGATTCGAGGAAGCTGTTCTCAGTAGCTGCGAGTGTTTAAAGATGAAGACTGCAGGTAAGATGGTGCTGCTAATGATGTTCCTTTTGTCTCCTTGCAGGTTCTGCTTCTCCGAGGTTCGAGGGAATAGCTGGATACGGTGAGCGTCACGTTGCAAGCTGCAAAGTAACACAAAGTGTGTTGTCTTGCTCGGGTATGGTTTAAATAGCCCCAACAAAATAGTCCAGGTAAAGTAGTCCCTAGGCTACAACACCCAAAACACTAGACCGCATAGCTTGGTTCAGAGGAACCAAGCTATGTGGATGCCTCCATGTTGGCTGACAATAAAATAAACTAGTTCCCAAGCACATTGTTTTTCATGGTGTATGAGCCTGGCGCCATACGCACCAGGACTGGCCCCATGAGGGCTTTTGAAAAGGATGCCAGGCTCTAGAGGCCCGAGTCCTCACTCCAGCTGCCCAATGGGTCGGCCAGAGGGGGTTTTGGGCAAGGTTGTGACAATGACCTCCGCTTGAGGGTCTGCAACATCATGGCAAGCAACAGGAGGCAGGCCATGGCCACAGGCGGGGGTCCCCACTCTCCTGCCAAAATGATGCCCTGGGAGGAGACTGCAAGCAGCTTCATAGAGCCAGAGTCCATCGAGGGATTAGGGAGATGGAGACGGGTGCGGAATCATTCCCAGAAGGAGGTGAGTGACCCGGCAGATCCCTGTAGGGGAAACCATGACGTAGCACAAGTGATGTGGAAGAGAGTCTAGGCAAGGCAATGCATGTCCCAACACCCACATTAACATATCCAAGTCCAGATGGTGGCCCAAACCCTGCCAAACAGAAATGCATGCTGAGTGCCAATCCCATAACCAACACACAGCCAACACACTTGGACCGTGCCCATGTAACACATCACACAAACCCCAAATCAACGGCATGCCACCTGCCATGCATTGAATGCCAAAATGCCCCCTCAGAATACCCTGTGTGACACACCTGTAAGACATGAATGCATGATTAAATGAATAATGAACAGCACCATTGTATGCTTCTGGCATGTAACACCATCACTGATGCCTTGCATCTCTTCTACCCCCCCCAGGCAACGATGAGGAAGAAGCCAGGCAAGACACAGCGAGGGCATCCACGTCCCACCCAAAGAAAAGGGCTACCGCCACCACCACCTACGTGGCAGCCAAGCAGGCCACACCCACAGCCAGTGTGCCTGACCGAGCCAAGACACAGCCAACAACACCTGCTGCCAGTGTGCCTGACACACTTGAGACCCAGCAGCCCATACCCACACAAGTTGAAGGGAAGTCTCAACAAGCACCGGCCACCACTGAGGATGACATGGATGGCAATGTGGACCAGGAGGGAGTCACAGAAGTGACATATCCACCCAGCCCAAGGCCCGTGTCCACCCCCCGCCCCATATCGAGCACTCACCCAGATACAGCAGTGCTGATCCCTGCCTCCATGACTCAGACCTGAGCCCCTTCAAGGAGGACAGCACCCAAAATGCAGGCCCTGTCAGTGCACCACCCACCACTCGAGCTCCCACCAACACCCTCGAGTCACGTCTGTCGAGGGTGGAGGCCCGACAGGAGGCCATGTTGGAGCTCCTGCGGCAATACATTGCGGATGGAGAGGACACCAGGCGGGGAATCGCCACAGCCATTGCGGGGACCACAGCGGCCATTGCAGCAAACACAGCCGCTGTGAATGCGTCGGCTGTGCTGATGAGGGACTGTCTGGGGACAGTAACACAAGTACTTACTTCAATCCTGCTCCACATGCAGCGGCCACGCCTTGCAGCAGGCGTGGAACCTGCCACTGACTCATCATCAGCCACCACACCTGCTTCCTCAGTCCCCACCAGCCCTGTGCGCCAGACCCGAATGAGTGCAAGGCACACGGAAATGCCGCCCCCGGACAGCAAAAAGTCCCGCAAGTAGTGTGGGCGGACAATGGGAGTGGGACACATGGTTGGGGGTTAAGGGGAGCATTTTGTGGAGTTTATTGGGGGGGTTTGGGAGTTTGTTGGGTGGGTTTGGGAGTTCACTGGGGGTTTTTGGAGTCTGTCGGGTGGGTTTGGGAGTTCACTGGGGGTTTTTGGAGTCTGTTCGGTGGGTTTGGGAGTTCACTAGGGTTTTGGGGGGGGTGAGTGGTCACATTTTTGCTGTTTGAACTAATACACCCATTGTAAGAAAAAACATTCAATGGCTGGACATTGTTCATTTTGTGTGTATCCATTTAATGTCTGACGATGTTCAGTGCCCAACTCCCAACAATCCCTGTGTGCATGTCCACATGGACCCAGTGTGTCACTGACACATGTCTATCATAGTCCCTGTGGTTCAGAGGTATTTGTGAATCAGTGCTTGGCGTACTGCATGGCCATCACGTACTGGCAGGGGGGGCTACTTCACCTCCGTCTCCATCCTCATCATCCTCACCCGGTGCATGCATGTCAATGTCAGGTGGCAGTGGTACATTTCTCCGGACGCACATGTTGTGCAGCATGACACAGGCCATGGTGATCTTTGCCACCTTCTCAGGCCTATAAAGGAGTGCCCCACCAGACCTGCTTAGGCAGCGGAAACATGCCTTCAACGGGCCAAAGTCTGCTCAATCACAACACGGGTACGGGTGTGAACACGATTGTACTCCTCTTCATGGCTGTTCTGCGGGTTCCGCACAGGGGTAAGTAGCCACGGCCTCAAGGGCTATCCTCCATCACCTGCAAGTGAATACAAAAAGGTGTGTGTCACTCTGAGCTGTCACCTTCAGGAAGCAGTCATGGCCGCAGCTATTTGGTGTGGACATACACATGTCCCTGTACGCATGCAAAAATGTTACCTAGATGCATACTATACTGCTATGAGGTGTGGTAGTCTGGATGGCGTTCAATAGATGATGAAGGGTGAAATGATGCATGCTGAGGCGGATGTACTGTGGTTGTACGACAATGTTTAGCCTCCCATTTATGCTGTGTATTATACACTGTGCATGGTCACACTAGCCACATTGGCACAGTTACAATCCTGTTCAGTCATGCATTGCTTGACATACCCATGGTGGCCTAGTTGTGCCTCTTACTTGTTGTGATCGATATGCATAATTGGTGAAATGTTTGCCAGTGATGTCATTTTGGGTTTGGGAGATTCAGGTCAGGAGTGTCTAGCTCTGCATGCATTCTCCAATCACTGTCAATTGCCACCCAGGTGGCGTATGCACCCCCCCTTTCCCACCCAGGTGGAGTATGCATCCCCCCTTTCCCACCCAGGTGGAATATGCATCCCCCCCCTTTCCCACCCAGGTGGAGTATGCATCCCTACACATCAGTAGCCCAAAGCACTGCCATGGCCCAGCAACTCACCAAGCAGCCAGGCACATGGTCCTGCATGTCGCCCATTTGACGGGGTAGCGTGGAGTTACGCAGCACCATGGCATCATGTGTTGATCCAGGAAATCGGGCGAAGCAATGTGTGATGATCTTGCTGGAGTCACATATCATTTGCACATTGATGGAATGGTATTGCTTGCGATTGCGGTACACCACCTCTATGGCATGGGAGACTACCAATTCCACATGGGTGCAGTCCAGGGCACCAACACAATTGGGCATGCCTGCCAGTGCATGGAAGCCTACTTTGGTGTCGGCTATCTCCTGCGCAGTCTGTGGTAGGGATATGTGGGTGCTTGCGTGCTTCAGGAGGGCATCCAGCACTTGGTTCAGCATTCATGAAAAATAGTGGTTATGAAATGCCATGCAGCTGCCCCACTGTGTGTTGATAGGTGCCTGTGGCCAGGAAGTGGAGCACAGACACCACCTTTAGTAGTGGGGGGATGGCAGTGTGTATTTCTATGAGGCTGGCAATGTCGTTGTGCATCATGTCCACTATGGTGGTGATGGTGTCCTGGTCCAACCGGTACAGGGTGTGGATATGCTCAGGGGTTAGGTTGAATGGCCTGGGTCTGATGCGAGGTTTTGATGGCTGCCCACGAGGCACTGCTGGCTGTGCTGGTGGTAATTGCTGGCCCTGTCTCACCCTCCTTCTCCTCCTGCGTCTCCTCTGTGCTGCCTGTTGTTGCTGCTGTAGTTGTTGTTGGAGTTGCTGTTGTTGCTGTAGTTGTAACAGTATAGGCATGTACTCCTTTGCCAGCGAAACACTTGTGTATAGGCGCGTTATAAATGCCATATCATATCATATCATGATTGCAACGGCTAGTGGTAGCATTTTGGTGTAGGAAGGGGTGTGGTGTGTGGGTGTACTCATTTTATACTGACCCAGCCTCCATTGACTCCACCTCTGGTGATTGTGTGCACCTGTGGCAGTTGGCTTGATTGCTGTTTGTGGGTGGTCCACGATGCCTGTATAGCTGGCATCGTGCAGCCCCTAATTACCGCCTTCGGGATGCCAGTATTTGCATGTCCGCGTGGGTTGTGATGTCCTCCTGTTACCGGCATGCCGGTATTTGCTCCCCTAAGGGGCGCGTGTACGTGCCCATGCTGGTATGAGGGGACACGGTATGGGCGGTGCCGGTATTGGCGGGTTGTCGGGTCGGAATGCCCCGGACCCGTTAACAATGCCGCTATTACCATTCCGCCTTCATTTTTCCATTACCTCCATTCTCGTAATGAGGCCCAGTGTGTTTTATCTGTTGGTGCTGGTGGCAGAATTCTGCAAGTTATACCTCTGTACCGGTATCGCAGTGTCGTTGTTTAGATGTGCAGGATGGGGTGATACAAAGCGCATGGCCTCTGTGGCCCCGGTGGGCAGCTGCAGCGGGTGTCTTTGTCCTAGACCCCGGGAGGTGGCAGCTGAGATGGTGTTTCCGGAGTCGCTGGTGGTGAGGTGGAATCATCCTTGTCTTTTGGCTGTGACTCTTCGCCGGCCGGTGTTGCTGTCTTAACACACTTTTTAGCATGGACCCAGGCCTTGTGTACCCTGCAACGAACAGTTGTGTCGGTTGTCAGAAGAATCTGGTAGGGGCCCTTCCAACTAGGGTGTAGCAAAGATTTCCACTAATGGACCTTCAAGACCACCCAATCCCCAGTCAGGATGCTGTGGCACAGTGCTTCAGGTGGTCGAGGAAGAGCTTCTTGGATCTGCTGGAAGTGAGAACTGACAACGAGCATTTGTTTAGGACACCACAAGATCATCATTCATTTGCAAGTTACACAGTTCTGAGGACAGTGGGGGAGCCACAGGCATCCCCATGGGTCTGCCCATTAGAATCTTATGTGGCGACAGTCAATGTGTCCTATTCATAGTAATTCTTATCTCCATCAGAACCAGAGAGTTCAGGTCGAATTTCTGACATTACACATCTCTCATCATCCACAATCAACAAGATCTGCGAAAGTGTTGAAGGATACCTAAGGCCCTGCAAATGTTCTGTACAATTTGGCCAATGACATGTTCGCCTCTGTCAGAGTTCATGGAAACTGGAACACCAAAGCGAGGGATACACTCTTAATAGTCTTTTTGCTACAGTGATTGAATCTGCATATTTACAAGGGTAGGCTTCAGTCCATCCAGAACATTTTTCAATAATGACCAAGACATACTCAAATGAGGCACACTTCTGCAATGATATGAAATCAATTTGTACATTCACGAAGGGCCCATGGGGCGGGTCATGTGCCCCGGGAGTTGTTTTGACAGGTTTCCCTGGATTGAATGTCATGCATGCGTTTCAGTGAGCACAGTACTTCTGTGCAATGGAGGGGAACTTGGGAGCGAACCAGTATCTTTGGACCTCAGCTGTCATCTTCCCTTTGCTGGAGGGTGACACAAAGTAAGCAACACGTGGTAAATAAGGTAGCAGAGAGGGTGGGGAGCACTAACCAGCCCATGCTGTTGCACCATAGGCCATCAGAGCAACATGTACATCCTTTACCTTCCCAGCTTTTTTTCTCGACCTGAGGGGCCGCCTCTTGGAGGTCCACCAGAACTGAAAGTGATGCCAGGGGGTCCTTATACGAGAAGGGGAACAGCGGCACATAGTCAGGAGCCTGAGGACCATGGAGGGCTGCGTTTTTGGCATATTGGTCTGCCAAAGCATTTCCCTGGGAGATGCTGTCTGAACAATGGGTATGGGCCTTACATTTAACAATGGCCAACTCGGTGCGTAGTGAAATAGCGTTAAGCAGTGCTTCAACATAGGGTGCATTGAGGATGGGGTACCTTGTGCAGTGAGATAACCTCTCTGTTTCCAGAGCATTCCATAGTCATGAGAGATACCAAAGACATAGCGGGAATCCATGTATATAGTGGCTGTGCATTGTGTGGCGATCATGCAGGACCAGGTGAGGGCTATCAGCACTGCAACATGTGCAGATTTTACTGATGGGAGCTGAAAGGCTTCTAATGCCTCAAAGGTGATGCAAACTGCAAAGCCTGCCTGAACATTTCCTGTGGAGTCCCTAAGACATGACCCGTCAGCATTGGGGAGGGGGACATCTTTGAGGTCAGGTCGAGGAGAGGATACTATGTCAACTGCGGCAAGGCAATTGTGCGGTTGACTATCTTAAGGAGTGGGTAAAAGGGAGGCAGGATTTAGAGGAGCACATCTGATGAGGTTGATGTTGGTGCTGCAGAGGAGAAGCTTCTCATACTTGGTGAGGCGTGCAGCTGATAGTTGTTGTGTTTTACCGCTGAGTACTAATACTAATACAGAGTGTGGCACCACCACGTTTATTTGGTATGCCAGTACAATGTTGTCAGCTTTGGAGAGCAAGAGTGTGGCGGCAACCACTGCCCTTAGATATTTGGGGAAGGCGGAGGATACAGGGTCTAACTGTGAACGGAAATAGGCTATATGGCATTGTAAGTCCCCATGCTTCTGTGCGAGTACTCATCACAGAACAGGGTAAAGATTCTGATGTTATCTGGGAGGGAGAGGGCAGGTGCAACAGAGAGGGCAGTTTTAATTTTGGTGAAGGCTGTGGTAGACTCTGGAGACCATGTGAGTTTATCAGGTGCAGAATCCAATAGCATCTTCTCCATGGGTGATACAATGGGAGCATAATCAAGGATCCAGGGCCGGCAAGAATTGCTTATACCTAAGAAAGAGAGCAGATGCCTCTTGGTGTCAGGGATGGGACATTGCAGGATGCATGCAACGTGGGAGGGCACAAGGCGCCTAGCGCCATGGGAGATGTCATGCCCTAGGTAACGGACAGTGGGGAGGCACAGCTGGAGTTTGGACTTATTAACCTTGTGCCCTTTGGCAGCCAAGGCAGTGAGGAAAGTGTGAGAGTCAGTTCAGCAAGCCTCAAATGAGAGAGACGCTACCAGGAGATCATCTACATATTATAGCATGGTGGAGCCTTGTGAGAAGGAGATATCTTGGAGGTCTTCCTGCAATATTTAGGAGAAGAGGGAGGGGGTGTCAATAAAGCCCATGGGGAGGGATCTGTAGGTGAGCTGGCACTGTTTGTATGTGAAGGCAAAGAGGTATTTTGAGTCTTCGTGGATTGGGACAGAAAAGAATGCGGATGCCAGATCAATTCACTTAAAGAAGGTGGCATTGGGAGGGAGGCATGAGAGGATAGTGATAGGATCTGGCACATCTGGGTGAGAAGGGACAACAGCCTTATTAAGTGCTCTTAAGTCATGTGTGAAACGGTACTTGTCTGTCCCCTTTTTGGCCAGACGGAGTATGGGGGTATTGCATGGGTTGGTGTTGCAGTACAAAATACCTTGGTCAAGTAGTGATTAAATGGCCTAAGCATCAGCACTAGTATATTGTTACAGTTTCCTAATGATTCCATGACATTTGTAGACATTTTGTAATAGCAGAAAGCAGCTTGTTGTACTAAAGCCTTTCGGTTCCATGCAGAGTACATTATGTTGAAATAACAGTAAGCTGCTTTGGCATATACTCCTTATAAGCTGATATTGTGCACAGCTAGAGAGAAGCTCTGGGGGATGATCACTGATCTGTCTTGCAAGGTGACACCAAGTGTGAGCCTCGCAGGGCTAAGGTGGGGTGTGGGCAAGGCAGAAGAGCCGGTGCAGCAGGAGGCTTTAGGCTGAGACAAAGTGGAGAGAGTAAGGCCTAATGTATCTGGCATGGCCTAATATATATGTCAATGCCTAATTTATATGTCCAGGCCTAATGTGTATGTCAAGGCCCTTAATGTATAAGCGTGATTACTGTGATGTATAGCAGCAGGGTAATCCTGCGTCATCAGGTTTTAAGGGTGTTATTAAAACTATTTCCTAACTGGCCCCATTTCTTAATGGGAGTAGTCTCAACCATTAAACTAAGTCAAAAGGTAGTCAAATGTCTGTCAGTTGAAATAATAAAGATGCCTGTGTCAAACCTATGCTTGCCCTCACTTTCTTCCAGAACAATGTGTACGGGACTGGATCACAAAGAAATATTGAGTCAAAATAATATCAGAATGGCACTGGCGCTGTCCCACAGCTCCCTTCTCCAAGCTTGAGTTACTTGGGATTCAACAAAGCTTCTTGGGTTCAAATAGAAACCTGGAGGAACTTTGTGGGAACTAAGGGCTTTCTTTCTCCACAGACTTAGAAGCCCTTCACGTCACTTTCGCTCAGGAATTTCACATTTCGCAATATTTTGCTTTCACAAGACTCTCTTGCTCTGGTTTCATCAGAGGTTTTCTTCCGCTACAACTCCAACAACTTGACAGTTCAATGATTTCCCTTCACATCAAAAACAGAGTTCCCTTCCCCAACAGTTCTCAACAACTCTTCATATCAGAGACTTTCGAGAGCACACAGTTTTACTCCGCCCTGTGCGGGACCACTCTGATACCTTTGCTTCATGGGATCGTACCCTGCCACTCTTATCGCTTTTATCACAGGTCACAAACAGGGTCGTGCCCCAAGCACTCTTCAGCTTTTTCACTTTTTCATGAATGGGCTTGTGCCTGAGGCACTCTTCAGATTCTTTACTTTTTCACAAACAAAGTCATGCCCCAGGCACTCTAGCTTCTTTACTTTTTCACAAACAGGGTTGTGCCCCATGCACTCTTTAGCTTCTTTTGGGGTTTGGGTTCGCTCTTCCTATCTCGTGCAGCTCCCCTCTCATGCTTTCTAATTTACTCCTACTTCGAGCTTTGAACGGCTCCCCTGCACTTTCAGAGAGTGATTCAATTTCAACCAGTCTTTCGACAATGTGTAAACGCACACACAACCACTCCATTACTTTGTTTCCTTTGCTTTTACAATTATCGCTTTCACATTACAGTACACAATAAGACACAATGAACAATTGAATCTTTCTACTCAGCGCGTCTTTCATCCTATGCTTGTCCTTCACTTGCAATAAATTATCTCTCACGGTTTACTTCTTTCACTTTGAACTCATCGGCTCCTCGTCTGCTGCTCAGACACTCTCGGCTGCCTCGCTGGGCAAGAGGAATGAGCCCTTCTTCAAGGACTTCCCTTTGGAGATCAGCATACCACGCCATCCCCTTCTGGCTCCTTGGAAACACTGCTCCCTCGCCGCACTTTCTCTAGCCTTCTCAAACCACAGTCTTTCAGCGTCTTGCCGCTCCATTCTCTGACAGCAGATCTCGGCGTGCTCAGGCTTTCCCAGTTGCCTGTCAGCTCGTTCTCAGACTCAGCTCCCTTCTCGGGCCCCAACTCGTTCTGTTTCTTGCATCTTGTCCTTTTATACACTTGTGGAGTCAGTGGATAGACAGGTCAATACCATCGCCTCCTCCTCAGCCTACTACTCTAAAATCCTCAACACTGCCAGATCTTTCCTGTCACGCCAGAATTGCCTCACCATTGCTAGGGCAATAATTGTATCTAGGCTAGACTGCTGTAATGCCTTACTTGTTGGGACCTCCAATGAAAACCTGGCCAAACTTCAGATAGTTCAAAATAATGCACTGAGGGCGGCCACAGGTACCGCGAGAAAAGACCACATCTCCGAAGTCAGAAAACAGGCACACTGGCTTCCGGTGAAAGAGAGGATTGTTTTCAAAACACTCGCCCTCACCCACAAATGCCTCCATGAACTTGCTCCACCCTACCTGACCCAAAGAATAACCAAGCACTGTGCCACCAGACCATTAAGAATGTGCTACTCCAACACGATTGTCACGCCCAAAACACACAAGGTGCGCGCCGGTGGTGCCAGCTTTCCCACACGGGCCGCTACCCACTGGAACGCACTGCCACCGCACATAAGAATGATTGAATCCCGCCAAGCCTTCCGCAAAGCTGTTAAAACCAAGCTATTTGTATGAAACATACCTGACTGCATTCTGTTACTGTTTGACGAATTTCATGCTTCACCTGCAACTATGCCTGTATTTGTGTATCCATAAAACCTCTGGTCTCATGCATATCCGCTGGATTAAGAATCCAACACTTACTTGTAACAGCGCCTCGATGTCCATGGGCTGCAAGTGCGCTATACAAATGTGAATAAATAAATAAATAAATAAATTAACATGCTTCAGGAGGATACAATCTTCGCCCAGTGCTTGACTTCGTCTGACCTTGTTAGTGGGACATTCATTAAAATAGTAGAGTGCCTCTGAGTGTAGTTCCTTCATTTTAATGGCACTGTGGTGTTTTGGAAAGGAAGAGTATACTGGTGAAATGCTTCTCTTCCCCATCTCAGTCCTTTCATCAAAGGAATGGAGAAAGTGGGTGTCTGGGGAACATAAAGGCATACAGGTTGAGGGAATGTAGGGTAGGAGAGTGTTCGAAAAGGGGGGATACCATGTCTTACCTTTGGGTAATTCCTGCCCAATCCCATAGGACCCTCTACCCAGGTGATTCTCCCTTGCTAGTACACCCCCAGGGTCGGGATCCAAAAGTAATGGCCCTTCCCTGGCCACCTGTTTAGAGGATCCCCAGGGAGTGGGAAGGTAAAAACCCTCAGGTTTTTCACACTCACCACTGATCCAATCTGTCCCCACTCCTCTCCAACCTATATGTAGACCATTACCAAACACATCCATTTTCACCAAGTGGTTGTGGGAGTCGCGCTGAGCCTATATGTAGTATACGCTAATCAATGAGTTATATGACAGTAATTATCTATACAAAAAGCACAATTTGGTAAATGTAAAAAAATTCTAAATTCATTCTTCATTATTCATTCTGTTCCAAATGTATTCTCATATCCCAGCCGACACTTGTTTCAACACTAGGTCGTTTTCAAGGCTGATGAATTATACATGAAACATATCAAAATCATACATATTCATACATTTACAAAAAAATGAGAAAAAAATGAAAAAGCTGTTTAAAATCCAAAACAAAATTGCATACCCAATTAATAGTAAGTGGGCAGGAAGGTGTGTCATGAGGAAAAACAAACAGGAACAAATATCATTCTTATTTGGTCTTATTGATACAATTCACTTCATTCATTCATTCCTATGTTGGTATAAGGGTTGTGTGGGGCTCCATGCTGATTGTTAAGTGCTCGTAGTAGTCAAAATCACATATGTGTGCCCTTGTTTACATTCAAGAGACTGTGAGCTCCATGAAGAGCATTGGTGTAGGTGAAGGGGCCACCTGATTATTAGACTCTGCATTGACCCGTTGTCATGTCTCATGCGGATAGCATATTGAAGTTTAAATATAAGTCACCAAAGATTGATGAACTGACCCTTAAGAATAAGAATAGGATTGATAAGGTTATCTCCCTGGGTTCCATCCGTTACTATACTTATCTCTACATAGCACATTCACTATTTTACACTCTTACTCGTTTGATGTGTGCTATCTTTTCTTTATAGTCCAGATTCTCTTCCAATTAGTAAACCGCCTTAGAGTGCTAAAAGTAAATGTTATATGTTGAACTGGTTGTCAGCAAGACTACTGTGGCGTCTAGTATATATTATGCATAGGGTTTTTCACATGGATTACCTTCTTGGTGCCTTTAACCTTTTGGTTCTTCTAATGTTCTGTGTTATGTATAGTATGGCCTTGTTCCCATTAGATTAGCCCTATGAGAAGCAAAGAATGTTTTTAAAAATTGGTATGTTTATCTAAGCCATGTAATTGACATTGGCTTTTGTCTCGGTCATTGAGGCTTAACGAAGGTGCTGTATATGCACCTCTGAGTCTGAGCAATTTTTCTTGAAATGGTATATGAATGTCGAGCAGCCGTTGCCCCCTCCCACATAGGAGATGTCACTTTCAGTGTTACTGTATTTGGTCCCATAACCCCAGAGGTGCTTATCTTTTTGCCTATCGTGTCTCGGGAGGATAGCTCAGGGGCAACACGCTCGCCTTTGAAGCAAGACGGCACGGAGCAACACAGGTTCGATCCCCGGGTCCGCCCTTAGAAACCTCTGGGTATTAAGCGTGTTATAAATAACCAATCATACCATATTGCCTCTAGAATATAGATATAATCTTATAAATGAATGCAGCTTACTGCCCAATCTGTCACCTTTAGGAAATCGGTCCTTAGTATTCGAGCTCTATCCTGGGTACCGTGCATGTGTGAGGCACGCCGGCCCCATATTGATTCGGCTCTCCCAGAGTGGGCATTGGTGTGGTGTGTATTGAATAACCACTTTACACTTGTTACAATGTATGTTTACATATTAAGGACTGGATTGAATCCGGCAACGGTGAGATGTGTGCTGCACACAACACTTCAGGTTGTACTGATCATGTATCTCCATACATTTCTGATATGAGGGTCCATAATCGGAGAGTATGAGTTGGGGTTTAGAAATTGCATGGGTCTCGTATGATCGTCATCAGTGATTCCTTTTACTCGCATTGTTACAGTATGCCGTGGGGCCTTACTGTCATGACCACTATTAAGGGCCACAGGTTGTGCCACAAGCAAGCACCCACAATAGCCCTAAGGGCCTTAAAACTTCCGCAAAAGGGCTCCTGGAGCCAGGATCATATGCTGTAAGGAAGACATATAGCAGGTTTGCTTTCAATTATAAACATGGGAACTTTCAATCCAACATGGAGGTCACTGCATAGCTTAGTTCTTTAGAACCAAGCCATGCGGTCTAGTGCTTTGTGTGGCTGGAACTACTTTACCTGGGCTATTTAAACCACACCCCAACAGCAGAACACGCTTCGCCTTATTCTGCATCTAGCAGCGTGACGCTCACCGTGTTCATCCCTTGCTGGAAAACCGCAACCTGTGGAAATAAAGAGAGAAGAAGGTATCAACATCACTCACCTGTGAGTACGAGCTTGAGGAATTCCTGCAATCCGCTGTCGCAGCCTCCGCTCGAACATCGCAACCTGAAATAACAAGAAAGGGAATAATATTAAAAAGCAAGCGGTTTCAGAATATAAAATTCCATTGTTCTTACCTGAATTCGTTGCGCTACGTTGCGCTTCCATCCAGAACACCGCAGCAGCATCCTGCAAGGGAAAGGGAGAAATATTCAGGTTTGCTTTCAACACTGAACAAAAGCGCTGTGCTCTATGCATTACTTACCTTAACGGACTCCTGGGCCCAGGTTTCACCGTTCTCTCGTCCACTCGTACCTCTGCAGTGGCCTGTGAGGAGAAGAACAACACAGGTTAGCTTTAAATAGACAATAAAAGAATGCAGCGCTTCGCGCTTTCTCTCACCTAAAGCGTGCATCTCCACCCGGCACGCCAGCACCCAAAGACTTTCACACCTGTAAAGAAGGAAATAAAGACATTAGTGAAACTTCTGCAAACCACCATATAAGAGTAGACAAAGACTGATAAAACATCAAACCTACCTGTCTTCAGCAGACTTGGGGTCAAAGCAGGCCTGGACCCGGAGGAAGACGCAGTACACCTGTGAAGTAACTCGGTCGGAGCGTCAGCAACCGCTAAGCATCCCTGCACAAGAAACGCAGGACGGATAGCTCACCATACTCGAAAATAAGGTGAGAAAGACTCGGTGGAAGGATCACCCACTAAAGACAGCTGTCACAAATCCTCCCTCCTGTATTGCAGATTCATTATTTCCACGTTGAGCAACTACTTATCCAGGGTTCCAGAACTCAGAGCCTTCCAGACTCCCCCGGGGATATCAGGTGAGCGTAACAGAACGCAAAGCCTTACACCTTATCCATCTGGGCGTCATGGAGACATCTGAAACCGACCAGTTAGCTCAGCTTTTGGGACAATTACACGCCGAGGTACATTCAGCCTGGCAAGAAACCAATGCGTTGAGAAGGGAATTGAAAGTCACGAAAGACTGTACTGAGGAGCTAAGCAAACAATTACTACAATCACAGGCTGGGCAGGCTCCATTGCCCGGATTTGCCCCAACCGTTGCAACACCATCATCAGTCAACCCAGTACAGATAACGTTGCCGGGAGCAGTACCTCTGGCACCACCGGAGAGATTTAATGGAGACCCCAAAAAATACTTAACATTCATGAACCAGTGCCGTCTTCATTTTCTTTGTAGACCAGGGGCCTTCCCAAACGAGCAGTCAAGGGTGGCTTTCATTTGATCGTATTTGAATGGCAGTGCTGCCAGTCCTGACCCATTGCTGCAAGACTTCAGGGGTTTTCAACAGGAGATGGAAAAACTATTTGCTCGACACTTGCATGGGCAAGCTTTAGATAACAAACTCCTGTCCCTCCGTCAAGGAAATCAAGATTTGCTGACTTATTTTGCCGCTTTTAATAGACTCGTCGTTGAAGCAGGATGGCCTGAAGAGGGAAGAACCACATTGTTTCACCAGGGTCTGCAAGGAGACCTGAAGGATGTCCTTGCTCAAGTGGTAGACACACCTAAAGACTGTGCAGTCTATTAATCTTGTGGTACAGTTGGACCATAGATTGCAGGATCGAACCCATGCAGATCAGGGGAGTGCAATCCCCTTTAACCAAGATTGAAAGAGACATAAGAAGGCAGCTACAGTTATGCCTGTATTGCGGTAAATCAGGTCAGTTCCTCAAAGAATATCCAGTGAAACCTCCAAGGAGGGTAGTAGGCGCTACAGAGAAAGAAGATGATGGGAAGGAGCCGGAAAACTACCAGGCCCGGCAAGCGTAGAGGTCCGTTTGTCGAGCGAGAAGGATGAGTCACAGACCTCACATTTTGCTCTACCAGTAATTTTGATTAATCATCAACGGCCGTCGCGGATGCATGCCATAGAAGCATATATAGACAGCGTAGCAGTTGGAAATTACATAGATCAAGATCTGTCAGTTGAAATGGGGCTTCCCCTATGCACAAAATCAACAACCGAAAAGGTAACTACTGTTGATGGTACAGAAATAGCCTCTGCTCCAGTAACCCAATGCACAACAGAATTAACCCTTCTCTGTCAGGATGGACATCAAGAAGCTATCGCGTTTGACCTCATTAAAGCACCTCAATTCCAGTTGATTTTAGGGATGCCGTGGTTAGTAACTCATAATCCTTACATAGATTGGCGTGAAAAGAAATGCACCTTTTCTGATGAATGTGCTAGCACTTGCTACCCAAAACCTATAACACAGCCAAATCCAAAAGTATCTGTTCAAGGAATAGCGCTGGTGGTTGTGGGAGTAACGGTACCTTACCATGAGAATATCAAGATGTTCAGGATGTTTTTCAGAAGGACCAGGCTAACACTTTACCCCCACATAAACCCTATGACTGTCAGATCGACCTTATACCTTGCGCACAAATTCTGTGTGGTCGAATTTATGCACTCACTGAAACCGAAAATCTTCACTTGAAGTCGTATCTGGACCAGTACCTGGCAAATGGGTTTATCTGCCCGTCTAAGTCACCCGCAGCCTCCCCCTTATTCTTCGTACTTAAGAAAGAAGGAGATTTGAGAACGTGTATCAACTACCACGCACTGAATGAAATCACGGTAAAAAAACAATATCCTCTGCCTCTTATCCCAGAACTTCTGGACCAAGTCAAGGATGCCAAAATCTACACCAAATTAGACCTTAGGAGAGCATATCACCTCGAAGATGTGAAAAAAGGGGACGAATGGAAAACCGCATTTCGCACCAAGTATGGCCTGTATGAATATCAGGTAATGCCTTTCAGGCTTTGCAACGCTCCTGTGGCATTTCAGTATTTTATGAATGACGTATTACGAGAACTAATCGATGTCTGTGCCCTGGTCTATAATGACGAAATCTGGTGTACTCTTCCTCTGAACAAGATCACATCAAACATGTTCGCTCAGTCCTTGCAAAACTTCACCAGCACAAACTGTATGCGAAACTCAAAAAATGTTCCTTCCATGTCACGGAGGTTGAGTTCCTCGGTTTTGTCCTCAAGCCAAAAGGAGTCAGGATGGATATGCACAAAGTAGATGCCATCCTTAATTGGCCGTCACCTTCATCGCTCAAAGGAATCCAAAGCATGCTCGGCTTTGCAAATTTTTATCGCCGATTCATCCCAGGTTTCTCACAGATAGTGCACCCAATTACTTCGTTACTATGAAAAACAACAAGAAATTCCAATGGAGCGAAGAAGCGGAACAGGCCTTTCAGGAACTCAAGAGAAGATTCACCTCTGTGCCGATATTAGGACATCCTCGCCCAGAACTCACCTGTGTAGTAGAAACAGATGCCTCCAGTGTGGCTATGGGGGCCGTTCTCTCTCAAAGAGATCCAGAAACGGGCCAATTGCACCCGGTGGCCTTTTGGTCACGTGAATTCTCACCACCAGAACTTAACTATGCCATCACAGACAAACTGTTAGCAATAAAATCAGCCTTCAAAGCTTGGCGGCAGTATCTATTAGGTGCCAGAGACACCATCACGGTAATCACAGATCAATGGAACCTTGAATACCTAAAGTCAGCAAAAGCTCAATCATCACAACAACTATGATGGGCTTTATTCTTTGCAGAATATGATTACGTAATCACAGACCAACCGGGAGTTCGAAATGGTAAGGCTGATGCCTCATCTCGCATGGGGGTTGAAGAAAAAACAAACATTACCTCAAACCCTATTGCCATCATTCCAAGTGACAAATTATTGGGACTTACTACCACATTGACTCTAAACGAACTTCAAGATAAGATTCAACTTTTAATGAACCCCGAGGCCTTACAAAAAAGGAACACCTGAAGTGAACATCATACAGTGCTGGATGGATTACCCTACTTCAGAGGGCGACTATATCTACCAAATAAAGAACTGCAAGAGTTGGTCATATCTGATTATCATGATTCCCTGATTGAGGGCCATCCCAGAATTGCTAAGACTCTAGCCGAGATTTAGCGAAATTATTGGTGGCCAACCTGGCGTAAAGACATTGCTCAATTCATTCCATCTTGTGGGGTATGTGCACAGAACAAATCTCACATTGCTCAATTCATTCCATCTTGTGGGGTATGTGCACAGAACAAATCTCAAAAGCAGAAATCAGCTGGCCTTCTACAACCACTGGATATTCCACCGGCTCCCTGGCATACGCTCACCCTTGATTTTATTACAGATCTACCTCCCAGTCAAGGATTTGACACCATCCTAGTGGTGGTAGACCTGTTCTGCAAAATGGCACATTTCATTCCGTTCAAAGGACTTCCTAACGCTACGGGTTTGGCTAAGGTATTTCTTGAACAGATTATAAAATTGGTTTCCCATCAATCCTGATCTCAGATCGAGGAAGTCAATTTGTGTCTAATTTCTGGAAGAAATGTTGTACAATGGCACAAATCGACATTCGATTATCTACTAGCCATCATCATAAAACAGATGGACAAACTGAAAGAACAAACCAGACATTAGAACAATATTTAAGTTGCATGCTGCATCAAGTGGAAGAGAGTTGGAAGAACTTATTATGGATAGCGCAATATGCATACAACAACTCCATACATACCAGCACTGGACAAAGCCCTTTCTACACAATATACGGGAGACACCCACGCACTTCTGAACTAGATTCCCCCAGGGCCTTGGAAATGCTAGCGGTCAAGACCTTGCACACAAGTATAACTCAGACCTTCAGAAAGGCAACCGAACAATTACAGCAAGCCAAAAAAAGCCAAAAGACATCTTCTGACCAACATCGAAGGAAAGCTCCCGATTACCAAGTTGTGGACGAAGTCTGGTTAGCATCAAAACATGTGCCCATAAAAGGAACCCTGACCTTTCGTCCAAGGTATCTAGGACCCTACACCATCAAATCAGTGATTAATCCAGTGGCCGTCAAATTGGCCTTACCACCAAGCATCCAAATTCATCTGGTGTTCCAGGTTTCACTTATAAAGCCTGTTCAGCCCGGGACCCGAGTCAAGACACCATCAAAGCCAGTGCTGGTCGATGGCTCCACCCGAGATCTGAGGACGGCACGCCATTTAACATGGTGAGACATGGGGAGAAGGCATGCTATGGGTTATCTATGTTCCACTGCAGCTCTGGGCTGGAAATAGACCAGATCGGAACGACTTGAACACCCACCCCGGAACGTAGGCACTGCCTGCCCAGAGGGGTTTGAGCCACATCACTGTATGCCGTCATAGACGCTGCAACACCTGGGAACTGCGCCAGCTGGTGAACGAAGCGCCATTGCAAGACGCTGAACCCCGGGTGTGCAAACACTGTAAGTCCATCTTGAGTGCACTTCTACTCCTACGGTGCTGCAAGCTGCGGGGTGAAACACCTAGCCCCTCCAACCACATTACGTCCTACCAACCGAACAATTTTCTGTGGAAGCAGAGACCCGGACCAAAGCACTGACGTATGCACCCACTCGCAAGACTGAAGTTGGAACCTTGGGGTGAAGACCAGGGGGGCTGCCCCCACACAACAAATAAACTGAGGCTGCTAAAGGGAAGCGTAAGTACCCCCACTGCGCACTAGTCGCTGACTTATAAACACAAACTCCATCAAGCATTGCAGAGATCTAAAATGTCCTTTCTCTGATGAGAAAGGACTGCAGCCACTGGAATGATTCAACCCGGAAGAGCCAGCTAGTAATGCATAGCATAGTGGTCTAATCACCCGTGACCGTAGAGCCACTTTGCACAGACCAATGGCCTGTACCTTCTGATCGGTTCACCTGAAGAGCACCTGTGCATCAATTAGGCCCCAAAACTGACAGCGATAACAGCCCACCGGCCCAACATACACCTGGCCCGTTGGCTATGGACAGCTACGTAGCACAAAGGAGTCCCTGCATCAACCTACACCAGTGCAGACAAGTCACCAAGCCACTGCCATTAGACCAGAGAGAATTGCAGCGATCCACGGACCAGGTTGCAGGGAAATATCTGGAGGCTGTGAGAGTGGGAGCTGGAGAGTGAGCTAGGGGAGAGGGCACCGCAGATGGCGGGGAATCCAACAAGGTCGCTGAACCTAACCCAGGAGCTATACACTGATCATTAAGTCAAGTGAACCTGCCTGTACCCAACAGAATACCCTACCACCAATCGATGTAGGTTCCCCCACTGCTGTGGATTCACCACATACCGTCCATACCACCATTCACTAAACGGTTGGGGCCAATACATAGGCTCAGCATAGAGCGGATCCTCGTGTCACGCACCAGAAAACGGACACAGCACTAGCGACTAACTCTGGCCACTACCATACAACCATGTCCCCTAGCAAGGGAAAAACAAAGTCAACAATCA
Source organism: Ambystoma mexicanum (assembly GCF_040938575.1). Classification (NCBI taxonomy): domain Eukaryota; kingdom Metazoa; phylum Chordata; class Amphibia; order Caudata; family Ambystomatidae; genus Ambystoma; species Ambystoma mexicanum. The sequence continues at coordinate 548,748,556 of NC_090941.1, read as the reverse complement.
TGGACTCCTTTACAGCGGCTAAACTGAAAACCCCGATGCAGTTAGACACGAATGCACACAGGGAATCACAGGCCTCAGAAGACAATTCCAAAGATGGGCAGATGCTACAGGCTGTAGCTGCACTCAGAACATTTATAGACACGAAGATTGACGAGGTCAAGTCAGACATGCAGCTCATGCGACAAGACGCACGCAACCTGACAGAAAGAGTAACTACGGCGGAGGTGGGACTCCAAGAATCAGTAGAGACCATGGCTGACCTTAAGACAAGAGTACAGGAGCTTGAGAAAAAGGTGGAAATACTGGAGGCGAGATCGGAGGATGCGGAAGGGCGAGCCCGCCACAATAACATCCACGTTCTGGGTATACCGGAGGGTATGGAGGGCTCGAACCCAACGGGGTTCGTGGGGACTTTGCTACAACAAGAAATTGGCGCTGGCTGGCTATCCCAAGGTTTTGCGGTGGAGTGGGCCCACAGATCCTTACAGAAGAGGCCACCGCCGGGCTCATACCCCCGCATGATGATCGCGAAAATCTTGAACTTTCAGGATAGGGAAATAATACTCAAATATTTAAGGGAAGGTGGTGAAATTAAAAGGGATGACTCCAAGATTGTCATGTACCCGGATAATACACCTGCAGTACAGCGAGCAAGGAACTCCTTCATACCGATAAAAGCGAGACTCCGGCAACTGAATCTGAAATACATGTTGTTGTACCTGTCCCGCCTGAAAGTGCTCTACAAGGGGAGAGCAGTGTTCCTGGAACACCTCCGGTGGCCAACATGTGACTAGAGCACAACAACCTGGCTGGAGTAGAAGAACCGATCACGTGAGTAGTACTGAACGGGGGGAGTGGGGGGGCACTTTAACTGAGGGACTACATCAAGAACTGTGGTAAAGCAATCATGATTTATGTGACCGCTGTAGTGTTGCTATGTATGTTCATTTGGACGGAGAGACTGCTGGGACACATGAACTGTGCACTAAAACCCGCCCCCCCACAAAATGATTAGTGCAGGCCTGTTGCTAGCACAATACCCATGCCACATGACCTGGAAGGGCCTAGAAGGCGTGGGGGCACCTGAGCACTGCGGAGGCAGCTGGTTACAGTTACTTGTTAATATTTGTTAACTTGCTTATTACGGTTGTTGTAAAGTTAGTTGTGAAGTCTCCAGATGAGAAGGCGAGGCAACGATGCAGGTCGCAAACAATGATAGCAGGTTGGGTATGGCTGGGTGTCCGGGGAAGGGGGACACCCCTGGGACGTGGCCACCAATGTGGAGGGTCAGATGCAGAAAGGGGGGGGGGGGGGAGTCCTGAGAATTGATACCGAAAGATCATGGCTACACAAATTAAAGTGTTGATGTGGAATGTAAGGGGAATGGGCACGTATCTCTGCAGGAACCGGGTCAAATCTTACTTAAATAGAAAAAGGGTCTCCATAGCCCTACTACAGGAAGCCCACCTGACGGGCGAATCCATGTCCAAGTTGAAAGAGCGCTGGGGCGGGGAAGGGTATGGAGCCACGTATTCTAAATATGCAAGGGAAGTGTTCATGTGGATAAGCCCCCAGATACCGTTGAAATTGGCAAGAGCGGAGGCAGATACGGGAGGCAGATACTTGATACTGTGGGGCTATATTGAACAGACTGAGACATGCATAGTTAATTCTTACTTTCCTGATTGTAATATACCAGCACACCTAGACACACTAAGCACCAATATAGCCCAACATAGGGGTAGCTTTTTCATCTGGGGTGGGGATTTCAACTGTGTGAGAGACTTAGACATGGACAGATCCACCCTGCCATTCAATCGAAAAGCAATAGCCTCCACAGCACTGAATTCAGCACTGGACCGATTGGATCTAGTGGATGTTTGGCGGGAGCTGCATCCGGAGGAGAGGGGATACTCTTATTACTCCTCTCCACATGCCCTATACACTAGGATTGATTATATATTTATAGGCAGAGATCAACTCCCGTAAATAGATGCCACACAATATCTGGCCAGATCAATCTCGGACCACTTGCCCCTGGTAATGGAATGGAGAATAGCAGGTCCCAGACCCCCTATCCCAATGTGGCAAATGCCAACTGAAGCATTAACAGATCTGGCCTTTAGGGAAGATCTTCGAGACTGCCTAGAGAAATACAAAGGAGAACGGGGTAGTGTGGAACACTGGAGCACGGAATGGGAAGCCATAAAAGTAGTGGTACGGGGGGAGGTTGTAGCCAAAGCGGGTAGTGTTAGGAAAGTCTTGCGGACAGAACTGGAACAATGGGAGGAAGAAATTAAGTCGATAGAGACCGCTGCCCAGGGGTCGAAGGAGGATGAAGAAACACTGAGTCAAAGTAGGAGTAAATGCAAAGCAGCATGGGAGAGACTCACCAAGTTTGATTATACAACACGATCCATTAGGGCTCACAGGGAAGGGGGTAAACCTAGCCGACGATTGGCGTGGCTTTGCGGTATGGAACATCCCAAGCATCTAACGACTGCACTCAGGGATGCTGGGGGTACGCTCCAACAGACTCAACGAGAGATAAATGACACTTTGAAGTCATTTTACACCCACCTATATGCACATGATACATTGGTGGCCCAAGAGGATATTCAGAATACTCTCGAAGAGATTGGTCTACCAAGACTGACCTCCTCACAACGCGATACACTAGATGCAGACATCACGTTGAAGACATTAGCAAGGCAATAAAATCTCTGGGCAGCTACCCCCTGAATTCTACAAAACATATGAGCCATCCCTCGGGCCAATGCTCAACGAGGTGTTTAAGGAAGCGTACGACCTGGGAATATTACCGCATGAGGGAAACACTAGTGGTTCCTAACCTTAAACCTAAGAAACCGGCAGATGAGTGCGATTCGTACCGCCCTCTCACAATGCTTAACTATGATGTTAAGATATTGACTACTATACTGGCTAAAAGGCTCTCTAGCTTGATAGGTGGGTTGGTGCACAGCGACCAGAACGGCTTTGTGCCAGGTTGCAGCACAACGGCAAAGCTGTGCAGACTTCAAGACAACATGGCCCAAATGGAGCTAAAGGAGGGACCCTTAGAGTTACTATCCTTGGATGTAATCAAAGCATTTGATTCCATATACTGTGAGTGGCTGTTAGCGGTCCTGAAGGAGTTTGGGTTCGGAGATAGATTCATCAGACGGGTGATGATCCTATACACTAAACCAATTGCGAGAGTGAAGTCGCGGAGGGTAGTGTCCTCGGCCTGGGATATTGGTAGAGCCACTAGGCAAGGTTGCCCGATATCCCCCATGCTGTATATACTGGGCCTTGAGCCGATTGCCATCTACTTTAGGAAACAATTCTTTGATGCAGGGATACGAGTAGGCGGGACGGATCATATCATCTCGCTCTACGCAGGTGATGTTCTCCTATATGTGAAGTATCCGCACCTAAATGTGCCAACTATGTTGGAGGTGCTGGAAAGCTATGCAAGGGTCTCAGGCGTACATTTCAGCAGACAGAAGTCCCGTTTGTTCCCACTGGCAGGCATGAAGCACAGGAACTTTGAGGACCTACCGAATGTGGGAATCCAATGGCAACCAAATGCACTCGTTTAGGTATTTGGGAGTCAATATAAGGCATACACTAGAATTAATGCATGAACACAACACTGGAGCCGTGCTCAAAGGGCTACGCACGTCTATAAGGTTTTGGTCAAAGTTACCAATATCGGCGATGGGAAAGCCTTCAATTGTTAAAACGATTATCCTCCTGAGATTCCTATACCACTTCCAAAATGTATTTTTCTATATCAAGGCCTCCTTTTTTCATCTACTTGAAACAATAATCCAGTAATTCTTATGGGGAACAGGAAGACATAAGCTAGCATGAACCACACTAACCTTACCCCACAGGGAAGGGGGTATACAACTCCCAGACCTAGAAAAATACTACCTGGCGGCACACCTCAGCTTTGTGGCACGTTGGCTGTCAGATGACATTACGTCAGAAACCGAATTGATGAGGCACCTAGAGGCCCTGTTGCACCTTAAAGAACTCATATGGCCTCCTTGAACTGGTTAGACACTGCTCCCATGATAGTGACCCTGGAGAGACAGATATGGCACAGAACTAGAATACTCCTATACCTAGAACGCTCCTACTCACCAGAGATTCCAATGATTGCAGATGTGTGCAAAGTCAGTACAGATCTATCAAACGTTAGACTCTGGGAAAGGACGGGAGTGTACACATGGGGGGACCTATATGATGATGGTGCTTTCAGAGATTTTGACTCGCTCCAATCCAAAGAGGGAATGTCAGGAGGACAGTTCCTGTGGTACCAAAGGGTTAGACACGTGGCAAGAGCAAAGTGGGAAGTGTGGCTAGAGGAACCGTCCACGAACCCCCTGGTGACATTATTGAATAACTTGGGTGACGGCTGAAGACCTGTGTCCAGAATATATAGTCAGCTGATTGATAGACCTAATCCCCGGAGCGCTACGCTTAAAACAAGGTGGGAGAAGGATTTGGGGTCGGATATTGCAGAAAAAGAATGGGCAAGAGTATTAGCGTTTCCTAGGGAAGTGTCTAGAAACGCCAGATTTCGATTAATACAACTGAATGTATTATATTGCACGTACATGACCCCGAACAGGTTAGCCATGTTTAACAAGCAAATGAGACCCCAGTGTGCATGGTGCGGAGCGGAGGAGGCAGGATTAATGCATGTGTTTTGGGAGTGCTCTAAAGTGCGGAGTCTCTGGGCTAAGGTGGAACAATCCTGTAGAAGGATTGGCATAACACGGTATAACTGGACTCCCAAAGAATGTCTCTTAGGCACTTACCCCATGATAACTAAGGTGAAACATATTGTGAAATGTATGGGATTTAGCGTGTATGCTAACCAAGAGAACCATAGCAATGGCATGGAAACAGGCAAAAGGCCCACAATATGCAGCCTGGTAGAGGGAGCTGGAGCGCTGGGTGGAGGCGAAGATCAGAATCTGGGGAAATGGTGTCTGTAGATCAAATAATGGGGCAAGTGTGACGTTTGAAGCATGGAAATCATTGGAATGGGAAATTTTTCACCCATCATATGATAAACCCCCTTGAATAAGCAGTCCCGAGGACAATAAGAGTTGCTGATAATACGCAATGAGATGGGACACCTGGCAAACCCCAAATGTGACACAGCTCATTTGCCACCCCCCCTAACTACGCATATCCTGAAACAGTGCATTATATCATGTACGAAGACAGTTACTGTTAATTTTTGTTTGGTTTGTTTCTTTTCTCCTTCTTCATTGTTGAATTGCACTATGATGACATTGTAATCCACTGTAACTTCATTTAAGAAATGGCAATAAAAAAAGTTTTAAAATAAATCAATGACCCAGTTATGTACAATATTCTCATCAAGGTCAGTTTGGGGAGACACCCCGGAATCATCTTACTAAGCTACGCACCCCTGGATTGGTTTATACCGGTGTTTGGGTACGAATATCTCGGGAGATGGGACTTTGTAGGTTGTGTGGGGAAGCAGTAGAGACAGCTCAGCATATTTTAATGCAATGTCCTAGCCTTCTCTGTTTGTATGATAAGGGATATTCTAAGTTCAGAAAGGTTGAACATGACCAATTCTGGAGTTTGCTCTATGGGGCGGAATCGCTTGTTGTAACCTCAAGGATCCTCCACATCTGGAATATTGTGAAAACTAGATGACTGGCATGAGTGAGTCTGATGTCGTTTTATACGAGATGACCTTGTATATTATACACTTCAATTGCCCTGATATGTATGACATTTTTGATGAATTCTCTTTTACTGTGTCTATGTATGTTTTTAGATTCAGTGTGAAAGGTTAATTAACCAAATTTACTTAATAAAAATAAAATCAGAGTGGTCACGTTTGAAGAAGCGGTACGTGTTCAAAAGTCTCTGATTAAACTGAGAAAGTAAAACAAAATAGGAATGCTGAAGAGAATAAAATCTGTGTATGAGCAGCCGAGGGGAGCCAGTAAAGTGTGAGCAAAATACCAAACAAATAAAACGTAGCTGAATAAGTAGATGTCAAAGCTGTACATAAAAGCCAACAAAGTTTAATATGGAAAGGGGAGCCAATGAAGTGCCAAGAAAGATAAAATGTTGATCTATGAACTTATTAGTTTTTGTGAACTGCCAAACCCATCTAAGTTAATTTGGCTGAAAGCTGGGGCATGGGTAACTTGTTGGGTGACCTGAAATGGGTGGGCCGTGCAGCCTGTTCACTGCGCCTAGACCAGGTAACCCCAACAAATCTAGGAGAATTGTGAAAGCAACCGTGACACAAATCTGAACTTGTGAGGTTGTTTTTTGAAGCTTGGGGAAGAGAACCCTGAGCTCCTTCTGAACTTTGTATCCTGAACTGAACTTTGTATCCTGAAACCAAGTGTTCTTCAAACTTGCGAAAGAGAAACCCAAGTCCTTAAGGAACATTTGAAACGTATAGATGTTTGAACTGTATCCTGCACTTGGGGAAGGGAACTAGAGACTGCTCCAGACTTTATTTTGAACAGTATTTTAGATGGAATAACCCTACACTACATAGATGTAAGGGCAAGCATACTTTTTGACACAGGACAGTCTCTTGATTTGGACTTATAAACGCAAGACTTTCCTTAGTTTCTTTAGGTACGGAAATCCCCACCATAGCTATAGGGCAAGTTAGGCATTACACCCATCCTGATACTAAATAAAGATTCTAATGTTGAAGTCACAACCTGTTGTCTGTCATCTCTTGATACCATGCCTGTCTCACAGCATCTAGTCACCAGAAACTTTGCAGTCTGCTTTTGAACCAACCCTGGTGGCCCTCACGATCTGCACATCAAGCATTCTTCAAAATGCACAAGCACATGTAGAACCCCTGATTGACACTGATTCCTGTCTAGACCAATATGACTGAACTCTGTGTTGAACAGCACCAAGAAGCTGGGTTCAACGTCGTTAGTTATTCTGGTTAGTCTAAACAGACTAGTTAGACAAAGTCTGGTTAGGTCACATTTAATAACTTTTTGCACAACAGGACATATCATTTTAAAGAACATAATTGTTTATGATTGTCTTCCACCAGAGTGCTGTACCTTGCTTTCTTTGATTATACCGAGTTCTTTCCTAAGGTGTGTAGTTTTTCTATTTAGCTATTTTGGCAGATGGTGTGTTTAAAGTACATATATTTTTATAGAATTGGACATTCCTTTAATTTTGGACTGTTATAGTATTGCTGTTTGGGTTGTTACTTAATCACATTCACACCCATCTTACATGGAAAGTTCTCTCAAAAATGTTAGTATTTAAATATATTGGCCATAATTAAAAATATATACTATTGACTTTTGCTTAAAGATCCTATGAAAAATAAACTGCACATTTGCCTCCAAGCTCTGCTTTTAAAGGACTTGGAGGCATCCATTTTGTATGCAGAAACAGTATAATCAGTGTCTTTAATTCAATGATCTTGTGGCAGTAATCAAGCAGGAGCCCCCAACTGAGAGCTTGAGCTTGTTACTGCCACAGAAGAGAATTAAAACACAGGCAGTCCTATGAATGCCAATCCTAAAACAAGACTTTTCGGCAAAATCTGAAAAGGTTTCTTTTACTGTATTAGGATGCCATTCAACGGACTACCTGTTCTGTGAACGTGGCAAACACGTTCTGTTTATTTAACCGGGCATGTTTGCCTTCCTCGTGGAAACAGACTCCTGTGATCCAGTAGTGAAGGGTTAGCCCTTTCCACCATGCACCCGGATTCGATGTCCAGCCTGTCTTTTTTCTGGATGCCCCACATTTTATTTGAAGCACCAGAAAAAAGTCTGTCAGGGACTCCATCCCAGGCTCTGTGGCTGAACGGGCTAGCCCTTCATCACTGGACCACAGTGATCGCAGTGCTCTTTGCTGTGTTGTGTACAGCACAGTAAGGAGCACTGTGAAAGCAGGCAAGGATTTTGTTATTTTTTTTTACCTCTGTTCTCTTTGCAGGGACAGCGATATCACCATCATTCCGAGGCACGAAATACTGCCACATGGGAGGTAGTTTTAACCTGTCACTCTCATCATGCCTCACCTTGTGGTGATGTGAGCACATAACATCCAAACATAGGCTTCTTTTGTCACCAGCTCATTAATAATAGTGCCCTAATATCCCTATACTTATTGCAGAACCCCGTGTGTAGGAACTGGAGAAGAAGCTATTAGGCATCACAAACAATTAAGCTCAACAGCCAACTTGCTTTCCAATATCCAGCTTTTTCCAATTTTATGTGATTTCTTTTTACATTTAGAAAAATTCATGGTGAGTCAGTCTTCTTAACTTTATATTTTTTACGCCTTTTGTATCACTATCACTACAAAGGTTTGTTTGTGTTTGTTTTTGGTCATTACTGCTTGCGTTTTATTATATGTTTTTCATTTTTCTCATTCTTTTGAGGAGAAATGTAACACATGTGTGCCTCGTTACGAGTCTGGCGGGTTGCTGCCGGGCTCATAACACTTTTCCGGCACCCGATATCCCGGTGCCAATGGGACATTACAAGTCCCGGCAGATTGGGAAGTCAGGCGCTGGAAAATGTTGTTCCCCATCCCGTGGAGTCCCATAGGACTCCATTAGAGTGGGGAGATGGAAGCACCAGCACCATTGCGAACAGAGTTGGTGCTTCCATGACAAGTCTGCCTACTGGGACCGTTGGGCCCGGCAGGTCACTGCTTGCCCCGATTATGCATGATATAGCCCGCTTGTCTATACAAGCAGACTTCTATATGTGAAAAGAAACACCCAGGAACAGGAGCCATAACAGAAATTAGTCTACGGAACACAGACTCGGATGCGCTGCTGCACAATCAGACATGCACTAGATCTAGAGTACCCGCACGACTACAGAAAATGAACACAGGAACCCTCTCCAAGGGTAGTCAATCACTTTCCGTCTCAACTAGAGCAATTGCCAACAGCCGCAGAGGCCGAAACACAGATGTGTCAACGACAAACCAACAATATCATTAGTGTCAGATATGCACTACATCAATAGCCTAGTGAGTCTGGCATATGTTTGAGCTAGTCTCGATTTAGTGATAGAGGATAGAGATTTGGATACTCTGTTTTTTAACCAATAATCAGCACACATAACATGTACCCCACTTTTCATACCTGTGTTACAATCTTTATTTTGTTATGTTGATTTTATCATTATGAACACATGAATATGGCTTTCTCCACTAGTGTAATGTATGTAATATACTCTTCTACCAGTATATGCATGTAATAAATAGATTATAAGCTACGAATAGAGGAGTGTAATGGGTGTATTTTAGATCTGGCGTTGCCCTATTCAATTATATGATTATATAGTATCAATACCTGGAATGAACAGGTAAAGGCAGCCGGCCCTTTTGTTAAAACACCCCTGGATTGTCTACTTAGCATGGATAAAAAGTTGGTTGTTGATCAGACCCGACGTTTGTTAAAATTGTTCAGAAGGAATGGAAAAAACGTTGCAGGATTTTTGAGTTGGAGTCTTCTCTGTGGAAAAATGTGGCTATACGGTTTGATAATCGTACCTTCTTGGCAATTGTCTTCATAGCAATCTGCTGGTGATGTCCAGTTTGGTTAAACCAACTGTCTGCGCTCACCAAAGGATTTTTTGTTTTTTGAAAGTATTTAAATGTCCCTCTGGGGTGATTCATACATGCGCACTCAGTGTGAGTGTGCCGTTAGTTATTTCATAATACAATACACCAGCAATAATGGAATATGATATTAGATCTCGTAAAAGGTGAGTTTCTATTGTCATAGCCACAGTCCAGCCTTATTGCTGATATAATGTATTATGAAATAACTAATGACACACTCAACACTGAGTGGGAATGTATGAATCCCGTACATGGCTCTGGGGCTGCCTCCTGTCAGACTGACTGGAGGCTTCCCAGGGGCAGTGTGTTGTGGGTACACCCTAGGGGTGGAAGTTGTGTGAATGGAGGTGGGAGTCAACTCAAATTATGTGGTGTGGGTGTCTGGCTTCTGTGTGTGTGACACAATGAATGAGACAGCCCTGACTGAAACTGACATGAATGCTGTGTAGTGTGCTGAAAGGCTGGGCACTTACCCCAATCCACATTCTTTGTTATGGGTGTCTGGGTGGAGTGAATGGCCTCAATGCCTGTGAGCCTGAATGGCTGTCTGCCTGCATGAATTCCCTTCTCTGTGATTGGCTGACTGATCCTGGCTCAGCCAGAGGTAATGGGGAACCGATGTGTATATCTGGGGACCTCTCACTAATTTGTTCAGAAGTTGTAGTCAAAGCTGAAGCAAGAAGAAGCTGTTCCTTGAAGCCCAGTTGGAGGAGAAGTCTGTCGCTGTATTTCTTTGTGTAATCCAGAAGCTGCAGTGTTCTTCCAATGACTGATCCCGAGAGGTCCTGCGAAGGAGACCTCTCCCCGACCTACGAGGGACCATCGTACAAACTGCCACTCTTCATAAGAAGTATCCTGGAAGCCAGTCCTGTGTGCCTGCCGTCCGGAGAAGGGGTCTTCATTAGACCTGAAGAGGAGTGCCTGCATCTCGAGTCAAAGAAGTTTATTGGTGTCACCCGGTTTATAGTCAAAAAGTCGAAAACATAATGTCGAATAGCAAAAATGTCGAAAAAAAATGTCGAATGTAAAAAAGTCGAAAAAACATACATATAATAGGAAAAGTCTTAATTTCGAAAAAAAAATGTCGGAAAAAAAAAATCGAAAACCCAAAACACTTTTTTTTTTTTTACCCAGATAGTAACATTTATTATGGGGGGGGGTCCCCCCCAACCCCCCCATCCCAAACCCCTACCCCAACCCTCCCTCCTCCCCATCCCCCCCACCCCCCATAGATATACCTTTAATTATTTTAAAAAAATCTTTAATATAATATTAAATAATTAATTAATTATTTAAAAAACCATCCCAAACCCCTATCCCCAACCCCCCCATCCTCCCCATCACCCCCACCCCCCATGGAAATACCTTTATTTTTTAAAAAAAGTTTAATAAAATATTTATTATTAACACATAAAATCGAAAAAAGTCGAAAAAAAGTCGACATTTTTGTTTTTCGACTAAATATTTTCGACATTTTTACTTTCGAATATATTGTATTCGAAATTATGACTGGATACCGTGCCACCCAGGGTCCAGAGGTGTGTTTTGTGACCGCTGGAAGCCGTTGCAGTCTACCACCCAGAAGATGGGTACCCTGGCATAGTGCTGCTGGACACACGGAGCAGCGAAAGTTCCAAACTGCCTAAGAACATTTCAAGGGACATCCTTGCTCTCATCACTGATCACGTTTTCCCACCGGCAGAGAGTCCAGAGTCGCTGAGTGCAGAGTAAGGTCTGTCGGTGGGTTTCCTACCACCAGAAGCTAACGAAGACATCCTAAGGGTCTAGACTTGGTGAGGGTCCATGGTCCACTCCAGTCGTCGAGTCCAGGTCACCAGAAGCCTTCCAGAGGTCCATGCTGCAGCACCAAAGAACCGAAAGTCTAAAAACCACGATATTCCGAAACCTGACACTAAAAGTGACCTATGCAACTGTAGCCGCCAGAAGTCATTGAAGGATCCCAGGGGTCTTACTCTCATCTGTCAAGCCTTTAAGGAGCCCACAGCAAGTTTCATCTTCACAGGACTTCTACAGTCAGAGAAATCGTCGACCAAAAGAGAGAACCGTGAAGAGTAAAACTGCTGCACTTCAGAAAGACTTTGGTTCAATTTTTCTCGTGGACTCAGCATCCCAGTGGCTCCTTCTTCCAAGGAGGGTCCATCCTCGGAGGGAATCGTCAAGTGAAACCGAGAAACTCTGCCACTTCGCCTGACGCAGCACCAAAGGTACTGTGACTTCTAGCCTCAGGAGCTGTCCAGGGGTCCCAGATTTGTCATGGATCCTGCTCTCCTGTGGCCTCTCAGGTAATTTGGGCTAGTAGAACCTTTTAAAAGAAAGCAGAAGGTTATTCAACATTATTGGACTGGGCTTTAAAAGACATGATAAGTTACACCGTAACTTTTCCATTACAGGTTGCCCAGGTGAGGGATGGGGGTGGCATCTTCACACAGAATTGTCTGTCTAGTCTAAAGAAAGCATTCTACTAACCTGCCTTTCTTTCCTATTATTTGCCGATACACCTCACTTAAGAATTCACATGACTATTTATAACTGTCTCCTTTCTGAATGCAAGTAATGTGGTGTACCACATAGAGTGTATACATTTGCCATTCCTTGAATAAGTATTTCCAAGTACAAAGTGTAATTATTTAAATATATATATATATATATCTATACTCATTCCGGGAATCTTATTTTATATACAGAAGCTATTATCTAACATAGTGTGTGGACATTCCTTTGTGGGGGTTTTGGGGATTCACTGTACTTAAGAACCAGCCTGCATCACCTCCTGAAAGCTTAAGCTTGGTTGCTTGTCCATTGCTACCAAATTGAGAGCCCTGGCTGGGGTGTTCTTTGCCTTTACCCTACCATATATAGGGCAGAAGTTTAGATAACCCCTTCTAGTCTTTACAGGTATACTCAATAACGAATGTTGCACTGTATTTATTGGTCCCGCTGGAAAACGAAGCAGGATAAACCTGTTCAGGATGACACCTGTTAGAATTGTAAATCGGATGTGGGGACTTTGTTACATGTGTTTTATTCATGCTCTAAAATCAAGTCTTTTGGGTGAGGATGTCTTCCAGAGTGTGCACCTCGTGTTGGGTCTTGTTCTTCCCTGTAAATCTTTGCTGTGTGTTTTGGGGTTGTTTCCGATTGGGCTTCGTCTGTCAGTCGACCTACAGAGCTCTAATGGTGGTCAGAACAGTTTTAAAATGCTGGAAGAGTGACCTTAGGCCCTCTGTGGAAGACTGGCTGCATGATTTGTCGATTGTTTCATGTAGAGAGAGAGAGAGCAACTTACCAGGTCAAGAAAAAGGCATATAAGTACTCTGACATTTGGGATGTTTTAATGATTTTTACACTTAAGGTATCACTCCCCCCAACCTTTCTTTTCTTTTCTCTTTCTCTCCTCTCACCCCCTCTCTATATAGGTAATGGTTTACAGTTGATAATATGTTTTGTTCTTGATGTTCTACTGTTTACTTGTTTGGACTTGTTGATTGTATTATATTGTACATTTCAATAAATACATTTCTTTTTTTTTTAAATGCAATACCCGATAGAAAACCAAGTGCTCTTTTTAAGTCATCCTTACTTAAACACTACCTGTATTTTTGTGGACAGAGTCTACCAGTGATGCCCCGGTACTGACAAAGGCATTTTTTACTCAAACCCTCACTGAAACGTTCATATTCTCCTTTCAACACAGCTAAATAGCCAAACAAGCTAAAGGTGGGCGTTGGCCCTGCATAAAAAAAGTGCATCTATCTGAGTACTTTAAAAGTAGCAGAAATGTTCCATGCCAATTGGTTCAAAGGATGGCATGAGAGGTTATAAAAGGTAGGGTGTAGGGGTGCACAGATCAGTCTTATGGGTCATTCACAATTTATACAAATTCTTTTCTTTTGGACGTAAATCCCTAGTAGATTCAATGGGTGTGTAATAGTTATTTAAAGGCATGGTCTAGTAAAACATTTTATTTAAAAAATAGATAGGCAACATAAAAAAAAATACTAGCATTCTCTTTTTTAAAACTTCCTATGTAAAATTTTGAGCTATTCAAGCTCAGAATTCGCAAAAGCAAGCACATGGGCGCATCCATTTTGTGAAATGGATGCCCCCTGTGCTGGCTTTTGCGGCACTAACGAAGGAAAAGCCAGCCAGCTGTAGTAAACAAAAGCTACCGCTGGGTGGCTTTCCCTTCATTAGTGATGTACGCGGAGGACGGGGACAGGAGACCAGAGCAGGAAAGCTGCAGCTGAATCTCGGTAAGTGCTATTTATTTTTTTTTTAAAATAAGCACTAGCTGCGTTTTTTTTTTCTAAGTTTTCCGGGCTGGAGGAGCCCGGAAAACTTAGAAATAAAACCGCAGCTTTAAAAACGTTGTATTTATGTTTGCGGTCGCTTCAAAAGCGACCGCAAACATAAATACGTCGTCATTGTGTTGGAAAACGCTGCGGTTTTTCTTTCCAAGTTTCTCAGGCTCCTCCGGGCCGGAGGAGCCTGAGAAACCCGGAAAGAAAAACCGCAGCGTTTTCCAACACAACCGCGTTGTGTTTCTGCCTGCTGTGGCTATCACTTTGGGTCTCCGGTGGGGAGCACCGGAGACCCAAAGTGAAAGCCACAGCAGGCAGAAACACAACGCGGTTGTGTTTACATGCCGCGTAGTGTTTCCGTAGTGAACCTTCAAATATATTCATACAATCCAGTTGATATGGCAATAACAGAATTAGACCGATCTACTCACCCAGTCTTCTGGTTTAAATCCTAAGAGACTGGTCATCGGCAGAATGCGGTCGGGTAAAGCTCTAAAGGAGGCGAAATGACTCAATTGTAGTGCGTGTTAAAACTATGCATCCTAATTTCACCCCCAAGTGAACTCATTACCTGAAAACTGTCTAGAAATCGGGTCAACCACCCAAATACATTCATGTGACAAAATGGACAGTCACAAGTAAAACTGCTGCAGCAGGACAGTGGGCAAGTCCTGATTTAAATAGAGATGGTCTTTCACGTACAAAGACGCCTCTCATTGAAGTGAGTATAACCTCTGATTCGGCTATGGTACCCCTGATCAGTGAGTACTGCTAAAGGCAGTGCATTAAACTAGAGTTTAATGCACTAGAGTTTATCCAACTTAAACCCCAGAAGATCTTGTGATGCTCCGCGGGGCATTAATTAGTGCTTAAATTTACCACTCAGCAGTGGATTTTGAAACTGGTACCGCTGTGGAGTCGGAGTGGTACCTGTCAATCTATGGTATTAGCAATTAGAATGTCTAGTGACCCAGAATGTAATTCACTACACTAAATTGTGGGTTATCTCCAACATGACTTAAAAAAAAAACGTATTAAGGCAATTGAGATTGTACGTGTTATTTTAATTCACCCCTGTGACTACTTATCCTGAAAATGAGACGAGTCTTGGGGGCACACCGCGGATTCGAATGAACCGCGATAGTGCCCCGATGCACGTCCGCGGCTGTCTTTCCACAGCCGTATTGCTTTGACCTGACCAGTTATACTCACTCCATCTGCAATTATTTGTCAACAATAGTGAGAGCACAGGAGGTTCACTAGCCATCTTTGGCTTTCATGATTCCAAGTGACCCATCCATATGCCGCACCAAAGATATTTAACTCACTGGTATATGCGCATTAGCTGTCTGTTGATTATCACAGGCGGCGCACATCTTTTTGCCCATGACCCCTACATGGTTGTCCTGACAACAACGCTTTGCGCTGTGCCCACACCAACATGACCACCGTACTGACGCTGCACGCGCGGGGTTGTCAGGACAACGCATAACGCTATGCTCATTCGCACCGCGCGTCTTGCTGCGGTCAGATTGAGCGGAGAGCTCGCGTAACCTGGTAAGTTTAATGCACTGCTTTTAGCAGTACTCACTGATCAGAGGTACCATAGCCGAACCAGGGGTTATACTCACTTCAATGAAAGGCGTCTTTGTACGCGAAAGACCATCTCTATTTAAATCAGGACTTTCCCACTGTCCTGCTGCAGTAGTTTTACTCGTGACCATCCATTATGTCACATGAATGTATTTGGGTGGTTGACCCGATTTCTAGACAGTTTATGTTTATTTTGCTCCCAGTGAGTACTAAATAACGAAATAATTTCAGGTAATGAGTCCACTTAGGGGTGAAATTAGTGATGCGTAGCTTTAACACGCACTACAATTGAGTCATTTTGCCTCCTTTAGAGCTTTACCCGACCGCATTCTGCCGATGCCCAGTCTCTTAGGATTTCCACCAGAAGACTGGGTGAGTAGATCGGTCTAATTCTGTTATTGCCATATCGACTGGATTGTATGAATATATATTTGAAGGTTCTGACACTCATTATTTCCTTGTATTATTGTTAGGTCTATCACTGGACCCCTTCTACAATTTTGGAGAGGTCAGTAGCTCTTTCTAATCACCTATCCATTCAGACTTTATTTAATTTACGGCAATCACTAAATAGATGTTCATTTTCATTACCCTATAGGGTCTACATTAAGAAAGCAATCCTGAATAGGAACACTGAAGCCCTAACCCTGAAGATGGATCTATGATCCGAAACGCGTTGGCTACTTTTAAAACCCAAAAGGGGCTTCCTTGGAGACATATGTTAATTCAATAGGCTGATGATACGAATGTCTGTAAATACCAAAGTTTGTTTACACATTGCCTGACATTTAGGCATTTTCGTTGTTTATATTTTTTGTTTCACATAACATTGACAAAAAATGATCGGTTTGTGAAGATGAATTACATTGGTAATTGTGTTTTATTTTGATAATTAAAATTCAAGGTTTATTTTTATAATCAAGTCTGGTTTATGTACATGTTCTACATTGAAGTAGGATTCAATTCCTTGAATGTTACGTATCTAACTGTACACTGATTCAACTTCACAAAAGGTAAAGTTACCTTCAGAATTCACATACTCGCCCTCTTGGCGAAAAGTGTATATGCATATTAGTAATTAGTAATTGGGACATTGGTTCTCTAAGGAGTGCATTTGGGCTTACTGTGTAGTAATACATGGATCTGGTTCTGTATGAGAGGTTATAAGCAATGTATTCTTTTTCACTATGTACAATGCACTGTTTTGTGTTCTTTGCCTCAAGATTTATAAATCGGAGAACATTTATAGAATTGAAAAACAATTTCAACAATTTCATGTATGTATATCATGTATTGATATTATGAACAACGTACCTAAGTAAACAGAACACCTTTTCTTCTCGGTTTATGTTTCGAATCCCAGTTCTTAGACCAGTAGAGCTAGGCCACCATTTGAATTATAACCATTTTAACACTTCAGCCTGCTGTGTCGAGCCAAACCACTCTATCCAGGTACTGTGTGATCTCACCATGCTCACCGAGAGTTTGAGGGGAATATAGGTGAGTGTAATTAATCTCGAAGGACTGAATTAATCCCCTGAAGGTATCTAATGGGTATCCCAGCTGAGTCAACAACCTCCAAGATACTCTGTTGTTGCTTTTCCTTCTTAATGGCTCAAGCCAGGGTGTGGCTCGGTCCATCACCCTCACCATATGCTGCTGCAGCTATAGGGTCACCCAATAACCTCTCCTCCCTGCCGGCTATAGAGGCAAACACCCCCTCTTGTCGCGTAGCTATGCCCCTCCTAACCTGAGATTGTCATGTAACACCTGTTGTTGTTGCAGGCTTTAATGTCACACTCCAACCTTGCCAGGGATCTACAGATTGCCTTTAGAACACCTCCTTACTTGGATATACAGCATCCCCCTTACATAGACTTTGAATGTTTCCCCTACTGTCCTAGAATCCGGAACGGACCCCACATTGGTCTCACTCAATATCATCTCAAAAGACGGCATCCTCTAATGGCCGTCCCCTGTATTGCCATCAGTAGCCTGGGTGCCTGCTCCGGTGTCGAGAATGAGACGACCACTGGCGAGTGATCAGATAACATGCAGGTGAGTTCTGTGCTTTAGTCAGTGAAGCTAATTCCATTGTCACCATTACGTAGTCAATACGAGATGCACTGTGA
Source organism: Ambystoma mexicanum (assembly GCF_040938575.1). Classification (NCBI taxonomy): domain Eukaryota; kingdom Metazoa; phylum Chordata; class Amphibia; order Caudata; family Ambystomatidae; genus Ambystoma; species Ambystoma mexicanum. The sequence goes on along the minus strand of NC_090941.1, from coordinate 548,730,858 downwards.
TGTACCCCAGAGTAAAAGGGATATTCCCTCGCCCTGGGGTTCCTGACCCGTCAGACATTCACCAGTCCATGACAGTCTGCAATTGCACCCAACGTGACAGCAGCCCTGGGCAACTTGTGCTGTGCAGTAAGCGACCTAGTCAGGTCTGATGACAATGAAATATTAAAATCATCCGCCCAGATCACCTTGTATGTAGCACATATGTGTATATAGTTCACACATTGCTGAAAAAATCCCGAAGTTAGTGTTCGGGGTGTACACATTGATCAAGAGGAGTCGCAACCCAAGGCATTCCCCTGCCAGGATACAAAAGCACCCTTCATCATCCCTAATCTTTTAGTGAAATATAAAGTCCAATGACCTATGTATATACGTAACGACTCCCCTAGAGTGTGTCAAGAAGGAGGAGGCCTATCTGTGGACCCCCCACCATTGAGCTCCAGGCAGTTTCCCAACGAAATTCAAAATGAGTACCCTGAAGAAAAAGTAGCTTTACCTGGCGTCTCTTAGCCTGGTTCTTTTTTAACCATATTTTCTTATTATTGGTGAATCCTTGGATATTACATGTCATTACAGTTATCTGTTCACCTGACAGTGTGTGCGCCATACATCGTGGATCGTTACCTCCTCCATCATCTCCCACATATGCCCAGGTCCAGGATTAACACCATCAGCACCAATCAGGAGGGTCCAACGCAAAGACACTTTGTGGCTCATCAAACATACTGTGCTTAACCAACTCCAAACAATTCCCCCAACACCCACCCACACCAGAAACACAAACACAAAGGCTAATACATACACCCCTCCCTCAAATGCAGCCCCATGAACGAGGTGGGACAAACCACACAAACAGACACGGTTACCGTGAAACTGGTGTGAGACAGGCATGGTATCAAGAGAGACATAGACTCAAAGATGTTAGTTTCAAAACCTTTATTTACTAAGGTTACTGTGTTGGTGTATTGGTGTAATGCCTAACTGGCCCTAACTCTAAAGGGATGGTTCCCTTAACTGATGTTTCTAAAGGCCATCGATGTCTGAAAGTCCAAAACACTAATCCGTTGGTGTCTAAACCTATGCTTGCCCTAACTCATTACAAAAATGTGTTCGGCAGTCTTTAAAAGGAATTATAGTGGTTCAACAGAAAATAGAAAACCAAGGTTGGTTTCAGGTGGTCTTCTCACCAGGTGTAATTTTGGTCAATGTCACAAAAATGAGATCAAAAAGGGCAGTTAGTAAGACGTCCTCCACAGGCCCCTTACAATATTCTTAAATACTTTCAATGTCTTTGGTTCCTTGGGATTCCCTTCCCCAAGCTTAAATGTGTCCAAGTTCAAATATAAGACAGTTCCTCTTTCACCTTCTTGGGGTTTCCTTACCCAAGCTTCAAATCCTTCAATATCAAAATGGTTAGGCCTCTCAGGATTCCCTTCCCCAAGCTAAGGCCTCTTCAGTTTCAAACCCAAAATTCAACTTGGATTTACCTTTTCCTCTATATACAGTTCCTTTCTCCAATAACCTTCTCATGTGGTAGAATCAAAAGACTTTTGAAAATGCCAGGTTCCTTTGCTCCTCATACGCACGCTTCCTGCACCCCTTTGTTATCCTTCACTTCACTGTGCCCACGGGCACCTTTTTTGTCTTTCTCTTCTCTCCTATCACATTGTTGTGCCCCTGGTACCTTCCTTTGATTCACTTTATTTTCGTGCATCCTTGCACCAGTCCTTTTCCTTATCGTGTTTCTTGTACACTTATTTCGCTCTTGCGCCTTTCCTTTATTTTGGGGTCACTTGCACCCTTCTGCCTTTCATTGAAACATTACTGGCTTCATTTTGGCTGAAGCAATGCTTGTGTTTAAAGTATTTCTTCTTCTTTAGTTCATGGGCCTGGTTACCGCCGGACTCGTATTACCATTCCGCCTCTGTGATTCCCGGAATTACCGGGGCATTACAACCCCGGTTTTCCGGGAATCACGGAGGCGGAATGGTGTTAATCCCCATTCCCATTGAGTCCTATGGGACTCAATGGGAATGGGGATCATGGAAACACCGGCAGCATCTCGTAATGCTGCCGGTGTTTCCTCGTCCACCTGCAGGCGGGCGGTGTTAAACCCGCCAGGTCAAACCTGGCGGGAACATCACCTCCCGCCTGCAGGAGTCGGGATCAGGCAGTCCGGAAACAACGGTGGCAGCGGGTTTACCGCCACCGTTATTTACGGACTGCCTGATTTGTAATGAGGCCCTATGTCTTTTTCATCTAACTTGGTTCTTCACTACATGTCCCACAATGCCCCTCTTCCTATGAACAATAATGGACTTTAAATTTCCTGTTTCATGTCGCTTTACACTCTTTTCATTTGCTTTCTGTTTCATGTCTGTTTGCAATCTGTCACTTGCTTTCATTCCGTACTGCTTTACAGTTTGTGCCCTTCTCCTGCTCCGCTGCAATCAGACAAAAGCTCCCAAGTTTCTCTCTCATTGACTTTCAAGAAACTCACCGGGCAGGGTCACGTCAACAGGCGGTCCCTTCAGGATAAACAAGGTTGAGGTCAGGGTCTCACCACCTGCTCCTCAGACACCCTTGGGCTGGCACAGGTCCCAAGGGAACGAGCATTCCACTGAACGCCGCCAGCAGGATGCAGGCAGCCTCACTCTTGCTCCTTGGAGACATGGCTCCCTCACCATGCTGCAGCCCCTCACATACACCAGGGCCACACCATTCTCCTCCAGCCTTCAGCTCCTTGGCTTCTCTGGTCCAGACAGCATCCCCAGCTCGCTCTCTGCTTCTGACAAAAATTGGACTGGGACTGAAAAAGGATCCCCTGCTGGACTCAGTCACACAGCCTCCTCTATGCTCTCCCAACTACTGCTGCCTCTGCTCTCTCAGCTGTCTCCTTTTATACATCTGTGTTGCAACAATGGGCTGCAGGGCTGGGTTTGCCCGATACTCCAATTAATAGGAAATGCCTGTCCTTCAGTCCTGAGTAAATGAGTTCTTAAACCTGCAGGGTACCTTTTTCCTTCCTGCTCTTTTTCTGCTAATCTGTACGGAGAGTCAAGTAGAGTCAGGTGTTCACAGTTGTAGTCAAGTGCCTGACCTTGCCTGACTCTATTAATGCGACAGCCTAATGGTGGTATGTAGTAGGCATCTTTTGCCTCTCCATTTTGTTCCTATGGGTAATCGTCATTGCTCTCAGTTGCCTCTTCCTTGTCCCAGTATTTACTGGAAATGGAGAGGGGGGAACGGGATGAGAATGAAAATACCCAATAAAGGCTGATGGAAGAGTGTGATGATGTATAACTGGCAAGGGGGCAATACTGTGTACCCGTAGATGTTACTTTTGGGGAAATGAGGGAAGATGTTTTACCGCAACCTAAAGAGGTCGGGGGAGGGGAAAGGGTAGATTGGCAATCAGTAGGAAAAGGGGGATACTGCATCTCACCCGTAGATACCTCACTCCCAATCCCCCAGGTTCTGGATCCAACAGTGATGGCCGTCCCCTGGCCACTTGAGAAGAAGATTCAGGGGGAATAGGAGTGAGAGTACCCTCAGGTTTCTCACATACCCTTCCCCTATACATCTGGCCAAGGAACACCTGGTCATGGTTTCTCAGGGGGTGGTTGTCAGGAATGTTCCTGTCTAGATGACCATTCGTGGGATTAACTTTTCTTTACCATCCTAGCAGTAGGTTTCAAATCCTCTTCCCCTTTCATCCTTTCCCAAGTGGGGATTGCTTTTCCTTCACCGATGGTATAGTCAATCATATTTAAAGAGCATTTTTTTGTTATATGATCCACCTCTCTACAGGAGGAACATGGTCGTTTTAAAGGGACTTGTGTCTTTTGTTTCCTGTAGAGGTATCGTCTCATCAGTATGGGTGTACATTATACTGGTACCAGTTATTTCTGGTTCAGATTCTTTGGGGTTTGAAGGAGGTTGGGGGGGGCAGCAGATGTTCCCTTCTTATACTCCAGGGAAAAGAACTCCTCCTCTTCCTGTTCTGAAGGAAAATATCCTAAAGACGGTTCGATCCATTCTCCTAAAGAATCGGATTCGTGTTAGTGGGAGATAAGGATCTTACAGATGGTGTTTCTGGGATGGGAGATTCATACACAGTTCTCTCTAGGGCTGAGATTTCTACTCCCTCCTTTGTTTGTGCCTCCATTAGCTCTTCTTTGCTATTTTAAACTCTATGCTAATTGTCCCAGTCCCCACAAAAATAACAACACTCTATATGGGAGGATTCTGACTTTTCAAAAGAAGTGGTAGAAACCACAGAAAGTGATTTTCTCCTCTTTTCTTGTCCTAGAGAATCATGCGATGGTTTATCCTGCAGAATCATTTCCTCCATCTGGGTTGTTGAGGAGATGGATGCTAGTGAATAAAACAGTAACTCTGACAGTACTTCATTTGAACCTCCTAGAGGAGAGTTCCCTATGACTGCTATTTCTATCTCTTCTTTCAGGTGGCAAAAAATTATTTTGGGACGTTGTCATCCTCCATTTCTCCCTTATTTTTCCAGTGGTTAGTTCCCATGGTATATTATTCTCTAGACTTTCCACATTCTTGCTCCTGTTAACTCACACAATGTTCAGGATTGGTACTCTAGCCACACACCTAACTTCCCTTTTTGTTTCTAAGGAAGGGGGCTTGTGTTCTTTGTGCTCAAGAGGATAGTTTCCCCTAGGGAATTTCAACTCCTGCCATGAGGGATATAGCTCTTCTAAGGAAATTAGTGGATGGTCAGGTGGTGCCTTTTTGTCTGATAAAAGTGTTAACTTAGAGACCTATCCCTCTTAGGGTAAGAAAACTCCTCTGACTTTAAACCAGTTAAGATGATAATTCTGGGGGTAGATCTGGACTTTCCACGGTCCTCTTGGATAGGGGTTCCCAAATGCTCTCGTGCTCTCGTACACAAGGTTTACCACTATCTCTCCCCTATTAATCCCTATAGGAGCGGAAGAGAAGTTGAGCAGAATCAAACGCAGCTCATCGCCACAAGAAAAAAGGGGTATTATTTTTAAGGTTCTCTTTCTGCAGGGTATTGCGGGGTACTACATAGATGGCTGAGCTGATGGAAAAGCTTATTTGTAAATCAGAGAGTTAAGGATCTTGTCTTTCCCTGGTACCAAATAATCTTGGGGACACCAAAGATGATAGATATTATCTTCCATCACTTTCCTTTCAAGAGGAATCGCCTGTGGGGTCAAAGGATGAAAAGTAACCCCCATTCTATAGGTAATTTCTCCAGAGAGCTGATTTATTTATTTAAGTGTTTGGTTTATATAAACCTTTAATTTCTCAAAATAAATACATCAAAAAACAGAAATCATCCTTCACTTAAAAAATGTAAACTAAATTAAAAAAACATCAATCCAAGAAAATACAGACTATCACACTACAAAATAAAAACATAAGACCCAAAAGCATAAAGGCATACTTATAACAATGCATACTAAAAGTTTCAATTTCTTTTGACAATTGTAACATAATATATCTCAGAGTGGACAACCCCGCTATCTACCATCTTTGCCTGTCTTCCATGTATCATCCAAATTTCAATGTTGGGGGCATTCTACAAGGGTCGCGCTTTTCACTGTGAAGGTGCTTTATGTTTAACTTTAGGCAGCCACTAGACTGATTCTGAAAAGAGCTCTTCCATGAACCCAAGTAAGGAGATGGTTTGAGCCAGATTATCACCACTTATGAGCTTGAAATTCAGCTGTTAACTATTGTACCCAAGTCTCTTCGTCAACCCTTCGCATAGCAATGTTAAATGGTAGTGTGTTTCGCTATTATCTAGCTTGTGACAGAATTGACAATTAATGTCCAATTCTTGCCATTGATTCCTGTTTAGGAGTACTTATTTTGTGGGGAGGAGGTTCAGTCTGAACCTTAACAGTTTTGCACGCTTGAGTGGGCATGGGAACAGTCCAAGGTAGGTTGGTATGGAATTCCTTCGTCTACATTAGAGCTTAAAATTTGTGTAAGATTTGTATCGATCTCTTGCTGTAATAGTATTGATCCAATCTTGACTCAATAACTTGATTTTAATTGCATCCGGATTGGACAATAGGTCTAATGCTGAAGAACCAAGTGTGTTCAACCTTTTATTACATGCTGCAACCCAGCTGTTTAGGCTAGGCTCGCCAGAGCTATTCAAGGCATCTTTCAAGATCTTAAACCCTCGGACTGGGGGTGGGGGGGTCAGTAAGGCACTTTCTGTACAATGACAGAGTGTTCTACTCCATCATTCCGCGTAGAGGGGTTCGACCCAATTCGTACCCAATTGCAGGTATTGGTGTACACATAGGTATGTTCAGCACTCTCCTCCAGAACCTACCCTCAAGAATTGGCCACCAGGTACCGTTCATAGCCATAAAGACCTCTGCACCTAGGTGACTATTGCCATCACTTTGGCTTTATAAAATTGAATGACCGGAAGCATAGAAAATGTGCCAAATCTCTTAAGCAAAATTCGAGCTTGTAAGGCTAAATGAGTGATATGATATGGCATTTATAACGTGCCTATACACAAGTGTTTCGAGCGATTTTCATATTCAGTTGGGCGCTCCTTGGGGCACCGTTCAGGCTGGTGTTTATCGACATCCCCAAATACACTAAGGTAGTTACTACCTCTACACGTTCTTTATTTAGGTGCCACAGTGGGCTGGATTTTTTTCTCCCAAGAGCCGATTCCAAAATTAGAATTTTCGTCTTTGCAGCACTGATCCTAAGTTTGTTTCTTTTGATATACTCCTGAAGTATGTTTAGCTGTCGTTGGAGACCGATGGGGGTTTGGTTGACCAAAACCAAGTCATCTGTATAAAGCAGGTGGTCTAGACGTTGCTCGCCGATTTTCAGTGGAAAAGATCTTACTTCAAGTAGTGAAGAGCCCACATCCGAAATATAAAAGTTAAACAACTCTGCTGCTAAAGGACAGCCTTGTTTAAACCCAAAACATGTTTCAATACTTTCAGAGAGATGGCCTTGGTTGTCGAGTCTAACTCTCAGACTGGTGTCAGAGTAAAAGGATTTTAGAGCTGAGAGTAGGCCCTCAGGGCAACCACGTGTCTTTAGTTTGTTCCAGAGCAACTTGCGGTCAACCGAATCAAACGCCTGTTAGAGATCGACGAACGCCAGAATGATGCATTTTTTGCGCACGAGTGCCCTAGATTTCAAAATGTACAATAAAAACACATTCAGGGAAGTCCCAACTTGTTTGACAAAACCGGCTTGGTGGAGGTCGAAACTTTCTGATTCCGAAATCCAATGCATCAGGCTCTTCAATACCAATGACGTGTATATTTTAACAATAACTTTGAGCAATGTGATGGGCCTATAATTGGAAGGGTTGACCCGAGATCCTTTCTTAAAGATTGGTACAATTATAGATGTTTTCCACAAACTTTGAAACCTTCATTGTATCTGAATTTAGTTAAATAGGATCCAAAGAAAGTCTGCCCATGCCCACGAGTCAGCTTTAAGCATTATATTAGTCAGACTGTCTGGCCCTGTGGCTCTAGAATTGCTCACTTTACTTATGAGCTAAAAGATGTCATCTTTATCAAAATCAAGCACCCATGGGATTGCTTTTAAAGTTTGGGCTGGGTCTCTTTCTTTGCCCTGGTTTCCAAACAGATCAAAGTAATGCTTCACCCATCGGTGTTCTGGGACTGCGTTGGTTTGGATCGCTCTTGGATCTGTCCCTGCAGAATTTATTCGTTTCCACATTTCAGCCACGTTTTATTTGTCATTTGAGCTAGCATGAGTTCAGAATCTCCCAGGCCCAACCTCCATTTGTACCTCTTTAGCCAATTGCGTTAAATCTGGCGACGCTTCCTCAAGGCGTCTTTCATTCCACAACTCCCAACTTTACAAATGGATCTCACATCCGCTCGCAGAAGTTTTTCTCATTTTGGATGGCGCAGTTAAACAAGTGTTTTGGGAGGAAATCTGGTTCGAATGATCGACCACCTGCTGCGACAAAGTGTAACAGCAATCTGGGGTAGCCAAGATCTTCTTTCTCAGACTATTAGTTTGAGTCCCGGTTGCCCCTTGAGTCTTGAGTGAAGACTCATGATATTATTAGAGGTCCTGCTCAATCTATTACGCCCTGTGGTAACCTCCAGACCAGGCGTAAACTTTTCTTTGGGTGGGTTATGCTCAGGTGGCCAATGAACATAAAAGATATTGTGGTCACTAGTTGCAGTCTCTCACTTCGAAAGTTCTAACAGACTTCAAGAGCCTCTCAGTGATGAAAACATAATCAATTGTATTGCACTTCCCCAATCCTTTCCATGTATGTCACCCTGGAATGTCACGAAGTACGTGGCCATTAGGTTTGTGGACATTTCTATCCCAGATCTCTTGTGTCCACAACCCCCTCTTGGAGCTCTCGCTCTTTTTTCTACCTCCAAGGATCTTGAAATCAGGCAGATTAAAATCTCCACAAACCACGATCTTGGTGTCCGGGTATGCTTCAAGGCATATATTTAAGGTGTCGGTGAATGTATCCATGAACAGTTCAACCCCCTCGACTCCAGGCTTCCAACAGAGGTTGCAGACAATAAAATGGTCATACCCTAAACCATTAACAAGTTTCAGAACTGCTATCTGAATATAGGGATCGGGGTGTTTGTGCCTTATGATATTCAGGTTGCTATACATATCCACCGCCAAGAGCAACTCTGAGGAGGGTCTCCCCTTACAGCTCTTAATCGGCGAGTTCAAAAAAACGGAAAAGCCCTCCATAATTGGTGGTGAACACAACCATATTTCTTGTAGACAAATAATAAAATAAAATTGTTTCATCTGCATAGGGAATGCCAATACCAAATAAGTGATTAAAACCCTGGGTGTTCTACGAGATTGTGTGCCTTGAAACACTTGTGTATAGGTGCGTTATAAATGCCATATCATCTCATTAGGGTGATACCTTCCTCTCCAACTACAACGTCATTCTAGTTCTTAGGCTTTTGGACAAACAGGGCTTCCGGGAGCCAGGCCCAAGGTGTTATATGTTCAAGCCCTCTATTTGATGTTTTCTCTGTGGACACCTTCCGCTGATTGACTAAACCTTTACCCACCGTTACGGTGCAGGTTAAAGGACAGGGCTTGTTGGCAGTCTGCGATTTAGGGGCGAAATTCAACTGTGGAGCTACCTTGGGCTTGACAGTACTCACGCACTCGAGAAAAAAGCTCATAATAGAAAGTTAAATGATAAATTAAAATTCATTTTACATATATTTTTGAGTCATGTGTTTAGCATCAGCAAGTATGTTGTTTTTCTTAATGGTTGCCCAGAATGATATGTGTTCCCATTAGGGTCTAAATAACCAGTGTACACTGAATTTTCCCTGTACACCTCCTAGATTTATAGAGGGGAGGACAACCCCCTTGTTATAAGTACTCATGCACTCAGCAGCAGGATGGGCTCCACGAATAGACGTCATGTCCTCCCTCACCTCCTGACCCAGAGCCCCCGCAGCTCCCACACCTCCCGCTTGTACAGCCATTTTATCGAGAGTAGGGCCGTCGTCTCATCCAACAATAAACATTTTGCATGGCTAGTTGCCAGATGTATATGCACTCTGTCCACACAATTATCATAAGGAAAGGCCACAAGATCGATATCCCAAGTTTCGATAGTTCTTAATTTTGGGATACAATGGAGAAGTCTCAGGATATTGTGTCTATTCAGGATGAGACCATCTGGCATCCCGAACAGGCATTCTAAACACTCCCCATGTTTAAAAGCTCTCAGAGACTTGGACTGATCAACATTCAAGCCATCTTGCTGCTTCTGTTGAAGAGGTTGATCTATCCCACCAACCACCGTTACATTCGCATTTAATACAGAGGAAGGAGGGCTAGGGTCATTGATCAAAATACATGTAGGTGCTTTTGTTGCTAGGGCTAGATCAATTGGCGTCACAGAGGGTTCAATTAACCGATATTTTTTCGTGCTCGATAGATTTAACTGTGTGGTGACTTTGGCAACTATGGCTTCTGAGCTAAATTATTTAGAAGCTTCAACACGTGATTTTGCCAAGGCGTGGCATTTCTGCTCCAGGGTCATGAAAGGTTTGTCATGAGGTGTTGGAGTGATTGAGTGATGGCCATGGTTACAATGTCCACTTCAGAAATTACACCATCTTTCTCTTTGTTGTTTCATTTCGATATGATACTCTTGGTGGTTACTAGAGTGACGAGAGGATTTAATCACCAAGGACTGGTCCTCTGCCACTGGACTACTCTTATTAGTAGCAAGGTACTGTACAGCTAAAGATGGCGCAACATGATCAGAGATGACATACTCTTCATTAATTTGCGGGATGATAGCACGGATAGTGTGCAAAGCTTATAAGCAGCTTGACAGAGTCTGTTGGTGATAGTTCTGCATTAATGTTTGTTTCTGATTGATCAGCTACAGGATCAAGGCGGTACGATCGACCAATGGTCTTTCTTGCCTCACCTCTGTCAGATATATTCTTCTGTGTCAAATAAAGGTAGCTGGGCAAGGATAAGTTCCTTAAGAATTTTCTAGTTCCATTAGATTTATTTTTCCTACCTAGGATTTCGTTTTTTGGATTTTTCCTAAAACAGAGCTGGGAGCGATTCAAAGGTTGTTTTGTCTACAAAGATGGGATATTCTTTCTGAGGGAAAACAGTTGATGCCAGCCTAGGAGAGTTCAAGACTATAAGCAGCTTGACAGATTCTGTTGGTGATAGGTCAGCATTAATGTTTGTTTCCGATTGATCAGCTACAAGATCAAGGTGGGTGATCGACCAGATCGACCAATGGCCTCTCTTGCCTCACCTCTGCCAGATATAGTCTTCTGGGTCAAATCAGGGGAGCTGGGCAAGGATAAGTTCCTTTAGAATTTTCTAGCTCCATTAGATTTTTTTTTCCTACCTAAGATTTCGTTTTTTGGATTTATTCCTAGGACAGAGCTGGGAGCGATTCAAAGGTTGTTTTGTCGACTTTTTGTGTACAAAGATAGGATATTCTTTCTGAGGGAGAACAGCTGATGCCGGCCCAGGAGAGTGCAAGACTTCAATATGATCAACAAGGTCACCCACAGTTGGCTTTGCAGTCGGGGCGGTAAACAAACTGCTCTTGGACCAACTTCTAGATCTTAGAGCTACTTCAATCCTTCTAGTCACACTGATCTGCTCACAGGAACAGCTCTTACTGGGCCGAGGAGTATCAACGATGGTTGGAGCTACGTGAGTGCTCGGGTCCTGTCCCTCACAAGAAATCGCAGTTCCAGGTGATGAGCTTTTTTTCTTCTCTTCAGTAGCATCAAGGCAACAGGACACTTCAAGATCTTGCCCGAGTAGTTTTTTCTTGTTGTGTTCTTGGAGTAAGGATTCTAGTGTGGTTTTAAGTGAGGTTGCTTTTGCTTCTATGCTTTCTCATAGGCCCCCTCGGCAGAGGTCAAAAGTCTTTATAAAAATCAACTTGTAATGCAGCATAGCCAGCATTGTAGACTGATCCTTTAGGGTATCATTCAAGGCCTTGTACAGTTTTATAAATGGCGCCAGCGAGATATTCAAAGCTGACATCAGGACCATATTGATGCCGCCGACACCTATTTCACCTTTTGGGTTAGACTTGCTAGTGTTGGGAGTTTGTCCTATTTCGCAGTCTTTTGCAATTTGGAATTCTCAAAGGAATGACAGGTTCGGAGTATTCAGAGCTGTCAGAAGAAGAAGATGTCGTTTGGAGTGGGGTCGTGACTGTCGGCCTTTCCTCATTCAAAATATCTAACGACTTTGTTGTAATTCATCTGCTTGTGTGCCCTCAGTGGTACTGTTCTTAACAAACTCTGGGTGCAGAACACCCTCTTCTGCATGCGGATCTTATGGGGAAGGTAGAGCTTCTCCAAGTTGACCATCTTTTTTGTCATTCAAACTGCTTGTAAACTGACCCACAACCAATCCCTTCACGGGAAGTGCTGGTGGATCATAGGCATGAACAATTGAAGTTTCAAATACTTCATTCGAGATGCCCATGACTCGAGATGCTATTTGTTCTTCACCATGAGAGAGTGAGGGGTTGTCACTGGGCAGTCCATTTGTGACATTCGCAAGGGCAGTTACACGATTAGTCAATTTAGAGCCACCTTGCCATTGCGCAACCTCCACTGTTCATACAGTGTGAAGGTTGAAGTTAGGTGGCAAAGAATGAACTTTATTTTCTTCTAAAGGAAGATCACCTAGACACAGAAGAGGAGCGTCATGATTTAGGTCCTGCTCCACCCTAGCAACAGACTCTAGCAGGATCCGATCAGCTATTTCATCATTCATGCGTTCTGTGGTGGTTTCAGCAGGTTTCCTAAAGAAAAGAATGTTTCTTTTTTATCCAATTAACTCCCTCAGAGAGGGTAGAGAGCTTTTGCTTCAGATGTTTCACTTGATTTTCTTGGGACACATTTCACGACTTGAAGTCAGCAGGGACCTCCTCCAGTTTCGGAGCTGGCTCTGGGTCTTGCTTCATGGACATTTCGATTTGAGAGTTTACTAATAAAGTTGCTAGACTCTGTGGACTCCGGTACAATGGCTAGCAGCGACATGCAAGGCAGTCTTGCCAGACCTTTTGGAGAGGTATATACAAATGCCGTGATTGTGGGTAAGGTCTCCAAGGCTGCCAAAGTCTCTGAAGTAGGGGCAGGTGGTTGCTGTGCAATATCTGCTTCATGAGAAACAAACTGAGGATCATTTTCCGTTTGATCTCCGTGTAAATACGTGTCAATAGGCAGTTTTGATATAGCACACCATGTAAAAGGGGCCACATCCCTTTGCAGTGAAATAACGCCCAATTCTTTCATAAGCGCTTACTCACTTTGTATGCGTAACTTGCCTCTTGTGTGTGGGGGAGGCTCATCAGCCATATAAAGCGATGGTTGGTTTGAAAAACTACTCTGCACACACACGGTCAAGGTGCGTGGCGTGGCGAGGCAGCTAGCTAGATGACTAAGTTGCACACTCAGGGTTATGTATGAGCCGCAACTCATTCAGTTGAGGAGGGAAGCCAGCTGGCATAGAATTCTGCAAGACCTCAGGAGGCAGGCGGGGAAAGGAACAGCAAACTGCTCAGTATCAAAATTGTAGTGACGAATTACAGTAGAATCAAGTGTCGGAAGGGGTTCAAAGACTAGCTGGCCGACAGTCACCCCTGTTTAACGTGCACCACTATAACAGATACGCTGATAGAGGAAGCACTCCTTCAACGATCGAATAACCGGTCAGAACATGAAGAATGAAACACAGCATTCCTCCCACCTCCGATTACTCACTGTTCTTAAAGTTGACTCCCGGTGTCAACTGTCCGCAGCCCAGCCCACAGTAACACAATAATACACGGTGCACACTGTGCGCTCCGCGCTGTGCAGGTTTATTAAGGAGCAGGTCACGCTGATTGAGGGAAAGTGTAGAAAAGACTCTGCTCCTTCCAACTTGGTGAAAAAAGGGTCCTCCAGCACCAGCAGCCACAGCACAATAACACACACCAAATTTCCTTCTCACAGGAAAAGGATCTGTGAGCGGAGAGGAAGATTGTGTCTGTTTCCTTATGGCCTACGTTTGTCAGTGGGCTTGGTTTTAAGAAATGGTGTTCTCTAATCTGGTGGGATCCCCAACTTTTATCAGTTGAGCTGAATCGCACCCTATGTGAGACAGGCATGGTATCGAGACACACAGACTCAAAGATGTTAGTTTCAAAACCTTTATTTACTACGGTTCCTGGGTTGGTGTAATGCCTAACAGGCCCTAACTCTAAAGGGACGGTTCCCATAACTGATGTTTCTATGGGCCGTCGTCGTCTGAAAGTCCAAAACAATAATCCATCTGTGTCTAAACCTATTCTTGCCCTCACTCTTTACCAAAATGTTTTAGGAATGCTTTCAAAATGAAAGATAGTGGTTCAACAGAACATAGGAAACCAAGGTTGGTTTCAGGTGGTGGTCTCGTCAGGTATGGTTTGGTCCATGTCACAAAAACGAGTCCAATCAAAAAGGGCTGTTCATAAGACCTTCTCCAGAGGGCCCTTACAATATTCTCAAATACTTTCAATGTCTTCGGTTCCTTGGGATTCCCTTCCCCAAGCTTGAACTTGTCCAAGTTCAAACACAACAGTGCCTCTTTCACCTTCTCAGGGTTCCCTTCCCCATGCTTCAATTTCTTCAGTATCAAAATTGTTTGGTCTCTCAGGGTTCCCCTCCCCAAGCTCAGGCCCCTTCTGTTTCAAAAACAAATTCAGTTTAAGAACACAGTTCTTAGGCCTATCAGGGTTCCCTTCTCCAAGCTAGGGCTGCTTTAGTTTCAAACACAAAATTCAAACTTGTTAGGATGTACCTTTTCTTCTATATACAATTCCTTTCTCAAATAACCTTCTCATGGGGTAGAATCAGAGACTTTTGAACACACCGGGTTCCTTTGCTCCTCCTAAGCGCAACCACTCTGATCTTTGGCCCCTCTCTATATTTCCTGAACTTGCTTTTCTTCTATCCCTCCATCTTCAAGTGCTTCCTGCACCCCTTGGCTATCCTTCACTTCACTGTGCCCACTGGCACATTCTTTGGCTTGCTCTTCTATAACCTTGTTGTGCCCCTGGCACCTTCCTTTGATTTACTTTACTTTCTTGCACCCTTGCACCGGTCCTTTTCCTTATCGTTCTTCTTGCATACTTATTTTGCTTTTGCACCATTCCTTTACTTTCGGGTCACTCGCACCCTTCTATTCACCTTCATGCCTTTCCTTGAAACAATACTGTATTCCTTTTGGCTGAACCAATGCTTGTGTTTCAAATATTTCTTCTTATTTATTACACGGGTCCCAGACCCCTTTAACTTTCTCATATATGCAGGTCACAGACCACTTTGGCTTTTTCATACAACTTGGCTCTTCACTACAAGTCCCACATTGCCCTTCTTCGTATGGACAATAGTGGACTTTAAGTTCACAAAAGGATGATTTTCTCTTGCGTTCCTGCTTCATGTCGGCTTAACACTGTTTTCACTTGCTTTCTGTTTCATGCCTCTTTGCAATCTATCACTTGTGTTCATTCCATGCCACTTTACAGTTTGTGCCTTTCTCCCTCTGCGCTGCAGTCACATGCAGGTGCCCGAGTTTCTCGCTCATTGACTTTCACGAAACTCACCAGGCAGCGTTGTATTGACAGGCGGTCCCATCAGGATACACAGGGTTGAGGTCAGGGTCTCACCATCTGCCCCTAAGGCACCCTTGGGGCCGTGACAGGTCCCAAGGGAATGAGCATTCCACTGAACGTCGCCAGCAGGAAGCCTCACTCCAGCTCCTTGGAGACACGGCTCCCTTGCCACGCTGCAGCCCCTCACAGACACCGGGCCAGCACGCTGTTCTCCTCCTGCCTTTAGCTTCTGCCACTCACTGCTCCTTGGCTTTTCTGGTCCAGGCAGCATCCCCAGCTTGCTCTGCTTCTGACAGAAATTGGACTGGGACTGAGCAGGGATCTCCTACTGGACTCAGCCTCAAAGCCTCCTTTCTGCTCTCACAACTGCTGCTGCCTCTGCTCTCTCAGCAGTCTTGTTTTTAACACCTGTGCTATATCAAAGGGCTGCAGGTGTGTGGTCAGGGCTGGGTTTGCCTGAGCTCCAATAAGCGGGACATGCCTGTCCTTCAGTCCTGAGTAAGTGAGTTCCTAAAGCTACAGTGTACCTTTTCCTTCCATGCTCTTTCTTTGTGATCATCTGTAGGGGAGAGTCAAGTAGAGTCAAATGGGCACAGTTGCAGTCAAGTGCCTGACCTTGCCTGACTCTATTAATGGGACAGCCTAATGGTGTAAGTAGGCCTCTTTTTCCCCTCTCCATGTTGTTCCTATGCGTAATCTTCATAGCCTTCGGTCGCCTCTTCCTCGTCCCAGTATTTACTGGAAATTGGGTGGGAGGGGGCTCATGGGATGAGATTGAAAATACCCCATAAAGGTTGAGGGAGTTTGTGATGATGTATAACTGGGAAGGGGGCGGGAAAGAGTACTGGGTCTCTGTAGTCATAGATGTTACATGTAGGAAAATGAGGGAAGGTGTTTTACCGCAACATAAAGAGGTCATGGGAGGGTTAAGGGTAGACTGTCCATCAGTAGGTAAAGGGGGAAAACGCATCTCGCCCGTGGATACCTCACTCCTGTTCCCCAAGGACGCTCCACCCAGGTGATCCTCCCTCACTTGCCACCCCCAGGTCCTGGATCCAACAGCAATGGCCTCTCCCTGGCCACCTGAGAAGATACAGGGGGAATAGGAGTGAGAATATCCTCAGTTGTCTCACATGGGGAGGTCCCATTAGCTACAGCTCGCTATGCCAGCCAACCAACTTGGGTATGTCTTTTTGGTCCAGTCCCACAAGGTCAGTCTCATCAACAGGGTGCAGATGTTCAGCAAGGGGGTGGCTAGGACAAGCCACCCTCCCCACCCTGGCAAGTTATTAGCACATTTTCCTAATGCCTTCGGGTCAGTGAATGACACCACCTTGCCCTCGTGGACGATCCTGAATTTAACCGGATAGAGCACTGTGTAACAGACTTCCTTTTTAAGCAGTGTGTTGTTGATCGCCTAGAAGGATTTCCTCTGGTCCTGAACTTGGGCACTGAAATCAGGGAAGATTTGTATTGTCGTGGATCCAAACGCCAGGTTCCCTTTCTCTCTGGCAGCTTTGAGGATCACATCTCTGTCCCTGTACTCGAATAGTCTCACAATGATGGCATGTTCTGGCTCCTCAGGCGGTGGTTTTGTGGCCACAGATCGATTGCACCCTTTCTACAAAAAACATGTTGGAAACTGGAGGGCCATCCAAAATGTCCAACAGTAGCTTCTCAGCACATTTTTCCATGCAGTCTATCGCCGTGGACTGAGGCACCCCTATTATAAGCAGGTTATTCCTCCTGGACCTCCTCTCAAGGTCGTCATTCTTTGCAACCACCTTTTGACCGTCTGTTGGAGGAATGACATCTCCTATTATAGACTTGCAACCTGATCCTCCCAATCACAGATTCTTTGTTCTGCTTCTGTCATATGACCACACAGCTTCTCAATCTGCACCACAGATATGTCCACTTTACATGTAAGGGAATCAATCTTTGTGCCAAGTTTCCCGTGCTGGCTTTCAGGGCCATTAGGGTCTGGTTCAGAGCTGCAACATCAAGGTGGTTGGGACCAGGCAGGGCCTCCGTCGTTTACGCTTTACCATACTCACAGGTCCACCAAAACACAGTCTTTTTCTGTGCTGTGCGCACCACTACCATGTCATCTGCTGTTTTACAGATCACGGGACACTATCCCACGCACTGATGAGGGACACAGCCGCTGCTCCCCTGCAGATTGCTGCACTCGCCTTGGTGTGATCACAGGTATGACACTATTTTACACCACTCTTATTTGGGGGTACACAGATCCAGCAGCCCGTAGCCCCTTGTTGTCTGTGTGCCACCTCCCAGTACCTATGGCCCTCACCTGCACCAGGCCGTGCAATACCCGCTTAACTGGAGTCAGTCACTGCAGGGGCTCCTTTTACAATCCACACTGGGAGCAGTCAGGGCCCGTGCCGCACACCCTGTGCGTACTCCACACTTTTAGGTCCTCCTCTGTGGGCCTGCTCATGCGGCCCCAGGCTAATCTCCTCACTGCGTTGCGCTGGCTCACTGCCTCTGCCCGATGGAGGCACTAGGGCACCAGGCCATACTTCAGCCACTTGCAGCAGCACCACAGCTCTGATACAGTCAGGGCGTGTAAATGTGCCCGCTTGCAGTTCCACCTCTTGCTCTACACCACTGGTGCACAACATACAGCCCACATTTTTGGCCCCCCAAATCACCCAAGTTTAATGTTGAAGTGTTGCGTGTCCTAAATGTGATGTTTATAAACACCAGAGTCACGTGAGCGAGGGGGAGCCCGCCTCACATGACAAGGGATGAGAGAGCGGGAAATAAATTAAGGAAGCCCGGAAGGGATTCCTGGTAAACCACTACAGCGACTGGCCGTGTCTTCCTTGAGGTCCGGCTCGAACAGTATACCGGCACACATACTAGGGCAATCCCAAACCCGAAGCCCCACCGGAGGTCAGTATCTCACACAACAAGGATCTAACTAGCCCATGTGTGCGCTCGCCATTCCCACTGGGCCCCGTGTCAGAAAAGAAAACAGCAACGGACAGGTGCCAGAATGTCCCCCCCCCCCACTCACACGGCAAAATAGAGGTGACGTGCAGAGGGGGAGGGGCGCATTTCCCACGGAAAAAATAAATATATAAAAAAAGGGAAATATTAAGCACAAACACAGTTAAAAAAAAAAAACACTGAGAAACTACGCAAGATAGGCGCACCACCTCCATGGCAAGCCCTCAGAACAGCCCAACAAGGGGTGAGTGCTAGCAGCAGCAGAAGCCCCAGAGACATCTCAGTGGGACTAGGAGGCCTAGGCCCAGAAGCTTCTCAAGCAACTTTCATGAGGCCTTTCGACCTATGCACCTCAGGAGGCGCCCTAAGGTCGAAAATATGGTTCCAACAGTTGAGCTCAACATACAAGCCAGGGAGATAACAGAAGGGAAAAGACAACGCACCCTACTACTACTAAACATTGGTGCCCTCGCGCTAAGGCTGTTTAACACTCTGCCAAATAGAGGAGCAGCGGACAAATATGATGCTGCAAAACTGGCGTTTAACAAATTTAAACCAGAATTAAACCCAGATTTCCCTGATGAAGAGTTCACCATCTGCCTGCAGAGCAGTGTTGTCAGAGAAAAGAATATTGCTTTAGACCGCATTCTGGCCCTGGGCAGGCTACAACAACGTACAGATGATCAAGTAGCTGTCATGGAAGCTGCCATGCAACGACTTCCACTTGGCAACATCGAGAAGGATGAAGAAATCGCCACAGTCTGACGGAGACCAGAAGGGAGACGACCCACCATCACTGCTGCAAGGCAAGCACCAAAGCGCTGGGAGTCCTGCAAGTGGTGTGGAGGGCCCTGGGATAGAGGAGAGCCATGCCCAGCCTTAGGGGTTACCTGTAGAAAGTGCAAGAGGCTGAACCACTTTGCAGCAGTTTGTCTAACTCCCTCCCACCCCCGAAAAGAACTGAACAACCAGAAACCGCAAACCCAAGGCGTAAAAGAAAAGACAAAGCAAGGGCCATCACCACTGCACAACGATCACGCAGCAGTAGCAACTCTGAGGATTCCTCCGAGGAAGAGATGTCCCCAGAAAGATGCCGCAGGAGACAGCAAACGGGTCCACATGATCTCTGCCTTTCAAGCCAGGGAGGAACAATCGGAAGAAGGAGACATGAAATGACCATCATGCACCATCCTAGCAGACGGGACACCCACCAAAGTTGTTATAGATACCAGTGCAACAGTGAACGTCTTGGCCCTGCGATTATTCAAGAAAATCGATCCTAAGCCACAACTTAGAAACAAGTGGGTACAACTATTTGCGCATGGATGTAAAAAGCCACTACCCGTAACAGGATCTTTCTGCTCCAACCTAACGTACAATGGAATTACACGTCGAGCGAGAATATATGTGGTGGACGCAGGTCTGGAGAAGCTAGTCAGCTGCCGCACAGCAGAAAGACTAAAATGTGTCTATTTTGCGTTCAGCATTAATACACCTGACATCGACGACATAAAGCAAAGCAAAGTATTCTAAGGCATCGGATACCTCAGAGGAAGAACAAGGAGGCTACATATCGACCCTACAATTGACCCCAAAGCTGTACAACACTGCAGAGTTCCCTTCCACATGCGGGAAGCAGTCGAGAAAGAACTAGAAATGCTAGAGCAACAAGGAATCATCAAAAAGACATTGGGGCCAACACCGTGGGTATCGCCCATGGTCGTAGCACAAAAACCATGTCAATCCAACGCTGTGAGGATCTGCATCGACATGCAGTTGCCCAACGTGACAATCGGCCAAGAATGACATGTTACGCCGACAATTGATGAAGTGATTGTAGATCTCACAGGGGTGAGGATTTTCAGCAAGTTAGATCTATGCTCCGGTTATCATCAGATACGCCTGGCCCACTAGTCACGCTACATAACAACGTTCTCTTCCCACCTGGGACTCAGGAGATATGAGACTCAACCTCGGGATATCATCAGCTGCAGATGTTTTCCAAAATGAAATACTCTGTGTATTGAATGGCCTGGCGGGCACCACAAATATCAGTGATGATATCCTGGTCTACGGAACAAATACAGAGGAACACCATGAATGGCTGGCAGCAGTCCTACAACGTCTAGAAGAGTCTGGCTTCACCTTGCATGCAGAGAAATGTGAGTTTGGAAAGAGCGAACTTAACTTTTTCGGATATGTGTTCAATGCAGAAGGGGTTTCTCCTCAGCCCGCAAATCTATCCGACATCAAAGATGCTGAACCCCAATATCAGCCTCAGAAGTAAGGAGCTTTATGGGGAGGCTACCTACTGTGCCAGATTCATTCCAGACCTAACCACCATCCCAGCACCCCTACGAAAGCTAACCCAGAAAGAAACAGTGGGAATGGTCTGAACAACACCAGGACGCCTTTCAGCGGATCAAAGACTCCCTATCGAGCACCACCAGAATGGCATTCTTCGACACAAATCTCGCCACAGAACTGCTAGTGGATGTGAGGACTCGGGGCATTACTGAATCAGACCGACCGGGAAGGTACAGTGTACACAGTCGCATTCGCCAGCTGATCATTGACCAAGGCGGAACTGAACTACACCCACATTGACAAAGAGGCTCTGGTGATACTGTGGGGTTGCCGCCACTTCCAAGTCTATCGCCTGGGACAACTGGCGAAGGTACTCATGGACCACAAACCCCTAGTGCCAATCTTCAGACGATGCGCTCCACATCTTCCAGCACGCCTGGAAAAGTCGATGTTTCAGCTGCAACCTTTCAACGTCGAAGTGCTATACAGAGCCAGAGCAGACAATCCAGCGGATTACCTGTCCCGCCTCTCTCGACCGGCCACTATCCAGGAGGAAGAACATGCCATTGAAACAGAAGCCCATGTATGCCAGGTGGTGGCATGAGCCCGGCCAAAGGCAATGACCCTACATGAGATAGCATAAGCGATAGAAACGGATGCGTGTTTGCAATGCACAAAACACACCATTCAGTCGGGGGACTGGAGAAACCTTCTATCAGCAGTGGCACATCAGAAGTTACAGGGCCTGTTTGGAATCAGACACAAGCTCACCATATCCAAAGAGGGAGTTATACTGAAGGGACATCAAATAGTTCTACTAGAGACACTAGAAGAAAGGGCCATACGGCTGGCACACGAGGGGCACCAGGGCAGCGTAAAAACTCAGGTGTCCCTGAAGTCAAGATCGTGGATGCCGAGAATACAGAACCGAGTGACAGAACTGAGAGAGCTCTGCACCGTGCCAGTCCTCACGGAGGCACGCACCGCCCAGACCCATAACAAGTGCAACCAGAAGCAACACGAGATGGGAGTCAGTTAGTATTGACTTCTGTACCATCACCGGAGAGGGATACCTGTTTGTCCTGATTGACGAGTTCAGCAGATATGCAGAGGTCGAGCACATCAAATCTGCACTATGTATGATAATGGCCCTAGAAAATGTAATCACCATACACGGCATACCGCGAAAGATAAAGAGTGACAATGGGCTGCCATTTACCAGCCGTGAGCTACGGCAGTTCCTATCCAACCTCAAAGTCAAACATCGGGAGATCAACCCCTTGCTGGCCGCAAGCTAATGGAGATGCTGAAAGAGGGTCCCTGAACAAGACTATCAGAATTGCAAAAGACCAACAACAACCGTGGTTACCAGCTGTGTACCGGTTCCTCCGGTTTCACCAGCAGACCCCACATACCTCCACAAGAGTTAATCTAGCTGCATTGATGTTTGGAGTGCCCATCCAGGATGAACTGCCACTGCACCCAAACTGGGTAAGTCCAGGACCCGACACACCACTCATCGAAGAGAGAAACGAAATGACAAAGAGAGCCAAGTCCGTCGAGCACAGCATAGAGAACTACACATCGGGGACACAGTCCTGATGAGGAACAGAGCACCCCCAAAGAAGATGACGCTATCTTATGAGTCCCGCCCCTGGACAGTGCTCAGGTCCAACCACAGCATATTGACAGCAGCCAGGGGGCATGAAGTGGTAACAAGAAACATATCCCACTTCCAGAAGGTACCCTCTGGAAATAACAGGCCGCACCCGGGACAGGAGGAACCGACCTGCCTGGATTGCCAGGGGACACACAGAGACAAGCAATGCCACAACCCCACAAGAGGGGGTACTGACACTTCTACCTTTTAGCGACGACGATAAAGAGAACCAGAACGACCCAGACATTCAAGGAAGAGCAAATACCAGATATGGACTCGTAGAAAGACCACAATCATCGACCCGGCTAAGACGGTACGTTCTACATGGCATATATTGCCGAGGAACAAGATGAAGTGACAGCCCACCAAGCAAGTGACGAATCATAGAGACACTAACAGTAGAGAACGACATTCATGTTCAAAAGATCTATGTTTGGGAGGAATGTGATATTTATAAAACAACTGAGTCACATGAGCGAGGTGGAGCCCACCTCATGTGACAAGGAACAACAGAGCGGGAAATAAAGTAAGGAAGCCCAGAAGGGATTCCTGGTAAAACCACTACAGCGGCTGGCCGGGTCTTCCTTAACCTCTGTCCCAAACAGTATACTGGCACACACACTAGTGGGATCCCGACCCCGGAGAGCCACCGGAGGTCGGCATCTCGCACGACATCACACTAAGGTCAGTTTTCCTTTGCATCCAGGCACCAATATAAAATATGATTTAAGTTTCATAATGCAAATAAATAAAAGTGGTACTGCAGTGCATCACAGTGTACAATAAAAAAAAAAGAACAATAAATAAAAATTGCCTTTCAAAACCCATGTTTTATGGTTGTTTACTCAAATGTACACACTGACACCACAACCATCTCCTCATCGCCAGTGACAGTCCGGACCACTGTATGAGACTTGTGTGGTACATTCGGGCCTCAAGATAAATCAGTTGTGCACTCCTGCCCTACACTCATATGGTGTCGCCGTCATCCACCACAGATGCCATCACGCCCCGCCTCACAGACCACTAGCACTGCGTTGTTGTGCCGAGGCAATAATGCAGGATCTCTTGCTTCCCGCATACCCAGACTGCCGCATATGAAGAATATATTAGGGTGTCTGATGGGTCCTTTTCAGGCCGCCCCGCCTGGGCCTGTACTGTTAACAAAGACCCCACAACATACATTACATTGTTGGCAACTGTCTTCATATGCATACATTTTTACACATTTGAAATGGTCATGGGATGCTAGCACTTGGGATATCACTTGGATATCAGGGGAGTGATTAGGGGAGGGACAGGAGACCGCTCATTCTCACAGCAGTCCTTCAGTGTCTGGTTTCAGAAGCTGAGGATTGAGTTAACTGCATTTAATATTGAAGCTTCACCAGAAGAGTCTCTTTAGAATGTGTACAGAAGTTAGATGCCCCCACAAAACTAAGTTTGCAGCTCCCCCACAGTCTCTGAATCCACCCACAGTCTCTGCAGTTACCCCCCCGTTTCCCAACTTTTGAAGTGTTTGCCGCCCCCACCAACTCCCGAAATGATAGTCTATAGTCATTGCACCCCGGTCTAACTGGCAGGCATAAGAGCAGAGGATAATGCAAACATTTAAAATGCGCTTTATTTTTCACCATTTTGAAATACCTTTTCAAGAAGTGTCCAGCCTTAAGCTTCTCGTGCATGCCAACATTATCCATTCCTTTCGGAGATAGTTCAGTCCTGGTGGTACGTGTAGTCCTGGATTTCCCCATTATAAACCCAGGAATACAAGCTCCAGAATGCAACTGTGAACAGACCACTCTTCTCCCGAATCAAGCCAATGGATAATGTTATCATGTATGCCCGCTTGGGTCTACCACAAAGAATTTCAGGTGGACCTTTTTTGGTCCTATTAAGGACAAACTGGTCTGCCGCCTGCTTCAAAGGCAATACAGACTTGCCATCCATGCAAAGAAAAGAGGCCACATTCATGAACGAGTCTCTGGTGCATCCAATAACACAGTTGAACTTTTCAAAATCTGCAGAGACCTAGCAAACCCATCCGCAGTCTACTCCTCCGCAGGCTCTCTGCAATGCACTGGGCTCACACTTTGCCACCGAAACCCAGGACATTCTAACCTGCCTCTCTAAATTTCCCTCACAACCCTTTGCACTCCCCCACCCTCCCTCGTCCTTCCTCTTTCTCTCCTGTCACACCTGAAGAAGTCACCAGAGATTTCCGTTCCATGAAGGTCTCTTCTAAACAGATCACCCCTGCTCTTCCAGGACCATCAAGGATAACTAACTCCCTTGCCCCTGCTCTCGCTGATTTCTACAATCATTCTTCCCCTCCTCCCTTAAGCACTCCCTGGTGCTGCCACTCCTAAAAAAGTGACCCTATCTGCCCTGGCAGCTATCGCGCTATCTCCATCACCCCTTCCTGTGGAAGCTACCTGAGAAGCTGGCTTTGTCCCAACTTAACTCTCACACTGAACTTGTTGGCGGCCTCCACGACTATCTATCTGGATTCCAAGCATCCAGAGTCACGGAAACTGCTTTTCTGAACACCTGTGAAGAACTGCTTGCATCACTTGACTCCACCTCCCTAGCTGTCCTTATCCTTCTCGATCTTTCTTCTGCATTTGACACAGTTAACCACTCCATTCTCATACAAAGGCTCCACGATACACTTAGTATTCAAGAGCGGGCACTGGATTGGATGTCCTCTTTCCTCCCTAACCGCTCCTCCCAAGTCATCCTGGTCACCTTCTCTTCTCCTATGTCCATCTCCACCTGTGGTCTCTCTCAGGGCTCCATACTCTCCCCCTGGCTTTTTAACATCTACCTTGCTCTCCTTGCATGTCTCATCTCCTCTTTCTCCTCCAACTTCCAGTGTTACGCAGATGACACACAGCTGTTCTTCAGACTCCCTGCTGACCTTCTTACACCCTCCATCATCGCAGACTGCCTTTTTGCCATCCAGTCCTGGTGCGCCTCTAACGATCTTTGCCTCAAAGCCTGTAAAACTGAGATCATTCCCATTGGGATCCCTGCTCCCTCCTTTTTCCCTTCACTCTGGCCTTCCTCTTTGGGCTCTCCCCATTGCGCCTTCAACTGAAGCCAGAAACCTTGGAGTCATCTTCGACTCCTCCCTTTGCTTCCTCCCTCACACTCAGGACATTGCCAAGAAGTCTAACTATCAGCTCTTCCTTCTCAAAGGAATTCTACCCTTTCTCACTTTCCTTCAGAGGCTCATTGTTACTCAAGCCCTTGTTCTCTCTAGACTGGACTACTGCAACAGCCTCCTCCTGAACTTTCCTTCTGCCACTCTGCGAACCCTCCAGTTTATCCAGAATAGGGCAGCAAGACTTATCATTGGCCTCAAGCCCATGGACTGCATCTCTCCTGCACTAAAAAGTCTTCACTGGCTCCTGTTTGCTGCACGGATTAAATTCAAATCCCTCTGCATCATCCACAAGGCTGTCTTGGCCGGGGGCCCACCATCTTCAACTATGTCTGTCTAAATACTCTCCCCATAGACCAGGTTTTTTGTCATTTCTCTGGGTCTCCGGGGAAGACCAGGGAGTCTCCGGGTTTTCGGGTTTGTCCAATCTTCCATCCGATTGGCTACCGGCAGCGGTCTTTTGCAGCCAATCGGAAGGAGGATTGGACGGGATCCGGAAACGGCGCGAATACAGTATTACTGTGTTTATTTTGCTTACACTTTTATTCTTTTTGGCCAGTTTGCCTTATGTTTTAGTCGCCCTAAATTGAAGGGTGACTAAAATATAAGATTCCGGATTGAAAGCAGCATTCCTATTTTTTCAGCTTCCATTCTTTTTGGCCAGTTTTCCAGCGCTCAACGTGAGGGTACACGCAGGTAGACAGAGTCCACCCACTTTTTTCAGAGGTTGGACTCACCACCACCCCAACTAAAATGAGAAAAATTGAAGGTTCTCTTTGAATGCATGAATTAGCCGACCTCCGGGATTAAACCACAGCCATCAGGTTTGCAGGCTGAACACCTCACCACCGCACTATATAACCTCATGAAAAATAAACACCTACGGTGAACTGTCCAATTTTGGTACTGCAAGTTCCAAGGAAAACCTTTGTATTGGTTTTTGGATTTTCAAACATGCACACATGTTAACGTTTTCAAAAACATCATGTGAAGAAAATATCCTCTCTTGGTTTTGTGTGTGTATTGCTTTTATGGAAGGCGAATGCCATTCGTCCTATGCAATTTGGTTGGTTATGCATGCCCTTGGACATTCACACTTATTGCATTCCACTGTAAAGCACAAACTGCAAACGTGTTTCTAGAAGACTACAACAGCCGAGTTTACCTTTTTGACAGATGGGCGGGGCTGTGTGCAAATGGAGGCAGGTATGTCTCAGACTCCCCAGCACTTAGCCCATTCCCTCTTTCTGCACATTCTGAAGTACTCACAAGGCACAGTAGGTTCGTCCTCCCTACCCCCTTAAATATGATATTGCAATGCTTAATGTATTTCCCTCTCTCATTCCCTGTGGGCGCTTTGAAACAGTATGTTTTCATTGTATAAGCGCCCAGCAAGCAAACAGTAAATACATATGGAATGTGGGGAGTTTGTAGACTAAATGCTCGCAACGCTGAACCAACCATTGCACGGTTTACACTTTTAAGCTTTGTAATGTCAAGGTCGCCATGTGATTTGAAGATTTGCGCGCGGTTATATAGCTTTCGCATCAGAATGCAGCTGCTCTTGTGGATGACACGGCATTTCATCATACATGAGTCACTAACTACGGAAGACCGCACACTTCCAAACTCCGTAACAGCAGCACAACTCACAGCCTCTCTCCCCACTGGTAATATCGTTTCAGAGAAATTCGTCCTTGGTCGTCTGTAAGATTCAGACGACTATCATGGCAGCTCCCAACAATCGAAGCGGCGCGTTGGGCTCAAGCGAGTCTTTGCGTTATGCTGAATATACCCGTGGCTCTGGAGAAGGAGGGGAAGCCGACATCGACCGGCGACTGGTAAGGGCGATACAGTAAGAGATTGGTTTAACTATAACACCAAACGGTCCAGACCTATTTTCTCGGAGATAAAAGTCACGTTGTGCCCGGAAATAATGGCATTACTCGGTCCAAAACGTACTTCAAAGATCAGGCTCTTGTTCATATAGTTACAGCTGACCGTTTTGCCTGACCTCAAAATGGCCACTAACGTCAAGTAGTCATGAGCATGCGCTATAAAGCAGGTTTCTTGGCTACGCTCACTTGTGGTTATACCCAATCAGATTTCAGTGCATTTGGGTTGTTGCGTAGGCTTGCGCACCATGGATTGTGTAATACTGATATTGATAACCATTTTACACTGAGCAAGCGGTGGTTCGCTCTGTGTCGTTTTTTTTTTTTTAAAGCACACGTTCTCAGCATCCACAAGGTCAAAATACTTCTGCGCAGTGCTTGGGTGAGGAGGGGAGGACAGGAAAACTCATTTATTTTCACCTTTGAAAAAGTGTTACTCTATTTTCAACAGAGATAACAGTAGACTAGACATTACATATCTAATGCCAAGACTGTTGTGGCCTCTAAGGACGACAGGACGCCAGAGTAATTGTAACTGCTTTTATTTGCTAACAGAATGCGGGATTGCAATAGTCCATGCATGGGGCGGGGCAGGTACTCACTGTCTTGACTAAGCCTTCCAGTTAACTGCACTGGAAGCAGGGTGTGCATTTGTACTGCATGCTGTGTACTTCCAGGGCCCCCAGGAGGCCTCCTATGGCATTGGACTTAAGCCCTGGAAGTGAGCTGATATTGGCTTGGGCCTTCAGTCACGTTGGCTCCTCATATGGAGCAGCGCTGTCCAGACCGACTTGTCTGGCGCTCCACCAGCCTCACACTCGCTCCAAAAGTCCCCGCTCGTGGAGCGTGGGTCCGCGAGATCACGTTGGGCCGAGATCTCACGAGACCGCGCTTCCGCGATCATGTGATGTCCCCACAAAGACCCTCCGTGAGATATGTCAAAATTCAATGACAAGGTGAGAAAGTATATACTACATAAGTAAAGGACAAGGCTGCAAGTACACAGCAAGGAGCCACAAAATACTAAGAAAATGATTAGAATGTTTAAAAAAAAGCACATTAATTATGATCTGTTGAACATAGACAGGCTCTATTACATAGTGTTGGTAAGGTCAATCAAAATACATTATTTAATACAGAGAAGTGTATTGATTATTACAAAAACATTAAAGATGTTATTTATATCTGAAAGTGCGCTTCAGTGCATACTAACAATAGAAGGTACATTGAAAACTGACTAATGTTACTACTGAAACGAGGCTTAAAGAAAGAAGAGAGAAAGAAAGGGAATAAAGTAGGAGTGGAAAGAAAGGAAAAGGGAACCCAACCTATGTGAATTACAATATGGTTCAGCTACTGACTCTAGAAGGTTCTTCCATAGCTCTCAACCATTTCTGTTGCAAAGGCGGGTGAAAACACCCAATTTTGTTTTTGGCGGGTGAGAGCCCATTGATATGAATGGGCATGCAGTAGGCTTGGCGGGTGAGTCAGCCGTTTACAAGGCGGGTGACGCCCGCCAAAAGCATGTGAGTTGAGAGCTATGGTTCTTCTGAGGTGGCAAAGGTGTGTGTTATATTAATAGGCTAACTATAATTTATTAAACCAGATGTGAGTAGCTCAAAGATCCATGTAGCTGATGTTCCAAGGGATGCAACATTCAGAGAGTGAGGGGGCAAGGGGAGCCCAGCCAGGATTGGTTACGGAATAGCCCAAGCTCTAGAAAATGTTGTGCTAGATGGAACTGTCAAGGGATCTCTATCTAGAACTTTTACTAGTTTTTAATTACAGAGGTTTGCAGACTTCTAGGAATTCGCTATTAGATGCGAAGTCGGGGAGGGACTTGATCACATATGCTGAAACTATTGCATTAGATTACACCTATGGAGAAATGGCATATGAGGAGGGACACAAAGCTTGTAGCTGTTTTTTTTATTTTTTATTCACCCATTGACTGCCTATGGCCATGCTAATCCATGTGGCCAATCCCACTCACTTCCTGTCCATCCACATCCTCCCGGGTTCTCTTAGAGCTACCTTTATCAAGCCTTACCATCAACCTTTGTGCTCCAAGGATTGCCAGTGTTCTTTCAAAGCAGTCTTCTGAGAGTTAATGACTTGATTGGAGCAGTAAATGCGTTACTGGTGAATAAAATGTCTTAACCAATCTGCCTTTATCCCAGGGCTTTAAGTGGGCTGGGGCAGAGCTCCGGCAGACTCTGAAAAATGGTTCTGAGACAGGGGCCCTGCAGGGGATCCCTAATGTCCCCTGGCTGCCCCATTCGATGAGGCTGCTGGAGGCCAAGGATTGTTTTCTACAGTCTGAAACTCTTGCTCATGTGTGAGAACTTCAGGCTTTAGAAAAATATGCTCTTTCTCCATAATGGTGGTACCGGCACCTGCCAGGCATCCCTTTAACCAAGCAATGCCCGTGGGCTAGCGCCACCATTATGGAAGAAAAGGTGAGCCTGCTGGAAGCCCAGGTCTTTTTTCCTAAAACCTGAAGCTCTTGCTCATTAACGGGAGCTTCAGGCTTTAGGAAAAAAGACCTTGCACATTCATCGTTAATGGGCATTCCTTTAACTAAGAGATGTTGTCATGCATGGTATTAGGCATTTGCCAGGCACTGCTATTATATGCCCAGGTACTGGCACCAGTGTGCAACTGCCTACCATTGATGGCACGTTAATACCACTACAGGAGTACCTGGCAAATGCCTTTCCCATGCCTACACAAAAGCAACAACTGTTGGCATTGCCAATGCTTGTTGATAGGGCATCTGTTTCTCTCAATGTCTGGTCAAAGAAGAGTGGAGCAAGACTAAAGAGCAATCTTCTTAGGCCTCCATCCCTACTACATTACCACTGCAGTCTAGTGGTGGCTGGTAAATTTGTAAGTGCCGGGGCATACATTTACCAGACCAGGGTAGTTTTAAGAACATTTGAAAAGAATGGATTGAAACCATGCATTATGTCGCACACATTTCTATAGAAGAGGGTAAAAGCCATAGAATTAGCACTTGGTTCTGTAGGGCAGCACATTTAATACTCCCAATAAATTCTAGGTCATGTTATAAAGTAGCATTTTGGAATACTTGTTCACGCTCGCTCCCTCGACCCAAAGAAAAACCATGAGGTTCAAAACAAATAATGAGGCATGTAAACAAAATATGGCAGCTCCCCCCAATTTCCCACATCTACTTTCATGCTACTTTTGTATTGTATTGTAGTCTACATTGATATAGCGCCATTTCCACATTTGTATGGCCTCAATGCACTTTTTGGTTGGAACGTTCTCGGGGACCGAAGTTCAGGTATGGGAAGTTCTAAGAGTTTAGTATAAGATACATGTGTGCATTCTGCCCAGATTAGGTTTTAGGAGGGCTGACTAGGCTCCAGTAAGCCCCCCTGAGGCCAGGCACATGGATAGGTGCTGTTGGTAGCTGAGGTAGAGTGCTAGTGCAAGAGACTCAATGTGTGCCCACCTAGACCGTAATTTGTCATAGGTTGTCGCTGCATACTAATGGCAGAGGTGTTGTGGCACGTCAGGGGTTTCAATGCGGACAGCTTTGCGTGTAGCTAGACCGGATTTGTCATAGCCGGATTTGTCGTAGCCGTAAGCTGTATTCTAGAGTGCATGGATGTGAGCCGTGCCTGTGGCATGTGCCCACATTAGTGCGATTTATACCTACCTTGAACGCCGATGGAGTTCATTTTCGATGTCGCTTTCCTAGGTCCAAGAGATTGGCTGGTCTGGCAAACAGAAAACTCCCTAGATTTGAGGACTTGAGCAATGGGAGAGACGCCTAAGTCTGAGGCAGAGCAGCAAGTGGAAGCGTGCCCAAATATGAGACACAGCAGTAAATAGAAAACAAGCCAGATTTGAGACAATTGAGCAGTGGGAGAAATGCCTACGTTTGAGACACAGCATTGGATGGAGAGAAGCCTAAAACATGAGGTACAGCAGTGAATGGCGGACCACCCAGATTGAGAACTTGAGAAGTGGGAAAAACTCCTACATTTGAAAATCAACAGTACATGCAGAAATGCCCAAACCTGGGACACCTGGTATTCGACACCGGGTTTGTTTTCCTCACATCGACACAAAGGTTGAGCAAATCATTGCATCCTGCCTCCCTTGTCAAATCACAGCAGCACCTCCAAACCCTGAACCTATACAGTCGGTGGAGCGTGGGTCATCAAGGTGGGACATCATCAGCGTCGACTTTTGCACAGTACAGGAAGGAACATACCTGCTGGTGGCCATCAACGACCACTCGAGATACCCAGAAGTGGAGATCCTATCCTCGACAGCAGCGGAGACCGTGATACCTGAACTTGAGAAGATGTTCGCTACACATGGCCTGCCAAGATGCATCAATAGTCACAATGGACTGCCATTCCAGGGGACGTAGCTCAAGAAATACTTGGATGACTTGCACATCAGACATCATCACATCACGCCCAGGTGGCCACAGGCGAATGGCGATGTGGAGAGGTTCATGTGGACCATAACCAAAGTGCTACACATATCCAGGGCTCAAACCAGCCCCTGGAGAGTGGATCTATAGATTCCTATGGAACTACTGAGTGAAGCAACCAGAGCTCCACAGGTCTACCCCCGGCAGACCTCATGTACGGGACATTGGTAAACTCTTCGATACCACACCACCCAGGCAGAGGAGTCGACACCTTCGACAGTGACCGCACTCAATGAAGGACAGTGGCAGCGAACAAACATATGAGTGTCAGGAGGCACGCAAGACGGTCAGGACACAAGGTCAGAGATCATGTTTTGGTGTTGCGAAACCCCACAAATGCCAAGCTTGAAACACGGTATGACTGTGTACCCTGGACAGTGACCCAAACAGAAGGAACAATGGTGAAAGCGACACAAGGGCACCAGTCGATAACCAGGAATGCTTTGTGGTTCAAGAGGGTGTCCCGACAAATGTGGACTGATGGAGACAGGCAGTCCCAGGTGGAGGCAGAGCCGCCACCAGACACTTCGAGCGCCTGGAACGAGGGAGAGGCGACCACAAGTCGAGAGCCAGAGGAGCAACCTGAAGGATTTGATGAGACGTCTCCAGAAGATGAAGGTGAGTCAGAAGGGGGACCTGGCCCAGAGACAGTTCCCCGGTCAAGGCCCGGCCAGTATGACCTAAGGGCAGCCTCGAAGGCTCCGTAGTGGCTAAGAGACTATGAATGGTAAAGTGACATTGGAGAGTGCGAAACTGTGCTGGACTAGATTGCACAGCAAAGTTAGCCATGCTGTTTGATGTGGTTATGTGTTTCGTATTGTTGTGTTTGGTTGGAAAAAAGAGCAATGTTACGTACGCCTAACGTTCCGCAAGTGCAGTGACGTGAGGCGCACAAAGAATAAAGGGTCCGCCCTGGCGGAAGGCAGGCAGCTCCGGGCATGAGCCAGAGAGAGTGTGTCGTTATTCCGCTCCTCGGCCTGGCCCGACGCAGGCCCTGAGCTTCTCTCCCTCCGCTGGCTGCACCCGCAGGGAGGGATCTAACAATTTTTTTTACATTATGGCATTCTATATTTGCACTGGCGGAAAGTGAGTTGCTGTGCACTGGCGGAAACTGAGTTGCTGTGCTGATCCTATTTAGTATTGAAGAATATTAAAGTAGGTGTATATTGGTGTCTGGAGCATCATTGCTGGGTGGGTAGATATCTCGTTGAGCACACGCTCTCAGCTTGGAAGGAACATGAATTCTAGACTCGCTCATTGATTCTTTGTGATCTCATGTAGTCAGTATGCAGGGCCTTTAAGTGGACGATGCATATCCTCACAGGGCTGTCGCTGGCAGGACTAGCTGATTTGTTAGGACTTGTGGGGGCCCATTCCAACATGACCTTTATGGGCCCACTTTGCCTTATATCTGAGAGGCACCTGTAGAGTGTATACATTCTAATGAAGTCAACAGAATGCAGTATGTGATTTAAAGTCTGCAGATTATCGTGGGACAGAGACTCAGCAGGGAGTGGAAACACTAAGGGCCTGATTCATGGAACGTTTTCCTATGGGATTGAGCCGTTATAAAATACTTCCATGAATCGGGCCCTAAATGTCAGGCTGAAAAGCTGTGAGTCGATCTATGAAAGGAAGGTTCTAACTGTAAGGGGAAAGTAACGGCCTGAGGTTGCCAGCAAAGGCAGACTGTAACGTGGGTACTGGGCACGTTTAATTTCCTGAATTAAAGTAATATGTTTTTGTGACAGTCAGCCGGGGGCTGCTGCTCGTGCCCACCACCCCCCACCCTCACACAGAGCCCCGGGCTAGTTTCAACTGAGAAGGTTGAAAGGCCCTGATAGTGGGCCACATTACAAGGTTGCCGCCAACCCTGTAACACCGAATCCGGCGCCTGACTTCCCGGTGCCACCTGGACATTACAAGCACCGGCGGCGCAGGAAGTCGGGCACCAGATTTTTTTCCCATAGGACTCATGGGGATGGGGACTCGGAATCACTGGCACCGTTGCTGATGGTGCCGGTGCTTCCATGGCAACTCTGCCTGCCGAGGTCGCTGCGCCCGGCAGGGTCAGACCTGTTGGGCGCAGCGGCCACGGCAGGCAAACATATAGTGTGGCGGTCCGGAAACAAGGGTGCCGGTGAACTTACCAGCACCCTTGTTTCCAGACCGCCACACTTGTAATGAGGCCCACTGTCTCTTGTTACAGGGTTTGGTGAAGCCTGGGGCAATAAAATTAGATAAGTCCCCCTTACTATTTTTTGTACGGCACCAGCGGCACTGTGAATAGGATATGAGAATACTCTCCCTTTGAGTTTGCGTGGAAGACATAGATATGTTGATGAGGCCCTCCAGATGCAGCTGTGCCTAGTAAAATATACATTGTTAAAATCCCTTACCTTCAGCATTAATAGGATCCTTTTAAAAAGAGTCTAATTAAAAAAGCCCAAACTTTGGCAGTTTTAAAATATACCAACACAAGGTTCTTGTAATGTACATGTTACGATTGTAAGAAGTGCCCAAAACGCGAATGATTGTTGTGGCACTGAGGGTTAGGGTCCACTGACAGGTAGAGAGGCCGAAACAAAAGTGAACTGGTGATGGAGGGCAGTGAAGAGTCACGTTGGTGCTTTGTGCTGTGACTCTGCAACAAGGTGTTGCAAAGAACGCTGGGTGACCAGGAGGGTAGGCTGCAGGCAAAGTCCATAGACAAGACAGGGAAAAGACAGGAAGGAGCCCTTAAAGGCATGGTCTAGTAAAAAATGTTATTTAAAAAAATAGATAGGCAACATAAAAAAAAAATACTAGCATTCTCTTTTTTCAAACTTCCTATGTAAAATTTTGAGCTATTCAAGCTCAAAATTCGCAAAAGCAAGCACATGGGCGCATCCATTTTGTGAAATGGAGGCCCTCCTGTGCTGGCTTTTGCTTTTGCGGCACTAATGAAGGAAAAGCCAGCCAGCTGTAGTAAACAAAAGCTACCGCTGGGTGGCTTTCCCTTCATTAGTGCTGTACGTGGAGGACGGGGACCGGAGACCAGAGCAGGAAAGCTGCAGCTGAATCTCGGTAAGTGCTATTTATTTATTTTTAAAAAAAATAAGCACTAGATGCGTTTTCTTTTCTAAGTTTTCCGGGCTGGAGGAGCCCGGAAAACTTAGAAATAAAACCACAGCTTTAAAAATGTTGTATTTATGTTTGCGGTCGCTTTTGAAGCGACCGCAAACATAAATACAACGTGATTGTGTTGGAAAACGCTGCAGTTTTTCTTTCCAAGTTTCTCAGGCTCCTTCCGAACTCGGAAAGAAAAACCGCAGCGTTTTCTAACACAACCGCGTTGTGTTTCTGCCTGCTGTGGCTATCACTTTGGGTCTCCGGTGCTCCCCTTGGAGCACCGGAGACCCAAAGTGATAGCCACAGCAGGCAGAAACACAACGCGGTTATGCTTACATGCCGCGTAGTGTTTCTACCTACAGCTGATTTCCCATTTGGGTCTCTCAGGCTCTCCGTGGGGAGCCCGAGAGACCCAAATGGGAAATGCTAAATGCTGCGTTGTTTCTGCCTAAATCTGCTCTCCCATTTGGGGCTCTCGGGCTCCCCGTGGGGAGCCCGAGAGCCCCAAATGGGAAAGCAGATTCAGGCAGAAACAACGCGGTTGTCTTGGAAAACGCTGCGGTTTTTCTTTCCGAGTTTCTCAGGCTCCTCCGAGCCAGAGGAGCCTGAGAAACTTGGAAAGAAAAACCGCAGCGTTTTCCAACACAATAACGTTGTATTTATGTTTGCGGTCGCTTCAAAAGCGACCGCAAACATAAATCCAACGTTTTTAAAGCTGCGGTTTTATTTCTAAGTTTTCCGGGCTCCTCCAGCCCGGAAAACGTAGAAAAAAACCCACAGCTAGTGCTTATTTAAAAAAAAAAAAATAGCACTTATCGAGATTCAGCTGCAGCTTTCCTGCTCTGGTCTCCGGTCCCCGTCCTCCACGTACAGCACTAATGAAGGGAAAGCCACCCAGCGGTAGCTTTTGTTTACTACAGCTGGCTGGCTTTTCCTTCATTAGTGCCGCAAAAGCAAAAGCCAGCACAGGAGGGCCTCCATTTCACAAAATGGATGCACCCATGTCCTTGCTTTTGCGAATTTTGAGCTTGAATAGCTCAAAATTTTACATAGGAAGTTTTAAAAAAGAGGATGCTAGTATTTTTTTTTAATGTTGCCTATCTATTTTTTAAATAACATTTTTTACTAGACCATGCCTTTAAGCGCTGCCCTTAAATGCGCGGACCCGGCTTCGCCTCACGGCTAGGTCGGGTCTCTGCATTTGAGGAGGGCAGGGGCCAATCAGGAGGCAGTAGAGGGGGACGTGCCTCCAGCACCGAGGACGGTGCAGAAACGAAGAAACGAAGAAGGAAGCACAGCGGCCATCTTGGCATGGCCTCGTCGGATGCTGCAGAGATGAAGAAAGCAGCATTCCGGGTCCCACGGTGGTCGAGGGGGCCATTCTTCCAGGTGGAGGGCACAGGGAAATAACATGAATACGTGCATGTACTTGTTGAAAGTCTTTCTACATATCATAATGAAAATCACCTGAAATGTACATAAAAGTATACTTATGTTATTAATTCGTCAATGTGTTATTTTCAATGGTTTTTTATATATTTTTTGTGTTGTTCTAGATTTTAATTTATAAAGTATAATGTAATTCTTTTTAATTTGTAGGATTGCCTCCAGATCGCTCCTTATGTCCGTCTCTTGCCCCTGTATTAATAAGGCTATTTAAAAATGTATTTCATTGAAAAAGCCAAACTTTTAATTGCCAAAACCTCAATTGTGTAAGCTTGATGTACATTGGATTTGGAGGAAAAACAATGAAAGGTTCTTTTTCTCTACATGTTATAGCATACTCTTATGCACTTGTTCAAAATAGTTCTGGTTATCTGTTATATATAGCCATAGAACTTGTAAGCCGAGGGCGAAGTATAAAGGCAGTTTCAGCTGGGAGCAAAGGAATAAAGGGGTAGCTGCTGCCCTACTAGATCTCCAGTGCTGAGAAAAAGGGGAGGAAGAGTGGCCGTTTGGTAACCCTCAGCGAAGGAAAGGGGGATCTGCAGTTCATATGAAGGAAAGGGGGAGATGCAGCCCATATGATAACCCTATAAATGCCAGGGTCCAAGTGCGCAGTGGTCCTGTAGAATAACTAGGGCCAAGAAATAGTGTTCAGCACCCAGTATATGCTAAATATGCTGACATGAAGTGGGTTGCCCAAGGAGAACGAGGAACTAAAGGGGGGCACTCGTGGCAAATGGTGATCGGGTTGGGTTGCCAGTGGAAGTCATTGGGAGATGAAACTCCGTTGGGCTCCGTGGTCGGAGTAGCTGTGATGACGTCACTGTAGCAGAAAGGAAGTATGGTGCATCAAACAGTAGGGTGGAGCTTGGAATTCTCCAGGGTGATGTGGCCGTTCCAGGAAGTTTCGGTGCTGACGAGGAAAGGAACCTCCAACATGCGAAGGGCGTCCCAGGTACGCCAGTAACCGGTTGCATGGGAACTGTGCGACCTCCTGGAAAAAGGAGGGATCACGCCAGTCGGGCCATTGTTGTTTATCTCCACTCATGAATAAAGTTGGGCAAGGAATTGCGTTCGTTTTGCAGGCACAATGGTTTCGAAAAGAGTGATGAGTCAGCGAGGAAGTGTGAAAATGACGGTTGCATACAAAGGGACAATGAGGAGCTGACTTGGAAGTGTTTGTTTATCTCTGTTGGTGGTGATCATCAAAAGAAGGTACATAGTCCCAAGGAGAAGGGGGACGTTTTGGATAAGTGGCTGATTGTAAGGTACTGTGTTCAGCTGGATTAGTGCTTAGTTCCCCGAGCATCGTATAACAAAGAGGTTGTACTGCCTGGTGTGTTTTATGCGATTAAGGCTATGGGCTAAACGGTTTCGGGGGAGTGATCAAATGGTAGTTATTGTCATTTATGCCTTCATGAAAGTAAAAGAGGTGATGGCCAACCTAGGTGCTGATTACTGGAGTCGGTCTGAAGTAGGCAGACAGAGGTACGGGATGGAGTTAGAGTAGCTCAGAGGAAAAATGTTGTCCAGAATCGGGTTCCACCTGTCATTTATTTATTTATTGCACTTATCAACAGCGCCAAAACCTGTAAGTATCACAGCACTTGTATAACTTACTTAGAAGAACAACAAGCAAGATACAACACATATGAATATACAAAAGTCAGTCACGGAGGGTTAAGATCAGGGAAGTCATCCAATGTCAGATTAGTCGTATTTGTCGAACATCCATGTTTTTGTTTTTTTCTGAAATGTAAGTAGGAAGGTTCATCTTGGCTGTGGGAAGGTAGGGTGTAACAAAGAGTAGGGGCGATGACCGTGAAGCTGGCTCCCTCTGCTCTTTTCCTGGTGAATATGGGGATGGCTAAAGTCAATGTGTGTTAACTTTAGAGTTAGTTGTAACTGTGGGAACGTAATGGCTCACTCAGTTTCCCCCAATACCACACAACAACTGGAGATTTCCTACCTTGTCTTCAATTGAGGCTATCAGGAGTTCACCTGTTACACCCTCCCTTCGCCTCTAACTCGGCAAATGAAGGATGCGGCAGGGAAACCCTTTGTAAAGGGGAAAAAACCCTGTGCCGCTTGAGAGCGTTGAGTTAATGGGATTTGACAAGACTTCTGCTGCAGCCTCGAGGTGGAAATGTTTCAGCGTGCGGGTTTCTCCCGGAGGTTCTCCGATAGTTCACCGATTGCTATGCCGATTCTCGGAGGTGGGTTTGTTGAGAGGTTCGGGACCGGCGGGAACTTTGGGAGAGGAAGAAAACAAGGTCAGTGATGTTTTAAGAGAAGACAGGTTATAGGAATATGTAAAGGATTTGGCTCCACCTACCCAGTCTGAGTACGAAGGGGGATGTGAGTGGAGATTCCCGGGATGAATGATGGGAGATGTAGTCCGGAGATTCCTAATGAATAGACACGAGGGGGAAACAATGAAAGGTAAGTATAGAACGAGGCTTCCTGTGTGATGAAATGTAAATCGAAGGGAGAGGGGAGGTAACCTACGGACTGTGAGCAGGTCTGAAGGCGACTTCACCGGTAACGAGCTCTTGAACGCTATGAAGCGACAGTGATTGGTCGCGGTCAGCCTGGGAAAGAGAAAAGAGGATAGACAAGCAGGTTTCAATAAAGGGAGGAGGTGGAAAGTTAGAACCAATTCGGAAACGAAATTACAGTATTTCTCCTAAGCGAAGACTTACGGAGCGTGACCACTAACAACAGTAGCAACGCGCTGAGTCTTCCATTCTGGCGGTTTAAGTAACGTGATCAAATCACCGGGCGGAGTTTCCTCAATGGATGGAATGGGTTCTAGACCGTCCATTTGATTCCGCGACGCCATCTTGGGAGTGACGGCGTGAATAGATGGCATGAAGCGCCACCGGCGCAGAAAAGACCACCGTTGGGAACGGTTCATAACAATGTGGATGCGGAGCGTAGTCTGTGGAGGTTTGATCTTTTGGAGATGCGTTGGGTGAGAGAGGATGGTGCGGTGGTGTGGAAGCTTCTATGTGTTAATGAGAGGATCCTGAACACAATGCAAGCTCTAATTGGCAGCCAATGGGCCTCACATCTAACATGAGGGATATGGTCCGAGAGTTTTAGGACCCAGATGCCCCGGATTGCATTGTTTTGAATCAGTTGCAGTTTTGAAAGGTTTTTTGAGGAGGTGCCTGCAAGAATGGCGTTGCAATAATGCAATCTGCTGCCTATAATGGCTCTGGCGACAGAAAGGCAATTGTTTGTGGATAGAAATGTCCTGCTGAGGTTGATGAGCTTAGTGGTGTAAGCTGCTGAAGAGGCGAGGGCCTTAATATGTTTGTACATGGATAGTTCTGCATCTAAGTAGATGCCCAGTGTTTTTGCGTGGTTCAACACGCTGGTAGGGTTACCATCTATGGAGAATGATGCAAATGTGGGGTCCAGGCATTTGAGACGGTGTGAGGAGTCTACTATGAGGATCTTAG
Source organism: Ambystoma mexicanum (assembly GCF_040938575.1). Lineage (NCBI taxonomy): Eukaryota > Metazoa > Chordata > Amphibia > Caudata > Ambystomatidae > Ambystoma > Ambystoma mexicanum. Next base: position 548,691,175 of record NC_090941.1, on the reverse strand, counting down.
TTTTGTCATCATTGAAGCCGAGATGGTGATGAGCCATCCAGGCCTGAATGATGCTGTAGACTCGATTGATGTTGGCGGAGTCAGTGGTTACCAGTACATTTTAGCAGGATTTGAGTGTCATCTGCAAAGTTTTTGTAGAGGATCCCAAGATTTTAAAGGTGGTCAAAAGGGGGTTTTGTGTACATGTTGTACAGGGTGGGTGAGAAGCAGGAGCTCTGAGTGATACCAAACGGCACAGGAATGGGTTTGGTTGCTGCTGCGCCAGCAAAGACCCTAGAGGATTGCTTGCTGAGAAAGGATTTGATCCAGCTAGTGGCTTCTGTGGAGAAGTTGAATTTAGTGGTGAGGTGTTGGCAGAGTATGTCATGGTCGACAGGATCAAAGGCAATAGACAGGTCGAGAAGGAGGAGGGTGGCTACTTCACTGGAATCGCAGCTACCATCGAGTTGGATCTTAAGGTCGAGGAGGGCAGCCTCAGTGCTGTGCCTGGGTCTGAAACCAGATTGGCGAGAGCCCAGCAGGCAATTGTCTTCCAGGTGGGCTTGGAGTTAGGTGTACACAGTGCGATCTAGGATTTTGAGGAGGTAGGGAACCATAGTGATGGGGCAGTAGTTGGTGAGGAGAGAGGGTTTGAGTGACGGTTTCTTGCGTAAAGGAGTGACCCATGCTTCCTTGATGGCCATGGGGACTGAGCTAGACTCAAAGGAGGCATTTATACATTTAGAGATGGTGGGTGCCAAGGGCGCAGCACACATTTTGATGATATGGGAAGGGCCTAGTTCACCCCTGCAATTCAAGGGTTTAAGTTGTTGGATGATGGTGTGGACATCAGAGGGCAGAGATTTGGGTGAAGTGGAACAGGGATGGTGGAGAGGGGAAGTTCTTCTGGGAGAGTAGAAGAGCCATCTTTGGCAGCAAGCAGGGTTTTCTTGAAGATGGTTTTGTTTCCCAGTTTGTTAGTTTTGTCAGTTACTGCAGATTGGACAATGGTGCATCAAGTTGTGTCCTTGGGGAAATTGATGATAGGAAGTGCTAGAGCTTCAAGTTCCTTGAAAATTATATCGAGCTTCTTGGTGTTGGAACTGACCTCGTGGATTCTGGTATTATAGATCGAGGATTGAAGGCTTCTTTGTCATAGATGGCGGGGTTTTTCCTCCAGAGGTGTTCTTGGGCCCATTTGTCTTGCATAGGAAGATAGGTTCTTCAGTGAACCACTTGTGGATGGAGGATTTGAGGTCAAGAGTGTTAAGTAGCAAGGTTATGAGGAGATGGTATGTTCGAGCAACTAGGCTGTGAGTTTGCCAATGTGTCTGGAGGTTATGGGGAGGTGAATTGTGTCTTTGCAGGCACTCAAGGGCTCCAGTGGAAGGAGGAATAGGATCAGGGAGTGGTCGGTCCAGGGCATAGGGACAATGGTAGTTACAGTGATGGATAGACTGAGGTGTGTGACCCAGTTAACGGTCCGGCCCTTGACATTTGTGGGGGAGCTGACTGCTTGCGCAAAACTCATCTCTTTTAAAGAAGTAGCAAGGGTTGTAGCTTTGGTGTCAGCCATATAGTTCAGAGGTTGAAATCACCAAGAAGTAGGAATTTGGTTTTCGGTTTGATGAGGGGTGTGAAGAGAAGGGGAATCTCGGTTTACGGGGAGTTGGCATGTTTGGCCTGGCGATGGTGGAGGAGGAGCTTGATGGTGGTGTGGGGGTTCGGTTCTAATTTTGTGATTTAAAAGTTCGTAGCCTGGCAGAGTCTGCATGGGGGATGCTCTGATAGGAATGGAGGAGGTAGTGATGATGGTGACTCTGCCACCTTGTTGAGCTGATTTGTCAGATCTAAGGATGTGTACCCTGGGGGGATAGCTAGAGATAGCGCGGGGGTGGCAGCATTGTGCAGCCACATTTCAGTGATGGTGAGGATGTTGAGGTTATTTTCCAATAGCAGGTCGAATATGTCTTGTGCATGAACACAAAGAGAGCGCGCATTAATGAGGGCACAGGAGAGGGTGTTAGGTCGTGGAGGGGGTGTTGGGGCTCATAAAGTAAGGACTTCTGTGGGATGGGTGAGGACTGAGGGGGAGCACTGTGCTTGAGGAGATGGTGGTGGACTGGTGCGGGCAAATAGTCGCTAATTTCTGATGGGGTCACATCATGGTGGGTCAGTGGCAGTAGGAATGCAAGTGCGTAGACGCTCAAGTCTGGAATGGCCTCGGCAGGGTGAGGTACTGATGGTGGCATGGCAAGCAGTGAGCTTGGCAGGTGTGGGGGTGGTATGCCTTAGAGGTCCTAAAGCTGTTAGGGCACTTGGTGCATGAAGTGACGCAAGTGGAGGGTGGAAGTAGCCAAGGGAGTAGAGGTGGGAGCAAGGTGGTGGGCATGGTAGTGATAAGGGATAGGGGAAGAGAGGGTAACTGCTGGGCATCAGTGTTAGGCAAGGCAGATGTGAGCCTCAGAGGAGGGCGTGGTCTGTAGTTGGTGAATTGGCAAGAATACATCCCAAAAAGCGTTGGGAGTTTTTGCCGGATGTTTTTGAGGCAGTTAACTCTAAAGCCTGGTGAGGAGGGTGTGTCCAAAGTATTTTTACAGTGGGGGAGGGAGGGGAGTGGCAGTAGAGGGTTGCAGACCTTATGTGTTGATGTACATGGAATGGCAGCCATGCTTTAGTAACATAGCCATGCTGGTGTTGTATGCTATCCTGCATCCCATTGTAGCTTGTGAAGGCAAGTGTTCGGCAATCTTCGCAGCCAGCTCACTTAGATGCCCCACCCACCCACGGATGGCTAAAGCCATACAAACAGCATAAACATGAAAAATGAGAAAATACAGCCGCCTGAAAGCCCACCCTCCAACAGCTCCGTTCCTGGGATTGGCCAGTGATGCTATTAGACATTATGGGTGTGAACACATTTTAAAAGGGTGCTTTTATTGTGTTGCTCACTTTAACTGTAACTGTTGCCCCAATAACCACTCCAGCAGGATTTCTTAAGTGGTTTATTGGAAATTAAAATACATCTATTAAAGACCCCCAACCAGTACAGCAGCCCACATCAAACTGATAAACTTTGAGCAATAACAAACAGGCTGGGAATTCTAACTCTGGAATACTCTGACCTCATAAACTCAACCAGATAAAGAGCATTCTACAAGGAATGACATGCCATATTGTAAACATATAAAGCATTTACATAACACACCCCCCTCCCTTATTTAAATAAAAATAAAAACATATAACTGAACAGGTTTTCCAGAAAATGTTCAGACCAGTTGTGACATCAGGATGAAACCTTAATAACAAATGTCACAGTACATTTACATTTCCCTTACCCTTTTAAATTTGCAACTCTAGACATATTCCAAACTTGCCCACTCTCCAATCTTACAGCATTTTCAAACACTTGAGTAACTCTAACCGGATCAGAATAAAGAATAAAGAGGATCACCTTTCTTAGGTATCACGGCTCTCCTTATCCTAATGAGATCTCCTACTTCAACCATGTTTTTTTTTTAGGAAATCTCTCATTCATCTTTTTCACCCATTTGTCTTTTCGAGCATCCATCCTCTTTCTTACATCATCCACAACAATGTCAGTCTCTCTTGCCCTACCCAGCCAGGCAGGTGACAATAGTGTGTTGCCCTTACGACCTCTCATAAGTTCGAAAGTACTAACTCCAGTTTCGGCACACGGTGCCATTCGCAAAGCATATAAGCGTTCCTTCACTGCCGCCTTCTTATCAGTGCCACACGCGCTTGGCCCTCTGATAGCTTCCATTATGGACCGTTTTACTCTTTCAATCATACCATTTCCCTGAGGATAATACAGCGCAGACCTTTTGTGCTTTATCCCACACTTTATTAAATACTCTTCAAATAATCTCCCAGCAAATTGTGGACCATTGTCCATAAGCACACTCGTGGGTAGTCCTTCCCTCTCAAATATATCTGACAGGAATTCCACGATATGCTGACTTGTTACTTCTCTAAGTACTTTAAATTCAGTCCATCTTGAAAATGTGTCTACCAAAGCAAGAACAAATCTTCCTCGCCCCATTCCCAGATCAACTGGACCCAGAATATCTATTGCAAGATCTTGCCACACTCCCCTGGGTCCCTGAACCTTCTTCACTGGCTGAGACACAGCCGACAATTTTTTTCCCGATTTGATACAATCGACACAACCTCCAACCATTTTCTCAATTTCACGATCTAGGCCTGGCCACCACTAGTCAGCTTTTATTATTTCTTTAGTTTTGTACACACTTATATGACCTTGATGTGCAGTTCTTATTAGTTTTTCCCTCAAACAATGCGGAACAACCAACTTGTCCCACCGATACACTAACCCATCCTTCACAGACAGTTCAAACCTCACTTTCCATAATGCTCTCTCTTCACCAGACAATAACCTTTTTTCTGGCCATTCCTCCTTAACAAAACTCGCTAACGTTTCCACATTTCATCAGACTCCAATACTCGTGTCCATTCATCTTTCTGTGTAATACCTTCTACAGTTGCAAAAACCATATTTCCCATCTCAACAAGCTTCTCTCTTTCTTCACAATTAACCTCTTCCATTCTCACTCTGGATGCATGATCGGCCTGCACATTTTCTTTACCAGAAACAACTTCTATAACGAATTTGTGACATTTTAACCCAGTCACCCAACAGGCAACCCTCCTTGACACTTTATCAAGTCCCTTGGATTCAAATATAGCCTTCAGAGGTTTATGGTCGGTTCTCGGTGTAAATTCTTGTCCCCACACAAAGTTTTTGAGCTTCTCTATGCCCCAATGACATGCAAAGGCTTCTTTCTCTAGGACAGAATAGTTAAGTTCCGCACCTTTCAACATATGAGAAGCATGTAACACAATTACCTTAGTTCCATCTGCTTCCAATTGTGACATCACAACCCCTATGACTGTATCACTGGCATCTACAGCAAGAATAGTCCTCCTTCTTGTGTCATACATGGCTAAGGGCTTTGCCATGTCAATCTTCTGTTTAATTTCATTGAACTCTCGCTCACACTCTTCGCTCCACACAAACTCTACTCCTTTCTTCAAGATTGCCCTTAAACTGGTCACACTATCAGCGTAGTTTTCCACAAAGCGATGGTAAAACTCAATTTTTCCCAAGAACGATCTCAATTCCGCCTTATTCTTTGGTGGTTGCATCTTCACAATACCATCCACCAGATTTCTTTTAGGCCTCAACCCATCCTCTGAAATTTCATGACCCAAATATTCTACCACACGGGTTGAGAAGACACACTTTTCCCCTCACAATGTTATACCTCTTGCTTTGAAAATGTCCAACACCACCTCAACCCTATCTTTCAATTCCTCCTCACTCTTCCCGCATATCAGGACATCATCCTGAAAACACCTTACACCACTTACATCCTTTAACAGTTTATCCATAACTTTTTGAAATACAGAAGACGCTGAAATCAGACCAAAGGGCTTGCAGCGAAACTGGTAAATTCCCTCGTATGTAATAAAAGCAGTGTGTTTTCTAGACTCCATATCCAAATTTATCTGGTGATAAGCACTCGTCATATCTAATTTGGCGAAGAACTTTGCATTTCCAATACGACTCAATAGTTCTCCCATATTTGGAAGAGGGTGTCGATCAGCTACCACACACCGATTGAGTTCTCTTAAGTCAACAGAAACTCTCAAGTCCCCATTGGTTTTCTTCACCACTACAACCGGGGAAATCCATTCAACAGCTTTGGCGGGTTCAATTATTCCCGCTTTTTCTAACTTGCTTAATTCTTCGCGCACTGCCATGCGCATCGACAACGGCAAAGGTCTAAGTTTAGCCGCAACCGGCACACTTCCCTCTTTTACTACTATTTTGTGCAACATCCCTTTAAGAAATCCTACACCCTTGCTAAAGACTTCAGGATATTTTACTATCATGTCATAACCCTTGTAGGCATTTTTATCTAACACAGTTGTGTTGGCTACATTCAGAACCTGTTCTTTAGTGTTAGGGCCAAGTTTGATACAGAGCCCACTCTGCTCCCTCCACCCAAGTAAAGTCTCACCCTTCTTAGTGACATACATTTTCCCATAAATTACCCACCTCTTGCAAATGCTGCAGTTGGCCCGTCTCCCCGACAAACGGGAGACGTGGATAGATGGCGTGCACTACCACAACGGAAACACAATCTATCATCCCTCTTAGCACCTCCTTGCATGCTATCTTTTTGAGACCGCTTATTACCCAGTTCATTCACACCCCCTCTGCCTCGATTGGGATTATACTGCTTGACTGGTTTGACCTTATATCTCTTTTTCTCTTTCATACCTTCTTTCTTTTTGTCACCCACTCTCAGGACTTCTGTGGATTGGGTCACTTTAGTTACATTAACAGACAACTTAGCAACACATTGCAAAGTGTGTTCAATTCTTTTGGCTATACCAATAACTTCCTGTAAACTAGGATCATCTTTGAGCCACACCTCCTCACGAATTTTGTCGTTAGAGCAGTGCAACATAAATTGGTCCCTTATATGTTCATCCAACCCCCCGCCAAATCTACAATGTAATGACAAAAGTCTCAGGGCAGTAACGTAATCCTCCACCGACTCACCTTCATGTTGGTATCTCATACCAAAATGGTACCTTTCAAGCACAGTGCTTATTTTGGCTTCAAAATGCTTATCTAATTTAGCAAGAGCCACATCGAAATCATTTGCTCCATCTTCCAAATCCAGCTCTACGGCACTAGGGAGAGTATCGTAGATCCTTTGGCCTTCATACCCAAGAAAGTGCATTAACATTGCTACTTTACGTTCCACCGACATGCCATTACCACACGTGGCCTTGACATAATGTAGGAAACATTTTTTCCAGGGGGCCCACTTGATTCTAGGTGGGCCTGGTGTGGGCATGAACACTTGTGGGCCAGGTACTGCTGATAGTGCCATTTTCTTGCTCAGCAGTCAGTTGACTGCTAACTTCCACTGGTTCCCTAGATGCCTTTAAATAAATCCGCATGAGGAAGCTATAGGCAAACAAATGGAAATGATACGCTTCCCTCTCCACATTAAACTGGGCTCTACCAACGTGAGAAATTATATTTTCAGCACCCTTCAGAAAATTCTCACCTGTGGTTTGATTTAATCCACACACTATTATGCAGAACGTGCCTGTGCACAGCTTTGTGCACAACGCGCAGGGAAGGGAGAGGCTGCGGATGCCCATGTTCACACCGCCTTCCCGTTAGGGCCCCGGGCGGGTAGCACAACAAGTGACTCTCTCTGGGCTCCACCTAGATGCCACTTCCTGATTGCAAACAATTAGGCGTACGCCCGACAGCAGGACGCGGCGCCGGACACGTGACTCCGCTCACGTGACGATCGGGAGGAGGGGGCGGAGGCTCTCTTTGGGTCGCGAGAGAGCTCCTTACCTCCAAATGCGGCACAACTCTGTATTTTCACTTCTGCCTTGGAGCTGACAGAGATACATTCCAGTCTGCTGTGCACACACCGGCTTTCCTGCTTCCAAGCTGGATGTCTGGCTGTCGCCGCTTGCCGTCCGTGTTTTGCTACGAGAGGGTCACTCGCTCGAGGAAACAGCTGCTCTCCTTCTCACTCCGTGAATTCGGGCATCAGGGCGACACAGCGGCAATCTGCAATGCAGGAAGGCGGCACCCTCTCCTTGCCCGCAGGTTGGGGGTCTTCGGGATCTCGACTGACCCCAGATGGGAGGCACTGGCATTAGCATCCCATCCTCGTCGCCAATGCTGCACCAATAACCACACCAGCAGGATTTCTTAAGTGGTTTATTGGCAATTAAAAGATATATGTTAAAGACCCCCAACCAGTACAGCAGCCCACATCAAACTGATAAACTTTGAGCAATAACAAACAGGCTGGGGATTCCAACTCTAGAATACTCTGACCTCATAATCTCAGCCAGATACAGAGCACTCTACAAGGAATGACATACCATATTGTAAACATATAAAGCATTTACATAACAGTAACAGATTTGCAAGGTGCCTGGTGGTCTTTCAGTTGGAAAGTCACCATTATGAATAAGCAAGCCGCGGCTGCCCATGACAAAAGAAAAATAAACGTGTTGTGTTTATTACGCATACTGTGTGTCTCGGAGGGGCTGTGACACTGTGAAGAAACAAAATGCTCCCATGTTTCTGATCCTTTTGTTAGCAGCTAACATTTCGTTGCGTGCCTGTCCTTTTTATGATATTCTGCATCCCCACAGATGACAGGAATGGGCAGGGGCGGAGCTACAAAGACATCACTGGCCAATCCCAGAAACGGAGCAGTTGGAGGGCAAGCTATCAGGCTGTATTTTCTCATTTTTCATTTTTACGCTGTTTGTATGGCTGTAGCCACCTGTGGGTGGGCGGGGCATCCAAGTGAGCGTGGCTCCAAAGATTGCCGAACACTTGCCTCCCACAAGCCACCATGGGATGCAGGATAGCATACAACACCGGCAGGCGAGGCTTTGCGAGTAGCAGTATTCAGCAGAGTGCCTTGTGCCTGGGATCCGGCGCAGCGTTGATACAGAGATCCGGTAGCATTGATACAGGGAAGTGGGAGTAGAAAGTGGGTGGGCGCCAGAAGGATGGAAGCATTTAGGCACTCAGGACGGCTATCCCAGGGTAGCGTGCACAAGATCAGAGGGCTCATTACCTTGATTTTTGCCGTCATGATTACATCTCGACACCTTGGTGTCCCAGGAGGGTACAACTTCACCAGGCTGGGCTACCGTGCTGCGAGAATGGAGGAGAGCCCACAACTTAGCCCCTCTCAGCTCCAGACAACACAGCAGCCAGGAAACATGAAATCCCATGAGATTACGACCTCTCGTAGGGTTTGCCAAATCACAGTGGCATCTGGGTTGAGCAGGGCTTTATAAACTCTGCCCAACCCAATGCACTTGCTCAGCGTTCGGAATCTAGACGCTGCACCTGCTATCTGCATTCAGCTGCTCCTGCATTGAAACTTGTCTGGACCACGGCACAGCACGAAACAACATCTCTCCTGCATCTCACCCAGAGTCTTTATTCCTGGAATCCTGGTATCTCTCAAAATAAACAAGAGACATTAGTGATGCACGTTAACAACAGGCAAGTGTCACAGCAAAGGGGGTCTTACCTCCACATCTGCGCCAAAATCCTGGACATAAATTTCCTCCGGGAGCGGTCTTGCAAAAAGAGAGGCAGAATTAAGACCAGAACTCGGAAACAGACACAAGAATAGCATAACGAGGCTTGTAAACACATATGGGCCTATGCAACACTGCATCCCACTGCATTTAGACACTGGAACACAGAAGTAAGACGTTTTTGGACACTTTTTTGGAAGAGGAGACAGAAGCCGACCACACCGGGACTGGATCGTTCGCACCAGTGACGGAACTGGGCTATGCAGCTTCCAGGCATCCATTTCTCGCACAACGGTAATCCCCCAGCCTGCAGGGGTCAGGAGTGCTGCGAAGGAAATGTGGGAGAGTAGATATTGATGATACCCCTTGTTTTCTAGACAATCTCCTGTCATGGATTCCGGGAAGAGATTTGCCACTATACTCAATCCATACAACCACACTTCTTTCATTATGTCCGTGTAAGTGCCTACTTAAGTGCCATACGTGGTCAGGGTGAGAGTGGTGGGGACAGACATTGGAGGAACCACAGTGCCCCTGCAAGACCCAGGCAGGTAAGCATTAGAGTATCTTAGATTTTGCTGGGGCTCCCTAAACTTCCTTTCCCCTGCCCACTTCTTCCAGACAGAGCACTCTGTGTACGACCTCCACAGGCAAAGGACACTTGTTAGAGCAGCCAGGATTGTACTGATTAACATCAGTCTTGATGTGGACCAATCCACTATAGCATCCTATAATGGTGGAAACCCTCTCCTTTGTTGCTTCATCTATGGACATCAAGACAAGAAGTATTCACCTTCAACGTTGTTGGGGATACAATCTATTCAAATGCCCTCTGCTATAGAGTTGAAGACAGAAGGCTCCAGCGAAGAGGAAAGATCTTCTCCCTACCTACTAGGCATCCCATGGTCACCTTTGGGGGTGAAACTGCTTTGTGGGCAAGGCATATTGCAACAGACCCACTGGCACCCAGGACTGTGCCACTTGAGGTGACAGAACCCCAGCATTTGCCCTCTACAAACTTTAATGGTTGGGAAAGGCCGAAGAAAGGACTATAATGTATACTAGATTAACTGACTGTACTAAGACTTTTTTGTGCATGTTGGGAATTTCTCCTGTGTCACACCTGAGAACTATATCAACTATAACGATTCTTTGGGTGTGTTGTTATCTCATCTATGTGTTTTTGTAAAAAAAGATGTTAGCATTGTATTATACCTTGTTCTACCTGTCACATGTATTTAGCACAACTTTGTGTGCACTACAATTTGTGAATGTTCTCTTTGTCAGGTACATTTAATTATACCAAATAAATGTTAATTTGACAAACTCTGGAGACATAGCACAGCGTGCTCTGTTCTGGTAAATACAGAACTAATAGGACCCTCATGTTTACTAAGGTTCTAGAGTGTTAAATCGTATTACCAAATGTTTACACTGATTTGCACACACAAGTGATCCAGTTAGCTGGAACTAATTTGTAGCCTTACCTGTCGGGACACTTTTGTTGCATTTAGCGAAGAAAGAACTCACCTTACCCTTGAGATGCTGGACTGGGTCCCCCAGCAACCACTGAATCAACCTAGGCAGCAACCCATAGTTCTTCCTGCATCTCCGAACTACATCTATTCCTAATTGGGCACCTTCATAGCTGTCCAAGGTGCTTCAAGGGAACCGCTAGAGTCCTCTCCAAACTCTATGCTCAATCGCCTTGCATCTTCGAATTTCCCCTGACCCTGAAGCTGTGCTGTTTTCACATCTGAGACCTGCTGAGTCTGTTAATGTCCCAACCCTACATGTCCCCTGGTGCCCAGCTTCTTCAAGCTCTAAGCTATTGCTGCTGTAGTGCCCCAATGGCATGTTGAGCCAGCAGAGCCTGCTTGCTGCTGGAGGCCAGTGGATGCGTCTCCACATCCCAGGCCGCAAGTCCTCCAGAGCCACTTACCTGACGACATCTGCCATCCCCAGTGTCTCCGATCCACAAGCTGTCACTGCTGCCAATTAGCTTTGCATCTTTATAACCTGTGGCCATCACTCCTCAACTTGATTCTCACTTGGACTCCGAAAAGCCTTGCTCAATGCTGTTAAGCCACAAAAACAAGAAGATAAGCACTTTGAAACACATTGTGTATAGGCGCTATATAAATAAACCATCATATCATATCGTTTGAAGTGTCCCTGTCTCCGTGGTCTGCTTTAAAGGACCTTATTGACATTTACACCCCCTTTCCTACCTTTTGAAATACATCACCTTCATTTTGCTGCTGAACTATTTGCCTGAGCACCCCTGTCTTCCAATCCAGAGTGTCCTTTACTTTAAAGTCTGCCTTCTGTGTGTTTTCCCATACAGGTGTGGGCTGCTAGTGCTTGTATTGTAGTGTATTAAATGTGTGAATTTGTGTTAGTTTAATGAAAGACCCTATTTATATAGAACACTGGTTGGACATTCTGTTATTTTGGTACCATCATACTGTTATTGTTTGCGTTGGATCTGTGATAGATCAGGCTACCACTGAAGAGTATGGTCTGCCCTTGGGTCATGTTACCAAAAGATGGGAAGGAGGTATACCTGTTGCACTGTGCCCGTTTCACTCTTATGATTGGGATTACGGTTGGTTTAGTAATAGTGTGGGAGTACGCAGGCTTTTAGCCAACTACTCACCCCTGTACTTGTGCATAGCAGTAGTCATTTAGTCATAATGGGCATTACTAGTATTAAAATATATCTATCACAGATATTAAAAACTCTGCTTCCCCTGATGGACAAATAGAACAAGTTTGGTAAACCCCAAATAGCACTTGAGCTGAATACACATATATACCTACATGTTAAAAACCTTACCTGTGTAATGTACCACTATAAATAACAATAAATATTACCAGGAATATTGCAATAAATATCACAAATACAACCTCCCTTATGTAAACGCAAGTGTTAAGTAAATGATCTCCTTTGTGTCGGACCCTTTAAATACATGACACCCCCCCCATAAAGAATGTTTACATGGGTCTTATTTCCTACCACTGCCCACTAAAACCCACCAGTCTGCTCCCTAGGACGTCTCTTCCTCTTTACTCTCTAATGCTCCACTGAGCAGTTTTCTAATGTTTCTATGAGATATGGGGGCACTACTCAGTATTTTATCAACCAACACCCTCCCCTGGATCAGGACTGTAGGAGGGGCTTGTTGATTTGAGGGAGAATGAATGAATCCTGTGTTAGATTAGATACCCATAGAGTAATGTAAAGTGGTCTCACATATCACCCTTCTTCTATTTTAGTTCCCCTTGCTGCACGTGGCTCTGTAAGAAAAGTAGGGTGTGGGAGTTCAGTGGAATAGCAGGACAAACACCCTAGTTCTGGGATTGATCTGTTTCTATGGATTTGACAGAGAACCTTGTGGATGTGTTATCTGAAGGGGAAACCCTAACATCTTGTAGGTCGAAGGGCTTTGGGTGTACCCAGTAATGTGAAGGAATGTAATAGGACTAGTCATTATGTACCCTGCTTTCCCTCTACACTACAATTTGTGCTGTACTGTGATTTTGCTCACTGATGCCCCACATTAATTTGACTCTCTTGAATCCCACAGTAATTTTGCCTATACTCTGATTGTTTACTCTTGGTGCCACACTGTAATGTGTGCCCTATTGTGATCAGCTCCCTGGTGCGAAGGGCCATTAGTGCCCTACTTTGATTTGCTCCCAATGTATTTACTTGACTACCTCTTAGATATCACACCTGACCTCGTAGTATGCTGAGTGATTTCAATGGTCCCCACCATGACTCTACCATCTCTGGAAATGTTGCTTTAAACTCTACTTGCAAATAATTCTCACCCACTTGCTACTTTGCACCCAATGCTGCATGCTCTCCATGCCCCCTCACATGCCCGTGTTGCAGCACTCTCATGCAGGACGCTGGCAACTCCAGAGATATCAGCCACACTTGAGTGCCTCAGGGCTATTTCTCATAAGGTCCTTACCAAATGACTTCACCCAAGCCCCCCCCCCGCTCCCCGACTGATACATTGCCCCTGATGCATTGGATGTCACACATTGCAATTATTGTCCCTTCCAACAGACGTCAACATCTAAACTCGACACAAGGGGTTTGAAACGGATAGCTCGCCAGGTGCTTCGGACCATTATCAAATACCATTCACTATAGACAGTAAGGCTGATGAGAATTGTAGTGCAACACATCTGGCCAGCCTTCTTCCATACAATTCTACAACCAACTTACATACCACACCCCATGTCTTTGCATCCTTGCATCAAGGGCACTCAAGTCCTCCTCCTGGACACATATGCCCCTATGTTCTTGACAGAGAACACCTAAGGAATAAATCTGCACAGAAAGCTCAGGGTACTTCTAGTCTGCATGCATCAACGCAGCAGCAAAGCTATGTTGTTTTTTTCCCTTTTCCCCACTAATGTAACCCACGCACATCTGCTTCAGACCTGCCAGAGCACTTGGAACCCATTTAAATAGCATCCGCGCCCTGTATAAAACCCAGTAACATAACATAACACAGCAAAACGAAAACTAGCAGGGATGGTTCTCACCCAATTAAGATGAGTCTGTCACAATCTACACTCCTCTACACCAAGTACCAAACACCCACAAATAACGGCAGCCTTTATCTGAGAAACATTTCCAGGACTAGGCTAATCAATTTGTAAGCCATGTGACATAGGAAATAATTAGCCCTGCATAAGCCACATTTTAGATGGGCACCCCAACACTGTTGATGGGCGATACCACAAACATGTTAACAGCACATGCTTTGCTGTTTGCACAAGCTATTGGTGTAGTAATTATTCGAGTTAGTTAATGTTTTGTTAGTAGCATTTTAACCTTTGCTTGACCACTGTCGTAAAAGGGGAGGGCTCACTTTAACTGTTAAAGTGGATCTGGTCCTTTTTCTGTTCCTTTTGTAAATCCTCCAAAGGATGTCTCTTTAAGGGCTCATAAGGATCTTTTAAAAAGGCAATGCGGGCCCTACCAGGAGACCCCTGAACCCATGGTCCCATATTTCCCTTTAACATGCACAGTCCAGGTAAGCATGCATGCACAGTGCTTTTTGAGAGATGATGGCATGGGGTGATGCACATTTGGACTCAGAACCGGACGTGGGGTCAAGATCACCGTACCACTCACTGCAGTGTGCCCTAGTTCTGTTTGTGCCATCTCCAACATGTTATAAAGGGAACACCAAACACTGCTACAAAAATGTGTGAATCCTTGCCTAATAGGGGTTACTTCCTTTCTGTTCCCCAAGACTCTGGTCTTCTATAATGCATACTATTTCTAGTACTACTCATTTTAAGCATGTTTAGCAATTAAACCCTATGCCTTTCTCTTTCAGGGTGGCACTCTGGTAGCAGTTGGATTGGGTGTTGCTGCAGCAGCCTTTGCGGGTAAGTTGATTTAAAGTAGACGGTTTAGTGGGTATCGTACAAGAGTTCCAGGCTTATAACTGAGTCAAGAGTATGTTCACTTTACGTGTCACTGAAGAACATATACGCTTTACTTAACTTAGCTAAATTAGTGTAAATTCTTCTGTAGTGTGGTGTGTGTCCCTGTAACATTTGTGACGTGGGAAGTCATGAGGTGTTGTGAATAAATAGGAGCCGCCCCTGCTGGGAGTTAGTTAACACAGGGGCCTAGTGAGTACCACATCTGTCTTTGTGTATCTGTTATTACATGGGGAGGCCCAGCCCTGGACCGGGCTGTCCACTTCACTTAGCGTGAACCCGCTTCTGCTCCGTGAGGGTGGGCCACCTCCTCCCCTTAGAGCACGCTTCCAGAGCCCACATCGAGGCTTGGCGCCGGTGACGGCTCCACAAGGAATGAAGGCCCACCCCGTCATAATCCAAGCTCGCCGGTGAGGCAAGCTATAATGAGGCCTGCTCCCAAAAAAGAACAACAAATAACGTTGGAGGCAGTGTTATAGAGACCACGTGTAGACCTCCATCCCCTAGCATATACATTTTGTCCTGAGGACAATCATCTGCACCACCTGCAGCAACCAAATACAAGGTACGGCCAGTACACAAACACCTATAAAACTGGGAACCCAGTTTGGGCACCAAGGACAAAACAGAAGCGTGGGTTGCATCTCCCAGTCTGGAGTGCTTGCGTGCCCTTACCCTCTGAAAGGGAAGCCTGCCCCACATATGTTAGTAAACCATGACAACTGCACTACTCAGAACTATCACTGCCCGAGCACGAGTGCTTGTATGCCTTACTGGCTGAGGTCTGCATGTGCACGGCATTAAAGAGTTTACAGGCCAACGACCTGCCTATTTCATTCTGCCCACGATCACTATGCAATTGACCGTTTACAATGGTGGACAAAGCTGCTGCTGCAGCCTGAGTGCTTTGCACATCTCTATAACTCGCACCTTTGCAGGAATTCGACGTGTCCAGAGCTTCGTTGGCCCATGGTCCTATATGGCCCGCCTGGGTGAAACGTCTGTACATGTTTTTATCCACCGCCGGCAAAGATAACGATGAGACGAGGAAATCAATTGTGCTGTACTCAGCTGGCCCTGCGGTCTGTAACATTTTCTAGACCCTCCGATCTTCTGATGTAAATTTGACCAAGAAGGCACTGCAGGAATACTTTGCTTCCATGGCAAACTTCGATTGTGAGAGGTCACTGATGAGAAATGATCTACAAAAAGAGAGTGAGTTCCTTGACACGCATCACTGCAGACTAGAGAATGGTGACAATGTGCACGTGGCCAAAATACACCAGCAGTTGATGAATAGTTGCTCGTCGGTCAAGCTACATTGACAGATCCTGCGGGAACCTGGATATAACACTGGTTCACATCCTGGAACTCGGGCGCTACCACGAATTGACAGATGTAAGAGCAGAGAAAATGTGTGCCGCTATTAAATCTGTGAAGCTAGAAGATGGCTGAACCATAGGAAGACAACAATTTTGCAAGCCAGAGAGGGGCAAAAAGGAGCAACGTGGGGCGGAAGTCATGCCATGTCCCAATTGTGGCTATGACCTGCCTGACACTGCTGACTGCCCAGTTAAGGACCTCACCTGCAGGAGATGAGTTGTAGAAAATCAGTTTGTCAGGGTATGTTGCCAGGGTATGCTGCACACCGGCACCCATCTACACGCACACAGGGACCCGCAGCATCGAAGCAGTACTCACAAAGACAACCCCGGAAGGTGGTGATAGCGGATCAAAATACCCCAAACTGAGGAACAACAAGCCGAAGAGGAAACCAACGAAGAGGATATATATTTTATTTCCATTGTGTCAGTGATGAAAGCATCAGGAGGACGGCAGCCGAAATGCACGATCGAAATATGTGGATCCCATATACCAGCATTACATGACACCAGAGCATCGGTTAGTGTCATGGTGGACAATCATTACCGCAGTCTGACGGAGCACTGCCACTGGAAGGTGTTTTCATCGCACCAGTCCGTCATGAGGACACCACGAGGATACCACTATCAAAGCGAGGTTCTTCGTTACCAAACTGAGTAAGGTCACACTGCTAGGGTGTGCAGCAGCAGATGTGCTGCATAACGTGAACTTTGCATTTGGGGTCTATGTACAGGGCATACAATCCCTACTGTCCAGGTTTCCTGGTGTCTTTTTGGGTATAGGACGATTCATGAGTGAGCCGGTTTAACTGCACATCGATCTGACAGTACAGCTTGTGGCGCTAAAGCACAGGCGAGTGCGTTTTCACCTTTGTGTGATGGTCGAGAAAGAACTAGACAACCTAGTCAACATGGACATCATTGAAGAGGGAGAAGGCTCGACCCCGTGGGTTTCACCCATCGTCATTGCCAATAAACGGAGATAACCAGACTCCATCCGTATTTGTGTAGATATGCGCCTTCCCAATAGGGCCATAGAAAGGGAAGGACGCATCACTCCAAAGCTCGACGATATTCTGGCCAAGTTCTTTTCAAAGCTAGACCTAAGGTCTAGTGGTGGACCCTGCCTCCCACAACATCACTATGTTCACCACCCACAGAGGACTTTATAGATACAAGCGCCTTAACCTTGGCATATAATCCCCAGCGGAGGTCCTTCAAAATACGATCTGTGGTGCTCTTGCTGGTCGGAAAGGAGCGATCAACATCAACAATGATATCATGGTATATTCAAGCTTTGAGCAAGAGCATTTGGAAAGGCTAGTGAAGGCACTGGGCCGTACCCAACAACTCAGACTCCCTCTGCACAAGGACAAGTGTGCATTTCTACAGAAGAAAATCAAAAACTTTGTCATATTTCAAGAACATGGACTCTCTCCAGACACAGAGAATGTAAAGGACATCCAAACGGCAGGACCACCCTGAACGCCTCAAAAGTGCACAGTTTCCTGGGTATGGTTACCTACTATGGGAGGGTCATTCATAATCGGGCCAACCGTTCAGAACCTCTTGGCAATCTCACCAAGAAAGGGGGGAGCTGAAAATGGAGTGCTCTGGAGAAAAACGCTTTTGATGACATTAAGAGTGTGCTCCCTGCAGTGGACACCATGGCATTCTTCAACCCAAACAGTACGGCAGAAATAATCGTGGATGCCAGTCCGTTTGGCCTAGGGGCAGTGCTGTTACAGCCGGATGAGGCAGTGGTGTTGCACGCCTGGTTGCCTTTGCGAGCAGAGCTCTCTGGAGCATGGAACAGCGATATTTGCAGTTTGAGCAGGAGGCGTTGGCTGGGCTGTGGGGCTGCAGGCACTTTCACCTCTCTGTGTACAGCAAATCAGTGGCTGTGGTCACTGACCAAAAGCCTCTCATCCCAATCATGGTTGGATCGTCCTCCTAAACCCCAGCGAGCATCAAAAGTTGGCTGCTGGCCCTGCAGGAATATGACCTTAATCTGGTCATCCGCCCAGAGAACACCAAAGCAGCACACTACCTTTCCCGACATCCAGAGGAGTCAAGGTCCCAGGAGGAAGACGACACAGAACATGAGGTTGAAGAGTTCCTGCACACCTTGTCAGAGGCAACCGCCGCCATATCCATGTCACTCGAAGACATTCAAGAGGCGTCAGCCAATGACGCATGCTTCTGACTGCTGAAATCGTCTGAAACCAACGGTGCGTGGAACCGCTTCCTCGACAAGTTGAACGGGCGTACACAGGATGTAAAGAGAGTTCTGGAGAAATTGTGGCATGTGCAGTCCGAACTAACATTCCTTGACAGCAGACTGGTCCTGAGAGGATCAAGAATGGTCTTTCCCTCCTGCCTGATGCCACGGGTGCTGGACCTGGTACATAGAGGACATCAAGGAGTGGCAAAAACTAAGACTTCACTCAGAATGAAGGTCTGGTTTCCTGGCCTCGAGGAGAAAGTGGAAGAGTTCGTACATAACTGTGTGTGGTGTCAGGCAGCATTGCCCCACCAGAGGGAACCATACATATACTCCATGGACCGAAGCAATGTTCCCTGGGGCACAGTGCACATAGATTTTGGATCTACCTGCCGGGAAACCCATTTCCTAGTGCTAGTGTACCAGTGGTCGAGATACCTGGAAGTGGCGTTTGTGGAGTCCACCTCGCTAGAAGATGTAGTGCCTATTCTCGAGAAAGTTTTCAACTCTCATGGACTCCCTGACAAAGTGTGCATGGATAATGGCCCGCCATTTCAGAGCGGAGGGTTCTCGGAATACCTCCATGCTTTAGGGATCTGCCACTGGAATATAACGTTGGTTTGGCCCCAAGCAAATGGAGAAGCAGATAGGATGATGAGGACACTTAACAAAGTATTTTGCATCGCACATGGACAGGGGGAGTGCAAGCAACGGGCCCTGTACCAATTCTTGTATTGGTACATGGCCACACTGCTCGACTAGGTGCCACCAGCAGAGGCCATCTCCCAGTGATGCCCGAGGGGACTGCTACCTGATCATTCCAGTCGCACCACAGGGTTGATCGATGAAAGACAGGTACTCGAACGGAGGAGGTAGTCAGTTATTCCAGAAGTAAGATAAATCCAGATGTTTCTGGTAGTAACACAGTCTGGACATTCCAATTTTAAAACACATTGCTACATTTATTTCAGATGCAGCTTTAGTCCCATTGTATGAACTCCGGTTTTGCTACCGCCATTGGTTCTGGTATAAAAATCCATGCAAAGGTGATGGAGGGGTGGTGAGTAACTGATCATAGGTAAAACATCTATTTGTTGCACACCTCAGTGGATTACTTTGTCTTCTTATTTTTACTTGATAACACAATCTTACTTTTTGGTGTTTGTGTCCCTTGTGCTTCATAACTTTGAAAACGATCAATCATAAATACTGACAAATTGTAAACACGTCAGCCGTGTCTATACTGTCTGAACATCTTTAAGAGAATACTGTCAATGGAAGATGCTGTTTCTGGGGTGATGCATATTTTCTAGATGAGGCGTTTATCGCTGCAAAACTTGTGGTTACTTCCAGCCCCTCCCAGTCTTAGCCTCTTAGACTAATCATGTTCATAGGACTTTCCCTGAGATATTGACGTTGCCATAAGCAAATAAATGGTGAACTGGCGTTGACTGGACTGTTTGCTTTGGACTAATTCCTTTGCAGCATGCAATCAATCACTTATGTGTAAATCTGTAACGCTGCAATCAGAAGGATGGGCTTAAATACTGCATAGGCTTATCTGTCACCTTGCACTGCCCTTATCTGTGATCCAGACATAGCTGTACTGTTGGGGTAGACGTTTTAAGTCCCAACATGGGAAAGAGGTACACACTGCATAAATTGTACTAGGCCATGGTGCGACTGGGTTAGATGCAATGTTGCAACTAATTATGAATTCAATGTAGTTAGAAGAATTGAAATGAGTGTTACTTTGTGTTTTAGTTGGGTACATTTTAGTGTCACATTAGGCAGCAACATGATTAGTGGTAGCATGGATAAAATGTATTGTGCAATGTACAATTTGTAGCTCTGATAAGTATGTAATGGGGAGCTTTATGCATGTGATAGGGGAGTTGATTGAAGGGGAAACTAACATGTAGGAATTCGACAATGGTTTAGATTGCACACACATTTGGGGCATTGGAAAATATGGGGTTCATTGTGGGTACATGGAGACATCGCTTAATGCAAGTTTCACCTATTTGGAGTTTTAGCAGGCCGAAGAGCCCCTGGATTCACAAGAATGGGATTTTACCAGATGTGAAGAGCTTGATGACCGAGGTCATAGAAGGAGTAGGAAGCAAACCACATATGGGCAATTGTGATAACATTGCAGGGGGCTGAAGGCGAGAACGGGTTGTAAAGCCATTTGTTAGATTTTTATGGCCGGATTGGTTTTTTTAATGCATAGGCTAATTTTCCTGGGAGCACCAAGGCTTGTTCTTTGAGGACCAGAAAGGTCCAGTTACATGGAGGGTTAAAATGAGAGCTGATGGTTTGTGGGCTTTCAGGGAAATTAGTAGAATGTATGCCGAGGGCTATATGACTTGAGATGGATTACGTGAGGGAATGCAGGACAAATAATATGGGACACCACAGCATCTGGAAGGATAAGGATTTGCAGGAGTTGCAGGTGAGCAGCAGTGACCCTCTTCCCTTCCCTTGTGTCCCCTCACCCACCTTCTTTCTTCCTTCTTTCCTGGTTGTTTATTTTTATTTTTTGCACCCCTGCACTCTTTCTCCCCCTCCTGTCCTGTTTCTTCCCTATATTGTTTCTTTCGTTTTCCTCCCCCTCTTTCCGCCTCCCATTGGCTGCCGACCTCACCTCTGCGAGGGTCTGGCTTCCTGTAGGCCCACCTGCACTCCACTTCTATCTCGGAGTTGCAGGTGAGTGGCAGTGACTCCCTTCCCTTGTGCACTCTCTCCCCCATTCTTTCATCCTTCTTTCGTGGTTGTTTCTTTGTATTTTCTGTGCCCTTGCATGCTTTCTCCCCTCCTGTCCTGTTTCTTCTCTCTATTGTTTCTTTCGTTTTCCTCCCCCTCTCCCCACCCCCCATTAGCTGCCGACCTCACCTCTGCGAGGGTCTGGCTTCCTGCAGGCCCACCTGAATGCTTCTTCCATCTCGGAGTTGCAGGTGAGTGGCAGTGAACCCCTTCCCTTTGTCCCCTTTCCCCCATTCTTTCGTCCTTGTTTCCTGGTTGTTTCTTTTCGTTTTCCGTGCCCCTGCTCCCTTTTTCCCCCTCCTGTCCTGTTTCTTCTCTCTCCTGTTTCTTTCATTTCCCCCGCACCCCCACTCCCATTAGCACCCCAAAAAGATGGCCCATAATCAAAAATATATCTAAAAAATATTTTTAAACAAAGTCCGTATGTAAAGTATTGAGCAAATGAAGGTCAAACTCAAAAATGTGAAGCACTAGGAGGCATCCATTTTGTGAAATGGATGCCTCCTGTGCTTGACCTTGTGGCACTAATGAAGCAAAAGCCAGCCAGCGGTAATAAACAAAAGCTACCACTGGGTGGCTTTTGTTTCATAGGTGCCGGAGACCAGAGACTGCAGGCAGGAAAGCTGCATTTGGGTAAGTGCTTATTTCTTTTTTTAAATAAGCCCTAGCTGCGGTTTTCTTTCTAGGTTTTCCAGGCTGGAAGAGCCCGGAAAACTTAAAAAGAAAACCGCAGCTTTTATAACCTTGTATTTATGTTTGTGGTGGCTTCAGCTTGGAGCCCTCTGGGCTCCAAGCTGAAGGTACCGCAAACATAAATACAACGTTGTTGTATTTAAAAATGCTGTGGTTTTCTTTCTAAGTTTTTCGTGCTCTGAGCCGGGGGAGCCCAAGAAACTTAGAAAGAAAAACCGCAGCATTTTTAAATACAACAGCGTTGTGGTTCTGCCTGCAGCGGCATTCACTTTGAGTCTCCTGGGCTCCCCCAACACATGGGTGTGTTTTGAAATGCCGCAGTGGTTCTCACTACGGTGGCTTTCGCATGGAGTCTCCTGGGCTCCCCCAACCCTGAGGGAGTCCAGGAGACTCCAAGCGAAAGACGCCTTAGTGAGAAATACAACGTTGTTGTATTTGTAAATGCTGCAGTACGAGACTCCACGCGAAAGCCGCCGCAGTCAGAAATACAATGTTCTTGTATTTATGATTTCCGTGGTTTTCCAACCACGGCAATCACAAATACAACAACGTTGTATTTGTAATTGCCACGCCCTTGCTTTTTGCCTTCATTTTACGTTTTCTGTGCTTCCCTGGGCTTGGGGAGCACCAAAAACGTAAAATGAAAGTGAAGGCAGCCCCCTCAGCTCATGCAGCTCTGCTCTGGCTGCAGTAAGCAAAAGCGCCCATTAGGGGGCTTTTGCTGCTTGTTTAGTGCCGCCAATGCAGAGCTGAGGAGGCTGCCGGAAATGGCAAAATGGATGCTCCCATGTAAACGCTTTGAGCCTCGTTTGCTCAAAGGTTTACATAGGAACTTTCATTAAAAATATGTTTAAAGTATGTTTTAGACTATTGCCCATCTTTTAAGGCAATAATATTTTAGAGCGCACTATTCCTTTAATTATTTCCTGCCTCAGTCAGGAAACAAAAGTGAAATGGAGGTAGTTTATGTGTAATCCCATTTCTCTCACTTGTGTAACCCTTCTTCGTTTACTTAGCTAGAAAATCAACTTTGTGATGAAGTAAAAGAAATGCCCAATGTTTTTGGTTAGAACTCTGAATGTAATTGATAGTTTAATTCTTTCAGGTCGCTATGCATTTCACCTCTGGAAGCCTCTTGGGCAAGTAATCGCAGAAACAGCAAAGAAGTTTCCTGCATCTGTAAGTGTTTTTTTACTACCATAAAACATGTGCATAAATTACTTCTAGTAACCACAACAAACCCCACTGAATATGTAAAGCCCAATGTAGATTGTGTGTCTTTAAAATTCAGGACTATTTACAATCTAGAATTAGGTTTTGTTACTGCTAATGGCAGCTAAATTACCTCATAGAAATATGAAGCTTTAGTTATTTCTGGGGGCGACCCATCCTGAATTTTATATTTTGAAAGGCCAGTGGTTGTTTCTGCTTCTCTTCCTGATAGAGAACAGAGTTCTGCTTTCCTCTCCACCGTGGCCTGAGTCCATGCACGCTGCACAGACCATAGTCCTTGCACAATATCCCATTTTTGTGGAGGTCCATTCTTCTCCACTCTAATCGAGTAAATGTACTGCATTTCCAAAAATACTAGGATCCATGGAAGAGGGTTTGGAACCACGCAGTGGCTTCCATGGTCATTGTCCCCTATAGGCAATGAGCAGGAGAACATGTCTGCCGTGCAGGCCGCTTAATGTTAAACTGAGTTCTGGATGCTTACTGTCCATGGTCTGCCCAGTTGTGTTCTTTGGGAAAGAAACCTATACAATCTTAAGTAGTCTGAGTGAATGCCTGCTGTGTTATGAAGTATCTTTCATTTTAGTTGTTATTCAGACACTTATCTACTAAAGAATGCAACGTTTTGGGGAGAACTCCAGCCACAGAGACCTATTCCGTTTCACTGTATTTCTACCAAGTGTTTTTTGTACCCAAACAGAGTCTTTCATCATACTATAAGGGAGGATTTGAACAGAAAATGAATAGACGAGAAGCAAGCCTCATTTTGGGTGTAAGGTAGGTTTCAAAATACATGCGGTTTGTTCCTGTGTACCTGTTTTAGTGTTCCACTCTTTTGGTCTAAGAGAGAAAACTTCAAGTGCACCGCTGAAGCTCTTTTTCAGTTTTTGATGTTGTCTGTTGTGGGATCTGTGCTTCACATTTCATCTCAGGTGTTTTTAGGCAATAAATCACTGCTACAAGCCTAGTACTAATTAACGGATTACTGTGGATTGCCTTTAATGGGCGGTTAGTACCCACATTAGTGGGTGGGCTTGGCCGTTATCGGGCTGCCAACACAATCCAAGGCTTTGGGGAGGCATGAGGGCCATTAACTGCCAAGACCACTTGCAAACGTGGGTATTTATTAACGCTATTATCATTCCATGTATTTGTGGGCTCAGATGCGGATAATTGTGTGGCTTCTATTTTGTTTTTAAGGAAAGCAGACTTTGCGTGACTCACACACACCTGTTTCCCTTCAAACCAAACTCTGAGGTGTTTTATCCGATCTCTGATAGCATGCAGGGAGGTCGGGATGGCGCATACACACTTTCACTCGTACCGTTATACGGAGCTCTAAGAAATCATGACCAGCCAGGAGTTGTGACAGTGAGTAATCCCCTTCCGGGCATTGCTGCTTGCTTTATTGTGCTTCATCCTGTCCCTTGGCTCTGCAGGTTGCAAATGCGACCCCTTCAGGAATTCCTGATGCCTGCTGGGTACAGGTGTCCGGGAGCTTCACAGACAAGATCTTGCCCAATGACGAGTTCTGTCGGGCGATAGTATGGTGGGGTGTCTGCTCCAACATCGCTCAAGGCACAGGATTTCAAAGCCCTCCATACCAGGAGACGGTCACCACGGACACCTCCCTAGAGGAATGGGGAGCGCACACCAAACATCTGCATGCCAGAGGCCTGTGGCTCTTGGAAGGGAAGGATCTTCATATCAACATCCTGGTGTTACGGGCAGTGTTCTGGGCCCTCAAGTCATTTCTACCGTCTCTGAAAGGCATGGTGTTGATGATCTTTATGGACAACACCACCACCATGTTACACATCAGGAAGCAGGGGGACACTCGATCCCCGGCGCTCTCCAAAGAAGCGCAGGACTTGTGGCGCTGGGCCATGGAATAGGGGATGTTCCTTGTCCCCCTCCACCTGGCGGGAGTCAAGAATACCATCGCAGACTCCCTCATCCGGGAGTTGCACTCCTGCCATGAGTGGGAGCTTTGTCAGGTTCAGGTGGACTGCCTGTTTGTCAAGTGGGGCAGGCCCCAGATAGATCTCTTTGCAACCGTGGCAAACTCCAAGTGGCAGAAGTTTGCCAGCAGGTTCCACCAGCTGAGGAGCCTTGGGGATGCATTCTCCTTCCTGTGGGAAGGGCCACTCCTGCACGTGTCCCCCCCCCATTTCCTCTCCTGCTATTAGTCATCATCACATTCAGACAGTGTCCATGCAAGATGATACTCATCGGCCCGGCGTGGCTGCAGCAGATTTGGTATCTGGACCTTCTCAGGGTCACCGCCAGTCAAGCTGCCAGTGGTTCCAGACCTTCTCACCAGAGAAGGAGGCACATTCGTGCATCACAACCCAGGTTCGCTGAACTTCAGGGCTTGGCTCCTGCAGCTCTAGAATTTCGAGGATATGCGTTGCCTGCAGACTGCAAGGAGGTCCTTGCCAAGGAAAGGGGGTCGTCGACTTTGAAGTGCTACGGTCACAAGTGGAAGTGTTTCGCTACGTGGTGCAGATCTCAGAAGATTACCCCTTTGAGGGTCACGGCCCCACAGGTCCTTTCATACTTGTTATCCTTGGCCTAGGCCAGACTGGCGCACGCCTCTATCAAAGTATATCTCGTGGCTATCTTCCGCTACACCAGATCCCCAAGAAGATTTTCACTTTGGTCCCATCGACGCATCAACGAGTTTCTCAGAGGACTTTTTTGATTTTTCCCGTCAGTGACTGCTCCTACCACGGCGTTGTAACTCAACGTGATTCTGACGAGGCTCATGGGGCCCCCCTTCGAGCTTATGCATCAGGCCCCTCTCAAGTTCCTCTCATGGAGCAGCGGCTTTCCTGGTGGCCATCAACTCTGCCAGAAGAGTAGGTGCGATCCAGGCCCTATCCTGCAAGCAACTATACATGACTTTCCACGAATTGAGGGTGGCCCTGTGTACGCACCCCTCTTTCATGCCAAAGGTTCAGTCGGAATTCCACCTCAATGAGCCTTTGGTGTTACCTGTGTTTTTTCCGAAACCTTTATCGCCGACGGAAAGGGCCTTGCATTCGCCAGACGTTGCTTGTGCCCTGAAGTTCTACGTGACACGCACAAAGAGTTTTCAGAAGAGCTCACAGCTGTTTGTGAACTTTGGTCCTATGAACCATGGGGAGGCCTTGTCCAAGGCTTCCATTTCAAGGTGGCTCTCTGGCTGCATCACGCACTGTCATTGGTTGTCAACCGACTGCTGCCCGCCACCGAGTGCCCACGAGCGGTCACTGTGACAACGGCGTTCCTGTCTGGTGTGCCCCTGCTCTGCAGGGCTGCTACATGGAGGTCCACGCACACCTTCACAAAGTTCTACTGCGTCAATGGGAATTCCAGGGCAGAGTCCAGAGCCGGCCAAGCAGTGCTACGCAACCTGTTCGCTTGAGGTGAGACTGTTCCAGAGGTAAGAACGTATTGCTTCTGTTGAGCCTTGCCACCACCCGTGGGTTTGTAATGTTGTACTGCTATGTATTAGTTATTCATGAGCATGTGAGTCCATGCCAGACCCCATGCTGGAGAAGGTTTAAGCTACTTACTTGTAACTATTGTTCTCCATCATGGGTATGGCATGGATTCACATGCAAACCCTCCCTCCATCCCCTCTGCAGCTCTTCTTGATCATACTTCCACTTTACGTGCTTGCCAAATCTGAAGATGGCTGCCAGAAGAGGGGCTTAGGGAGAGGACTGTCATTGGATGGGGGCAGTATGACCCAGAGGACAGTGATTGGTTTAGAGGAGAAATACAGTTTTTAAGTGAAAGTGGAACTGTTTTTTCTTTTACCAAGGATTCCCAGCCTGACGACAGGGAATATTCATGAACATGTGAATCCATGCTGGACCCATGCTGGGCAACAATAGTTACAGATAAGTCACTTAAACCGTACACACTTTTTTCTACAAGAGATAGGGCAGGCAATAGGTTTTGTTAGCATAGGCCATTTTGATTTGACGGACTCCAATAGGACTGTTTTGTTCATCGTTTGATGGTTGAGACTACTCCCATCTTAGTTATAGGGCGAAGTAGGAATTTTTCCAAACCCGGAATCTTTACTAAAGGTTTTACAAATTGTACCTTTTTTGTCAGTGTCATACTTGTGATACCATGCCTCCTCTACACAACATTATGAAACCTTGTCTGTTTAGATCTGCAGTTTTATCTAGCATGCAACAATCACATAATAAGAACCACTGTGGGCTATGCCATTGGGCCTCATTACGACCCTGGCAGTAATGCAACAACAGCGCCGGTAGTGCTACCAGTGCTGTTGTTGCCTCACCGCCTCATTGCGAGTTCTGCTCGCGGGGCCGCCCTGTACGCCTGGTCAGACCAGACGTGCAGAGCGGCACCCGCTAGCAAAACAGGATGCTAATAACAGTGCCGTCATTAACGGGACCGTTGTTAGCATCCTCCCCATTCCCATTGAGCTCTATGGGGGCTGGAATGGGAATGGGGATGTACTGGGTCCGGGTCCCGCGAATGGGAATTACCAGGCCCGCAAAGGTCGGAATGGCCCGGTAATTCTCATTTTTCAGGACCCGGACCCAAGTTTGAGGGTAGCCATGCCGCTAAAAACGGCATGGCTACCTCCAAACTCGTAATGAGGCCCATAGACTTTAATTAGCCCTGCTTTTTTTTTCTGTGTATCCATTCCTAATCCATTGAGATTAAGAGTAGTTTTGAAATATGCACCATCCCGTAACCACTCAGTAATGGCCCGGATATTGAATAGCCTGCATCAATATAGGATCAGAGTGGTCATATGAGGCTATGTACGTGCACTAACACTTAATTTCATGGCACTTGGTACTGCATACTAGAAAGTAAAGGCAGCACTGGAAATAGAGAGAAAAAATACTCAGTTCGACCTACAGGGTCCATTGGCTTTGCTCCATCAGAGTGCACTGGTAAGGACTCCTCACCCTGCTTTTCGTCCCAGAATGACAGTGGTGTTTAAGAGAAGGACCTGATAAAAAGATGTCGGACCTCATTTGTTTTTGTTCGGGCATTTGCCCGTATAATTATAATTGTTCTTGTATAATGCACTTAATACCAACAAGTAGTTTCTAAGCACGGGATCAGGATTTGAACCTGTGTTGCGCTGCATTGTCTTGCTTCCAAGACAAACAGGTTGCCCCTGAGCTATCCTTCCTCCCCAAGATCACGGGCACTGCAGAATACACTAATGTTGTACTTAGTTGGTAAGTGATAAACACATATCTCACTCGAATAGTTAAAATAGCAGCAGCTTGGGCATTAATTATACTATGTATTGTCTAAAATATAACATTTAAGAATCCTTTTGGGTTTATATTTGTAAGTTGTTAGGCATAATGGCAGCTAAGGACCAAGAGGCCTACTAATGAGAAAGTAGATGAGTATGGTATGTAAAACGATAATGCAGGATTCACATAAAAGCTGAATGTTTCTAGCAGGTTGTTACCAGCAAATATTATGTTATGAGTCCTCTCTGCAGGTACCTGACAGCTGCTTGTTAATTGGAGAATGGACCCTGCAGCAGCCCGGTAGGCAGATTCTTCCAGGAAGCGCCAGTACCGTTAGTAAAGAGTCCTATCGGAACCTATGGGAATGGGAAGTTACAAAAACCTGGGCCTGACCTCGCGCGCCGCCGGGTTTTGTAATGTCCACGGTGGCGCCGGGAAGTCAGGCACCGGATTCAGTGTTACAGTGGTTGGCAGTGGCGGGTAAGCACCAACCTCCTTTGAAGCAATCGCAGCACCGCCTTATTTTAGAACTAATTGCTTAATAGTGAGTCGTGAAGAAAGCAGCGCTAATTCGTTGGAGCGTCTGCTGAAATCGGTTTACCAATAAGAGCCTACGGTTTATATCTAGACTCTGGACATCAAAGAGTATTGTGGTTGTCTCAATAGAAAGACAATGGGCCTCATTACAAGTGTGGCGGTCCGGAAACAAGGGTGCCGGTAAGCTTTCTGGCACCCTTGTTTCTGGACCACCACACTACGAGTCTGCCTGCTGGGTCTGCTTTGCCCGACTGGTCTGACCCTGCCGGTTGCAGCGGCCCTGGCAGGCAGATTCTTCATGGAAGCGCTGGCACCATTAGCAACGTGCCAACACTTCTGTCTCTCCACTCCCATAGAGTCCTCTTGGACTCTATGGGAATGGGGAGTCACAAATTCCGGGGCCTGACTTCTCGCTGGGAAGTCGGGCGCCAGATTCAGTGTTATGGAGTTGGCGGCAGCAGTTAATCGCCAACCTCGTAATGAGGTCCAATCTATTAAACTTGACTTTACCTACTTACCATGGGTTTTTTAGGAGACATACAAGAGGGAGCAATACAGTTGTTAATTTTACCTCCCCATTGTCAAAATTCTTTACACATTGTGAAGCTTTTTCATGAATTTTTGCTTTATTCATCACCAGTTGATGGTCGGGTTTCAGAGAATGTTTAAGTTCTCCTGTGCAAACATATGTTGCAATTATAGGCTGAATTGAAGAATTAGGGTCCGTGTCTTTAACTATCCCCTAACCTAGATAAGCTGCACACCAGCACTGCCTAGGGAAACATGATATATTATAGGAGGGATAGTTATTGATCTGAGTGAGGGTGACATAATGAGCATAAGGCTGAATTAAAGGAAGACATTTGAAGCACAGATTGTCATCCTTTTTGTGTTAAAAACTGCTGCAGAAGGGATGTTTTCTGACCGCTCATGTGGCCTTTTTTGTATTTTGTTAGAGCTGCCACTACTACACAATGGACTAACGTCAAGACAAACTGCCCTTCAAGGTTACTCTGGCTACCAAACAATCTAAATCGGCCACACATATCTCCAGACCATTGTGGTAGGGCGACAAGTAGGCAAATGGTTGCTGACCCCTCATCCAGTCTAAAAGAGTTAATGATACAATTTCAAGCTGGGATTTAACAAGCTGGACTCTAAGATGGATGCCCTTGCTGGTAAGGTAGACCTACTGCAAACGGCTCAATAAGCATAGGACTAGGCTAGATAAAAGCAAAAACAGAATCTCAGAGTTACAGGACGTATCTGAGTTAACGACCTCCAAACTTAAACGTTACCTTGAGAGTGGTGGCGGCCAAAAATTAAGATCTGGTGAACTGTGCAAGGCGGAGCAACATACGGACAATTGGGATATGTGAAAAACAGATACAGGGGCAGATGGAGCGGAATGTTGAAACTTTATGTAACAACCTGTTTGGCCAGGAAGAGCTTTCAACAATGTTTATCATTGGAAGTGCCCACAGAGTGCCAGTGACCAAACTAATCCCAGGCACACAAATAACAATTGGCAGTTAAAGTCAGTAATATCCACAGCGCTTATACAGGTGACTTTCAGTTAGAAAAGAGGCAGAGGGTGTCAAGGAAGTTTGGGTGGACTGCCAATCCACTGCCACGTAGTAGGATGCAGACTAAGAATTGCCCAGACACACTGCGCCAAAGATGCAAAGGTCTTTGGAAAATACAGAGTTGTATTTATTGATGTAGAATAGTCAGCCTGACACGTGTTGCACATGCTGGAAAACATCCACACTTACGAAATCCATTAGTACGAGCTAAGTGTAACCAAGTTGATAATCATCCCTTCATAATTTTAATAGGGTTGCATCCCTTAGATCAACACTTGGATATTCACTGTCTATAAAACTGGCATTATGTGAGGGTTAATTGGTAATTGCTTGGTCTTGTCCAATTACTTTGGCTATACATGGCTATGATTTACCTTTCTTCTCCATAGTTTCCCTTGCCGCAATTGTGAAGCTTTAGAGGTATGATTTCTTTACTGTTTAAATCTTACAATTGAAATTCTTTACGTGTATTTTTGGCACTTTACTCACTGGGGCTTAGCGCTCCCTTCTAATTTGGTTTTTCTTCCTCTCTTCCTTTTCTGAAGTACATTGGCAATTCATGCCTTTATGTTTTGCATCCATCTTCCTCCAAACAAGGTACCTTTAAATTAATCCACATTCCTTGGTAATTGGCATTAAATGACACTGCTCGCGCTGTATATCTTATGTCTTAATAACAGATTGTTGTATTTTTCCCCTTTTTTTCCCCCTCCTTGTTTTTCTTGTCAATTCCCCCTTCCTTAATTCCATTTATTTGCACCCTATTCTTTCCCTTTGTCCATTTCTATTTTTTAGTACTTCATTATGTTGTGTAAACTGTTTGCTGCACTAATTTAATTTGGAACCTGCTGTTCAATTGGAATTTTTGAATGGCCTTGTTTGACTTACTGCCCCCTGTGCCTCTTTGTACCTGTTGTCATGGCATTTATGAATGTTTGTTTTACATTATTCTCTGCTGCAATATGTGCAATGTAAATTTGATTTGATATTTATCAGCCTCAGATGAAGAGCCGGGTTTGACTCGAAACACGTGTCAGGCTGACTATTCTACATCAATAAATACAACTCCGTATTTTCCAAAGACCTATGCATCTTTGGCGCAGTGTGTCTGGGCAATTCTTAGTCTGCATCCTACTACGTGGCAGTGGATTGGCAGTCCACCCAAACTTCCTTGACACCCTCTGCCTCTTTTCTAACTGAAAGTCACCTGTATAAGCGCTGTGGATATTACTGACTTTAACTGCCAATTGTTATTTGTGTGCCTGGGATTAGTTTGGTCACTGGCACTCTGTGGGCACTTCCAATGATAAACATTGTTGAAAGCTCTTCCTGGCCAAACAGGTTGTTACATAAAGTTTCAACATTCCGCTCCATCTGCCCCTGTATCTGTTTTTCACATATCCCAATTGTCCGTATGTTGCTCCGCCTTGCACAGTTCACCAGATCTTAATTTTTGGCCGCCACCACTCTCAAGGTAACTTACATTGGTTTAAGTTTGGAGGTCGTTAACTCAGATACGTCCTGTAACTCTGAGATTCTGTTTTTGCTTTTATCTAGCCTAGTCCTATGCTTATTGAGCCGTTTGCAGTAGGTCTACCTTACCAGCAAGGGCATCCATCTTAGAGTCCAGCTTGTTAAATCCCAGCTTGAAATTGTATCATTAACTCTTTTAGACTGGATGAGGGGTCAGCAACCATTTGCCTACTTGTCGCCCTACCACAATGGTCTGGAGATATGTGTGGCCGATTTAGATTGTTTGGTAGCCAGAGTAACCTTGAAGGGCAGTTTGTCTTGACGTTAGTCCATTGTGTAGTAGTGGCAGCTCTAACAAAATACAAAAAAGGCCACATGAGCGGTCAGAAAACATCCCTTCTGCAGCAGTTTTTAACACAAAAAGGATGACAATCTGTGCTTCAAATGTCTTCCTTTAATTCAGCCTTATGCTCATTATGTCACCCTCACTCAGATCAATAACTATCCCTCCTATAATATATCATGTTTCCCTAGGCAGTGCTGGTGTGCAGCTTATCTAGGTTAGGGGATAGTTAAAGACACGGACCCTAATTCTTCAATTTAGCCTATAATTGCAACATATGTTTGCACAGGAGAACTTAAACATTCTCTGAAACCCGACCATCAACTGGTGATGAATAAAGCAAAAATTCATGAAAAAGCTTCACAATGTGTAAAGAATTTTTACAATGGGGAGGTAAAATTAACAACTGTATTGCTCCCTCTTGTGTGTCTCCTAAAAAACCCATGGTAAGTAGGTAAAGTCAAGTTTAATAGATTGGACCTCATTACGAGGTTGGCGATTACCCGCTGCCGCCAACTCCATAACACTGAATCTGGCGCCCGACTTCCCAGCGAGAAGTCAGGCCCCGGAATTTGTGACTCCCCATTCCCATAGAGTCCAAGAGGACTCTATGGGAGTGGAGAGACAGAAGTGTTGGCACGTTGCTAATGGTGCCAGCGCTTCCATGAAGAATCTGCCTGCCAGGGCCGCTGCAACCGGCAGGGTCAGACCAGTCGGGCACAGCAGACCCAGCAGGCAGACTCGTAGTGTGGTGGTCCAGAAACAAGGGTGCCAGAAAGCTTACCGGCACCCTTGTTTCCGGACCGCCACACTTGTAATGAGGCCCATTGTCTTTCTATTGAGACAACCACAATACTCTTTGATGTCCAGAGTCTAGATATAAACCGTAGGCTCTTATTGGTAAACCGATTTCAGCAGACGCTCCAACGAATTAGCGCTGCTTTCTTCACGACTCACTATTAAGCAATTAGTTCTAAAATAAGGCGGTGCTGCGATTGCTTCAAAGGAGGTTGGTGCTTACCCGCCACTGCCAACCACTGTAACACTGAATCCGGTGCCTGACTTCCCGGCGCCACCGTGGACATTACAAAACCCAGCGGCGCGCGAGGTCAGGCCCAGGTTTTTGTAACTTCCCATTCCCATAGGTTCCGATAGGACTCTTTATTAACGGTACTGGCGCTTCCTGGAAGAATCTGCCTACCGGGCTGCTGCAGGGTCCATTCTCCAATTAACAAGCAGCTGTCAGGTACCTGCAGAGAGGACTCATAACATAATATTTGCTGGTAACAACCTGCTAGAAACATTCAGCTTTTATGTGAATCCTGCATTATCGTTTTACATACCATACTCATCTACTTTCTCATTAGTAGGCCTCTTGGTTCTTAGCTGCCATTATGCCTAACAACTTACAAATATAAACCCAAAAGGATTCTTAAATGTTATATTTTAGACAATACATAGTATAATTAATGCCCAAGCTGCTGCTATTTTAACTATTCGAGTGAGATATGTGTTTATCACTTACCAACTAAGTACAACATTAGTGTATTCTGCAGTGCCCGTGATCTTGGGGAGGAAGGATAGCTCAGGGGCAACCTGTTTGTCTTGGAAGCAAGACAATGCAGCGCAACACAGGTTCAAATCCTGATCCCGTGCTTAGAAACTACTTGTTGGTATTAAGTGCATTATACAAGAACAATTATAATTATACGGGCAAATGCCCGAACAAAAACAAATGAGGTCCGACATCTTTTTATCAGGTTCTTCTCTTAAACACCACTGTCATTCTGGGACGAAAAGCAGGGTGAGGAGTCCTTACCAGTGCACTCTGATGGAGCAAAGCCAATGGACCCTGTAGGTCGAACTGAGTATTTTTTCTCTCTATTTCCAGTGCTGCCTTTACTTTCTAGTATGCAGTACCAAGTGCCATGAAATTAGGTGTTAGTGCACGTACAGAGCCTCATATGACCACTCTGATCCTATATTGATGCAGGCTATTCAATATCCGGGCCATTACTGAGTGGTTACGGGATGGTGCGGTCAAGAAAATCAATTTTGGATTGGCTGCAAGTAGATGTGAACTGAATCCCCCAATCATTGTTATTCAGAAAATCTACAAATTGTTGGAGAGTATTAGACGTACCAGACCAAATCAAAATGACATCATCGATGTACCATTTCCAAAGGCGTATATATGGACAGTAAGTAGAATTTCTGAATATAACAGTTTGTTCAAAATGATGCATAAAAGCATTTGCCAATACTGGCGCAAAACTAGCCCCCATTGCAATGCCTATCACTTGCTTGAAGTACACATTATTGCAGAGAAACACATTATTTTACAATGTAAATAAAGAAATTCTTTGACCATTTCCACATGATCGAAATGAGATGCTGAAGATTCTCGAAACAAATAATCAACAGAGTCAATTGCTTTTTGATGGTCAATAGACGTGTACAAGGCTTTCACGTCAAGAGTTACAAGCCAACAGTTAGAGTCAAAATCCAGTTTGTGCAAAATTTCCAGAACATGCATAGTATCTCTAATGAAAGTAGGAGTCAAGAGTACATCTGGCAGTTAAAACGTATTGATCTAAATAGAAATGGGTTCCAAAACGCCACCCCCTCCACTTACAATTGGTCTCCCTTCCGGAATATCCACGAAACATTTATGTATTTTAGGAAGGAAGTAGGCTGTGGACATGGTTGTACCATCCACCATAAGGAATTCTCTTTCAACATCAGTAAGCATGCCAATTTTGTGCCATTTAAGTATAAGTGAGTTAGCCATGGATTGAATTTCATGTAAGGGATTATGCTGAAGTATTAGGTAAGAATTGCCTGACTGTAAGTGACGCATACCCATGGTAATGTAGTCCAAACAGTCCATCACAACCACATTGCCCCCTTATCTGCTTCTTTAATAATCAATGCAGTGTTGGTAGCCAAATCTTGCATAGCCTGGAATTCCGGTTTGGATAAGTTATAAGTAGGTGGAACAGACTTATAAGATCTACTATCGGATAGTTTATGAACATCTTTAACTACCGCTTGATAGAAAGTATCAATAATGTTATCTTGTGGAAAGACAGGCGTGAACTTGGATTTTTTTAAGTTCTTTAATATTCACATTATGTTGAACAATGTCCAAATCTGATAGAATGTCCTTGACACAAGAATGTGG
Organism: Ambystoma mexicanum; assembly: GCF_040938575.1. Classification (NCBI taxonomy): domain Eukaryota; kingdom Metazoa; phylum Chordata; class Amphibia; order Caudata; family Ambystomatidae; genus Ambystoma; species Ambystoma mexicanum. The sequence goes on along the minus strand of NC_090941.1, from coordinate 548,655,889 downwards.
TTGAAGATCTGTGTCTTCCAAAGTCATAAGAACATGAGTACTTAACAATGTTTGAATAGAAATTTGAGATGGTGTAGGTGTAGGGGGTGTCGGTTTGAATTGTTTAACTTGTGTAGCAATTTATTTTTTAAATTTAAGTTTACGGACAAATTTGAATAGATCGATTTGGATATCCACATAATTATTGAGGGCAGAGGCTACAAAAGAAAGTCCTTTATTGAGGACAGCTGTTTCAGCCGGTGAGAGTATGTGACTGCTAAGGTTTGAAATAAGGTTCAACAATTTTGATTCGACAGTTGTTGCTGATAAGTTGCTCGAGTGAGCCTGCGAGGTGGAGGTGCGTTTCCGCTGCCTTGGCCTGACACTCCTTGTGCCCCTGACTGTGTGCCTGGGGTTACAATATTTGTGACTATTGGAGTCTGGAATCAAACCTTTTTTGCTGCTATTCGGTTCCCCTTTTTGTAGCGCCTTAGTTGCTCTAAAAAAGGAGAAGGTCCAGCGAGGACCGGTTGGTCAGGTTCAGGAATTTCCGAATCATCTTGTAATTCCTCATTAGGTAGACTGGAATCACCAGTGGTTAAGTTAGAGGTGCCTGGGGTTGGTCTATCAGAGTCACTCTCAACATCAGAGCTAACAGGAGTTGAAGCAATGCTGCTTGAACACGATCTAGATACTTCATCGTATTTGGCCTGATATGTGTAAATACGATTATCACGATAGTCTTTGTCATCTCGTGAAAATGTTCCTGACTTGCGCATTTTTACCTCATCTTGGTGTTTTCGCAAAATCTCATATAGTGGGCCTGATCACGACTTTGGCGGTAACCCTTAAATCCGGCGGTAGCGCTAATACCGCCGGATTTAAGGGTCCGCCGAATCAGGGCTTCGGCGGATTTCGCCCCAGCTCTGAGCATTCCAGCATTGAGCATGGGGCATTCCCGAATGGGCTCAATGGGGAATGGGGAATTACTTTACCGCTGAACTCGTGATCCGGCGCTATTAGCGCCGGGGAGTTCAGCGGTAGGGCTATTACCGCCGGCGGTAATACCGCCGGCGGTAACGTCCAAGTCGTGATCAGGCCCAGTGTCTTGTAGTTTTTATCGATTGTAGCACTAGGTGCATCGAATAGGTTAATTTCTTCCTTTACTTTATATATTTCTACAATCGTACGTGCATGTTCACGGGTTGCATGTTCGACAAGTAATTGTAACATATTGTTGGAACTGGTAGTAAGGTTGGTTTCCCATTCCGAGACAAGATCAATATCAAGTGGTTCTTCAAAATCCGGTAATATCAATATTCTCAGACCACGTGGGATTTTATGTTCTTGTAGATAGTGACTCAGGGTAGTTTTTTCCCAGAATGTATTCATTTCTTTCACACTAAAATTCTCTAATTTGAAAAACAAAGATCTTCAATTAGCTTTTGCTGTGCTGATCCTTTTAAATGGATTGAGGGTAGAACCGCGTGGGGCGAAAAGAGCTTTAATATCATCTTCTCTAGCTGATAGATACTCTGCGGAGTCTGACATAGTACAGCTGCTGGGAAGTATGACAATAGATGCAAGCAAATAACAATTGGCAGTTAAAGTCAGTAATATCCACAGCGCTTATACAAATGACTTTCAGTTAGCAAAGAGGTAGCGGGTGTCAAGGAAGTGTGGGTGGACTGCCAATCCACTGCCACGTAGTAGGATGCAGACTAGGAATTCCCCAGACACACTGCGCCAAAGATGCAAAGGTTTTTGGAAAATACAGAGTTGTATTTATTGATGTAGAATAGTCAGCCTGACACGTGTTTCGAGCCAAACCTGGCTCTTTATCTGAGGCTGATAAAATATAAAATTTAAATTGCACATATTGCAGCAGAGAATAATGTAAAAGAAACATTCATAAATGCCATGACAACAGGTACAAAGAGGCACAGGGGGCAGTAAGTCAAACAAGGCCATTCAAAAATTCCAATTGAACAGCAGGTTCCAAATTAAATTAGTGCAGCAAACAGTTTACACAACATAATGAAGTACCAAAAAATAGAAAAGGAAAAAAGGAAATAATAGGGTGCAAATAAATGGAATTAAGGAAGGGGGAATTGACAAGAAAACCAAGGAGGGGGAAAAAAAAGGGGAAAAATACAACAATCTGTTATTAAGACATAAGGTATACAGCGCGAGCAGTGTCATTTAATGCCAAGTAGCAAGGAATGTGGATTCATTTAAAGGTACCTTGTTTGGAGGAAGATGGATGCAAACATAAAGGCATGAATTGCCAATGTACTTCAAAGGGTTAAAGTAATTTTCGGCCATCGCATTATTCACGTAGATCCAACCAGACATATATTAATGTATATGCGCAGGCACAACATTAAAGTCACATTTTTACAAGAAACACACCTCACCCACCAGACGAAAACCAATTTTGCCCACCAATGGGGATGTCACAGACATTATTCCTCCAATTTGTCGCATGTTCAATAGCACTACCCGAGCTAGACTAAGGGCCTCATCAGCAGAATTAGCGTTACCGCCGGGTCGTGGGGCGGTATTAGCGCTGCATAACAACCTGACATGAAAGTGTGCCCCACTCCGGCGGTAACACTAATACCACCCAGCAGAAACTGTGCTGAAACAAGGTACACTGCCGAAATATTGGTGCTAATAGCACTGCTGCCGCTGTCCACGGCACTATTAGTCCTGGTGCAATTAGTGCTGGCAGAAGTTGGGTCATCGCTGCAGCAGGAAGGATGGCAGCTGCTATCTTTAAAACATCTCAAACCAACCAGAATCACCCACTTCCTGTAGCCATCCGGACCTGAAAGACAGCAAACATGTCACAGGAGAGTACCCGTGGCAAGGTGCCTGAAAATCGTCTGCGCAAACCTAAATTCAGTGAGGGGAAAACTGGTGGTACTCACTGGTGAGGTTGTGGCCCACTGCGATGAACCGTACGGCAGCAAAAACACTGGGCCAGCGCAGGACTGCCATCTGGCATGCCATCAGCCAGAAGGGAAGGTGAATGCGGTGTCCAGCATCCCTCATGATGGCGTGGACTGCAGAAAGCAGTGCAACGACCTCAGGGTCAGGGTGCGGGGACTCCTGTCCCAACACCACCAGAAGTCCCTGGCAACTGGAGGTGGCACCGTCGATCCACTGGTCTTGACAGCCTGGGAAGAAAAGTGCAGCACAGTCCTTAATATGGAGGGCATTGAGAGAGTCAGAGGTGCGGAGCGGAGTGCCAGCAGCCAGGAGGTAGGAGGTGAGTGAACCCCCACAACACAGCAAAAGACCATGCACAATTGTCAGCTTAGCACAAGACGCCATAGTGGACAGGAATACATGTCAGCAGACCCAGCAGCTGGACTGGCCAATCAGGGTGAAGTGACGGTGTGTCACATCAGCCACCCTCCACTGCAGCCACGGGGCATGGCATCAAGTGCACCCCCGAGTGGTACAGCAGTGTGAAGGGGTGGCAAATCACCAATCCAAGTGCCATGCACACCACATCCCTGCTGGTGCAACTTGTGAAAGTGGGATTGTGGTGCATGAGTTATAATGAAACCGTGCAGCAGTCACACATGTTGCGAACCCAGTTGGCCTGCCCCATTTTGGTATGGCAGACGAGACCCATGGAAGTACATGTCCCCCTACACTGACATGGGCACAGCTAGCCTATCACTGAACACCACAGCCCAACACTGCTGGCTGCACAGAAGCGCCCCAAAGACCCATGGCAGTGCCATAGACGAAGCCACCACACCCACTCCCACAAGGTGCATGCCAACTGGGGAGGAGATGTGGGGGCACAAAGGACCAGAAGCATGTATGCTATACATCAGCTGCCCCAGCATGGACACCCTTCCTCCCTACACACAGGCCAAAGGCCACCTGGCCATGTATCACACACACGGCTGCAACCCCATCCCCAAAATGCTGTGCCCACATGCAATGTCCCCTGACCAACCATGCCCATCTGCCCAAATGTTTCGTGTGCCACTGTGAACCATAGCAAATGTGTCTTGTATGCCAACATGCGTGAAAGAACCATACCTGACAACATTTCCTGTGTCTCCTACAGGCACTCACGCATCACCAGAAGTATCGGAGGAGGACGAGGGGCAGACCCATTGGGAATTGGCACCACCAGGCCCTCAAGGTCAGCCACCACCACCCCACTAAGGCGCACACAAGCCACGCCTAGGCACATGGACCGCCATGAAACACCTCGACCCAGCAAGGCCAAGCCTGCAGGTGGCACCGAAAGACCCTGCGCCAACACCACAGGTCACCAGGAGCACCTCCAACCCCAATGCAACCACTTCTGCAGCTGCAGTGTCAGACACAGAGGCCACACCTGCTGGAATGGCCACTGTCGAGACACAGGGGGACATCATCCCAGCGACACAGCCTGATGAAGGGCCACGAACCCCCGAGCCCTTACCACCGCTAGTGTTCTCAGACACCTGAGCTGGATGTGAACATGCCTTCCTATGGCTCACCGCCTTATAGCCCTGAGCCTGTGCACAGCCCCCCTCTCATTCAGCACACACCACCTAGCAACACCATTCTACAGAGGCTGGATAAGATGGAGAGACGGCAAGGGGAGATGGAGGTCATTGGCCACCCCCATTCTGAAAACCTTCAGACAATCTGTGATTGCCTGCAAGGGGCCACCCGCAGGATTGTGCGAGCAATGTGAATTAACCAGGCAGAGGCAGCTGCCAGTACTGCAACCCTGACTGTGTATGAGCAAGGAGTCAGGGAGATGACAGAAGGGCTCTCAGCCTTTGCAGAGGCTCTCCGTCAGAGCACTAAAGTTACCCTTCAGCACATTCGGGGGCCGGGGTCAATACGCTCAAGTTCCACAGCACTCACTAAGGGGTCACAGTCAAGCACACCCAGGTGCTGGTCTGAGCACCAATTGGGTCCTAGATCACTAGGGTCTGTCTTGGGGGGGGGAAAGAGGCCACAGCCATGACATTGAGACACATTTGGCCCTGAATTGGGGAGTTGGTGGTGTGGGGATAAGAGCGATAGTGTGCTGGGGAGTTGGTGGTGGGAGGGGGCAGAGGGAATAGTGGGCTGGGGAGTTGGTGGTGGGAAGGGGCAAGGGGATAGTGTGCTGGGGAGTTGGTTGTGGGAGGGGGAGGGAGGATAGTTGGTGCACATTAATTCATTAAAACCATTGAACTTCATCAATGCGAAGACATTCCTGTTTGTGTCATTGTCGTGTTTATTAATAGAAGTGTCACACAGTGGTGCATGGCTTGTGCCATGTGAATGTGTCAGAAGAAATTGTCTATCAGTCCCTGGCGACCCAGTTTCCCCCATCCCTCACGTCATCTCTGGCAATGTGTGCAGTTGCCTCTGCCACAGGCACTGCATCCTCATCCTCTGGGGGTGGCATGTCCACAATAGGGAGTAGCAGAACATTTCTCTGTAGGCAGATATTGTGCAGCATGGCACACACAAGCGCAATTCTACCCATTTTCTCAGGAGCGTACATAAGGGCCCCACCAGTGCGGTCGAGGCAGAAACGCAGACCTGATGTGAGCGTGGTTGTTGGCAATATCCTTCAGTATTTGTGGATCACCCACAGGCGTCATTAGCCAGGGTAGCTGCGGATATCTGGAGTCACCTGCATGGGGAGAGGCACAGCCATTAGTCACAGTGTGATGTGTGGGGGTGGCCTTACACAGTATTGGGGCAATGGACATCATGTGCATGGATATGGGGCTTCATTCCATGGCATGTGTCTGTGGAATGCCTGTGCACACTGTGTCACTCATACCATGCTTTGTTTTTACATTATATGCACCCTGTTCACTTGCAGCAGATGTTACATAATGTGTCTGTCGGTGAAATGTGAAGCTGACGTGGTGGTTGTCTTGTGGCAGTGTACTGCTGTCGTGCATGTGGCATGCTGGGGTTCCAGCAATCCCTAGGCTTCTGGGGCCAGTAAGTCTGCATTGCTTGCTATGTGTACATGGGTCCATGGCTGTCGCTCTGGCAGGGTTGATGTGTGATGCTATATTGCATTTTCTTTTACATTGCTTTGAATTATGTATGTTGCATTGTGATACCTGTACTCGTGTGTGTTTGGAGTTGCTACTGTATGTGTTTGTCAGCTTCTTCGACCAGGTATGTATGACATGTGCATGCTCCCTGGGCTGTACTGTGACGCTGGTGCGTTAGGTGGTGAGGTATGTCTTTTGCATTCGCTTGTCATGCCATGCTTTGTGTATTTATTCACACAACCCAGTTTGGTCAGGTGCTTCGCAGCGCATGCATGCAGGCCGTTTTACTCACCCACTGTCCATGTCCGTTGTCCTCTGTGCCTCTCCATGTATCCTGGCAATGTGCTGTTCCGTAGGACCATGGAATTGTGGGTGGAACCAGGGTAGCGGGCACAGCAGTGGGTGATGTACAGGTTGGGGTTGCAGGTCACTTGCACATTCAGGGAGTGGTAGTACTTCCGGTTATGGTACACTGCTTAGTGGGCCTGGGGGGCCCCCAACATAACACGGGTACAGTCCAGGGATGCAATCACATTTGGCATTTGAGCAATGGCATAGAACTGTCTCCTCCTTATCCCCTTCCTCGCCCCGTACTCCATGTGCCCTGGGCTGGTTGTCCTGCATCTCTACTTCCAGGTGCCTGAATGAGCAGCTGCAGGTCCCAGCTCACAATGGCTAGTGACAGCATGGTGGTGGGAACGGTGTTTGAGCAAGGGGTGTGCCCGATGTAGCCCTCTTGAGTGGATTGGGATCACCGGTGGCTTCATTTCTGCCACCTGTGTTCATTTACCTCCACCTGAAGGCTGGGGCTAATTGCACTGTGCTTTTGGCAATATTAGTGCCAGTTTTTGGCGCTAATACAGCTGTAAATGAACTTGTAATGCAGCAGTGATTGTGCTTCATGTTATTGTCGCAGATTCTGCCGGCTGCAATAGCGCTGGCTGTTTTATATGGTAGAGTGGTGTTGGCGGTGCTAATTCTGTTACAGCCACAGTTAGGGCTTACCGCCCAACTCGTGAAGAGGCCCTAAGAGTGCTGCACACTTGTCACGTGACTAGGTAGCAATCGGCCGTAAGCTCAGTGCCAAGAAAACGTCTTTTCTCGTCCAATTACAATGCCGAATTGTGCTCTGCTACAATGCATAGATTAATTGGGTTTGTTTGTCCACCTCAAAGGACCTTCAAGCATATGTTCCTCCCTAACCCACCAGAACATACAACCCTTGCACCTCACTAGGTAGTGTGACGAATCCCAGAATGTCATCACTGCTTCCGAAGGGAGAGTCCCTGCCCATGAGGACAGGAGGTGAGGTTGCTACCCGATAGTGCCCCTGGAGGTGTCACTCATCGGGAAGCTTATATGGGAGGTGAAAACCTCTTTGGGACCAGTGACCACCACATTCAGGTGAATGCTATATTTCCACCAATCCCATGACCCTCAACCCCCTTCTGACAGTTACTCCACTTCTCAATCACCTCACTCCTCTTCTCTCCTACCTTCATACCCTACGTACTACGCAAAAGCAGTTCATGCAGAAAGTACTCAGACGAGGGAGATTCATGGTGAGTTACCAGACCAGTACTCATTTAATACTGAGGCGAGGAAGATTCCTAGTGAGTTTCCACATCCACACGCCTTTAGTACTGAGATGAGGAGGAGGTGTGGAGCAATACCGAATCACCATTGGAACCACTTTTACCATTCTACTGGTTCAGGGACATTGATTGGCAGAAACAGGATAAAAACCAAAGAGGGACTTGACAGAGCATCAAGCCCTCCCTGGAGGACCGCGAGTGCCAGAAAGAACTTGATGTGGAGAAGAGGGGAGAGTCCGAGGGTGGTCCAAGATGCAAGGACCACGCAACACGTGAGCAGACTAAACCTCTGGGTGCCTCAGAGACCCAGGGAGCATGGGAGCCTGAGGCCACGCTAGCCCAGAACAGTGGAGGACTGCATAGCGACCATAGAGCAGAGGAAGCTCTGAGAAGGCACCAGAGTCCTGCGAACGAGCCCATCAACCTCCAGGGAGACTACAACCGTGCAGCACACAGAAAGAGGTATGCAGGGAGTCTGAAAGATGGTGGAGGCTTAATCAAGTTGTCGCACAATTTGGAAAGCAGGGTGTGGCACCCGAATACAAGAAAAGGAAAGCAAAGACGTACAGAGGGCTGTACTACGGCTTGGCAGGAGAGTGAACGAAGCCTTGGGAAAACCAAACCAAGGTCAGAATTGTGAGTCTGGCACTCGCACCCAGATAAAGAGTACTGGGACGTGCTGTACAATTCTTACAGTGCTTGGAAGGTTAGTGAATCAAGCCTGTGTTACCTACCACAGCCTGGAAAGCCTCCAGGCCACCTTTCTTCATCGCAGTACCTGGTCAGAGGGAACCAGGTCTGCCCACCAAGATCAAGGACCCACCACAGCATGGGAAGCCTCCAGGATACTACTCTTCATTGCGGTACCTGGTGAGAGGGAACCAGGTCTGCCTAGCAGGGTCAGCAACTCAGTACAGCTTGGGAAACATCCGGGCTACTCTTCTTTGTTTTGGTGCCTGGTGAGAGGGAACTAAGGCTGGTGAGAGGGAACTAAGGCTGCCAATCACGGTCCGGGGCCCCAGAGAACTGAACCAGAAGCCTGAGGAAGGCTGGACAAGGGAGACGGTCCCCCAATAGCTGAAAAGTTGATGAGATCACACAGGAAACCTACAAAGCTAAGAACTGCCTTTTGTCCAGGGGAAGGGAGTCTTTCCTCTGGACCAAGAAGACATCACTTTGATTTAGTTAGCTTGGAGTGTAAGGGACAGACTTAGGATTTTGACACTGGACATTAGAACTTTTACTTAGGCCATTCTGGCACTAGTTCTTTCAGTTTAGGCAGGGAAACCCCTGTCGTAGTTAGGGCAAGTTTGGGTTTTCTTTTCCTTTATATCTTCTAATAAAGGTTTATAGGCAATACTATAACGACTCTATGTCAGAGTCTTACCTCTGCACCCTTACAGTAAGGTGTTACCTCATGTACTCACTGGCTCTGTGCAACACATTCATGATAGCACATACTTTAACAAAAGGGATAGAGAAGAACAAAACAGAATGGCATAATCAGAACAGAGGCATAATACTTTAACACAACACAGTGTTTTCAAGAACCCAAGTCAAAAAATAACTCTCGTTATGCATAGAAATGGTATTTATTTCACAAATATTAGAAAGCCCTCAATGTGTTCTTTCGACTGATTCATATAGTTCCAACGAATCAACATTTAGAATCTCTTCAAAAACCCAAAAGGGCCTGTTCATCCCCCACACAGGGTAGAACACAATTCCCTTCAAGCAAGGCCCAACGCACTCTCCATGCTTTAACACCAACTAAGTTCGAAGAAAACTTGCCAATGCGTAGTTCCAAACTTAAACTAAAAGCAGGTATCACAGAGACCTCATTAAAATCAAATGAAAAAATGAAAACGCATCATACAATTCATTAATCATCTATCAGAAAAAAGGATCAGCATTATAGCATCAATAACATGAAATGCAAAATGGAAACACATTATCCAATGCACTTATCATCTATCAGAAAAAAGGAAAGAACAGCCTTATAGCACAGATTTAAAATCAAGTTATTCCCAAGCAAAGAAGGTGCAAACGTCCAAATGAAGTATAGAACCCCTTGTCATCTGTCTGTCTTCACAGGTCTGTCTGGCAGTAGCTCCTACTCCTCCTCTGCCTATCCCTCCTGGTCAGCTACCCAGATGGGCATCAGATGGGGGTTTATATAAGGCCCAAATGGAATTTATTATCTTGCATGTCACCTGATGGGCAGTCTTTCAGCTTCTAATGCACAGCTCTGTTACCTGGCATTAAACCCTGCCTCACACGTTATCATGCATGTAAGTATCTTACAAAGACACCCCCCGTCAGCAGGAAGCTGTAATAACAATTCTTTAGAGTCTGGTGTAAAATCAGTTGTTCACATAGTGCCTAATTTTTCTGGTCAAATTATCAGTCCCTTGTACGTTGCTTCAGGGACAAGACGCTCTAAGGGCCTAATTCACAGAGCGTTTTCCAATGGGGTTTTTCCATTATACAATGCGTCTGTGAATTAGGCCATAAATGTCATCATTGCTATATCAAATCAAATTGTAGCTTTGTGCTCTGAATGTCATCAAGCTGTCACTGCAAAGCAATGGGTGAGAAGTGAAGGCCCTGAATGCTGGCCTGGCTTCATCAGCAAATTGCTGTTTCTTAGCCTTGGCTCATGCAGGGAATACAAATGAAATTGCTTGCATGTCTTGCTGGTTCAATGTGTAAGTAATAGGATTCTATGCAGAACTAAACACATGTTTGCATATATATTTCAGTAAGCAATCAGCCTTCTAGATGCTTTTCTATAATAAATGGTAACATAAGTTCATACATTAAAAGTAACTTGAAATACATACCCACTAAGAGGCTGCTTTACAAATGTGAAGCTATTCTAGGCCCTTAAGAACATAAAGTGCTTTGAATGCTTCTTGCTGTTTTGAAGCACTACAGTTGCCATTCTAGATATGTAATGTTACACTGCTCGTCAAGTATATAGCGTTTCACTAGTCGCTAAGCACTACATTCTACTAACAGGCTTTGTCCGGCCTAAGCTAGGTTACATATAGGAGGGGAATTCTAGCATGTCATGGTATCTCATATGCAGCTTTTCTACCCTATAGGGGGCAGACTGGGTGCCTACACATGAAAAGTGTGTCCTATGCAAGGAGAGTAGCCATACTAATTCATAGCTCCCTTAGGTTTCGATTGCACACGAGTTGCAGGGACACAAGAGGGAGGTGCCTATTAGTGAGTGGGTTGATAGAGAAATACCTGGTCATGTTTATCAAGTGTTATAGCCCAAACTTGGATAACTGGTTGATGGATGCCATTGCTGAGGCAGGCACCCCTATGGTCATGTGCGGCAGAGACTTTAACACAGTGTTGGACTCGAAGGTGGATAGGTCCAAAGCTACTATGCACCCAGACTCTAGATTGGTGGCCAGAATAAAACAAATTTGTGGCACGCACGACCTGGTTGAAATATGGAAGCAGCAGCAGCAGCCTCAGTGCAAGGACTTTGCATTCCACTCATGGGTACACCATACAGCCTCACGTATAGATTATGTATTAGTATCAAGAGCAATGACAAATCATAGTGACAAGAGTGAAATTCTTCCCTGCATGCTATCGGACCACACGCCTGTGGTTATGGAGACAGATTTACCAGGAGGCTTACATACGAGACAGAGGTCACCTTTTAAGCTGGATGCCCTTAAAGATATAGTATTTGAACGAAACCTCTGTGATGAAATAAAAATGTTCTTCGAGTGAAGAAACATAGGTACGGTGGAATCCCGAGGGACACTGTAGGAGGCCTTTAAGTGTTACATAAGAGGCATTTGTATCTCTACAGAAGGAGGACATGTGCGTACGATTAGATCTAAACTCAGGGTAAACAAACAAAATCTTAAAGAGCTAGAAAAGAAATATGAAGATGGACAGAAAAAGGAAACCCTGGCCGAGATACAAAAGGAGTTGGGGGGCCTTTAGAGAGAACACAGCAAGGGAAATTAAGTTTCTAGACAGGCACCGCCAGGTACGCCAATATGGAGGGTGCCAAAAAACAGGTGCAAAACTAATCATGGGAGGGATAAAGCAGGACTATTGAGACCATTCAGGGCCAGCATGCAACTCATAAATTTAGCCGGTCGTAATTGCTGATCCATTAGTGCAATATTATAAGAAGTTGTACTCCCCCAGACCTATGAGAGTGGTACTCCAAATGACTCAATACTTGGAAGACACCACGTTGCTTTGGATGCTGCAAGGTATCGGAGAGCTACTGGTTAGAGAAATGACGGTGGGGAAATACTCGAGTTGTATAAAGAGCCTGCCTGGGTTTAAGGTAATGGGCCCAAATGGGTTAGTAGTGGAATTCTACAAAGCAGACAGCGACATGGTGAGCCCACACCTGATGAGAGTGTATCAGGAGGACATGCAGTCTGGCGTCTTCCCGGAAACAGTGAGGGAAGCCACAATCACTCTGTTGTGTAAACCGGGAAAGAGTCTGGACAGTTGTTCCTCATATTGCCCCATCTCTCTTATTTAACGTGGATAATAAAATGTACGCTAAGATACTAGCAAACAGGCTATTGCCTGGTAGGCGCGGCTGCGTGGTGCCGGACCAATCAGGATTTATCCCAGGAGAAATACATCATATGAGCTCACAAGATTATTTGGGTTGCTAAAAGTGGTGAAACAGGAGATTCCAGTGATAGCTGGACAATATGTTGACGCAGAAAAAGCATTTGACTCCATTGAGTGGCCGTTCTTATCTGCGATGCTGCAATACTTAGGAGTGGGGACCCAGTTTTTTGCTATGCTTACAATTCTATATACTCAAACCAAAACCGCGATAAATGTCAATGGGCAGCTTTCGCAAGTGTTTACATTGGAGAGGGGCACCATGCTATTCGACCTGGTGCTGGAACTGTTAGCGGTCCTACTAAGAAAACAACATCAACATAGGTGTCTAAGACTGTATGTGCACAGACTACTCATATCTTTGTACGCAGATTATATGATGCTGTTGATCAAAGAACCAAGTGAGAATCTGACTCCATTAATGCGACAGATAGAGAGATTCAGGGAATACTCCCGACTGCACATAAACCTAGGGAAGTCTGTTATATTTCCTCTGACAGAAAGCACCCAAATGTACTGACATGGATTTAGATTTAAATGGGAAACTGATAGCACTAGATACTTGGGAATAGAAATAACAAGAGACCCAGAATTATTAGATGGAGAAAATTAAGGCAGAGCGGTAGATAACTTGTAGGTGCAGTGGCAGAGGTGGTTAGGATTACCACTAACATTGATGGGCAGGGTGGCCCTGATCAAACTGGTGTTGCTCCCAAAGTTACTGTATTTATTCACAAATATTCCCCTGATATTATTGGGGCCCTTTTTCTCATGCATCACAGGGATACTGACTGAATTCCTTTGGGCGAGGAAACATGCAAGGGTGAGCTGGGATAAACTAACAGCACCCCTGGACAGGAGTGGCCCTGCATTACCCGACTGAACAATACTATCTGGTTGTGCAGGCCCAATATCTATCCTTCTGGTACTCTAATACACTGGATAGGCCCCACGTGCAGGCTGAGAGACCCATGGAGGCACCCTCTTTACTCTGTTCAGTAATTATGTCTACTGAAATTAATCAAGTCAAAGAGGTCAATATTGTGACATGCACAATGAAGGCATGGACTAGGGTGGCAAAAAACTAGGGGTAACATATCTATACTCCCCATTAGGACCAGTTAACTATGTGGAGGAAATGGAGATAACCCATGATAGACTGTGCGTAAACACAATAGCAAAATTGGGATTCAATGCCTTTGAGGATTTCTTTCCCGACTACACCTTTATACCCCTGAAAACATTCAAAGAAAAGGGGGGGATGACATCATTGGATATATTTATGTATTTTAGGATCCAATATGCCTTTAAAGCTATGTTCTTCACATTTCTGGCACAACCTCGCACTTTCCAGATGCTACATGACATGATCTGCGCAAGGGGAAGGCCATCTGATTGCCATCTTGTATAAGTAGGTCCTACAGGGCACACAAGATGACGGACAGAGGACAGAGCGCTAGGTGAAGATGGAAAAGAGACCTGGGAGCGGGAATGGTACCAGATGAGGAATGGCCGTATATACTCAAGCAGCCAAAGAGGGTCTAATTTAATTCAAGGTATAAACTATCTACACGAGACCTAGTACACGCCTGAAAAACTGCATACATATTATCCAGAATTCAGAGAGGAAGGCACGCACCGCAAGCAGGCACATGCAAATTTCCTACACTTGGCGTGGGCATTTCCTGCAGTGCTGAGCTTTTGGGCAGAGGTGTTCCTTGCTGTGAGCAATACGATTAGGGAAAATCTGGATCTAACACCGGAGGTAGCATTGTTGCGGTTAACCAGGAACATCCCAAGCTTTGTGCTGTTTGTTGGTCTCCTGCTGGTTCTGGCTCGCAGGAGGGTTGCAATGACTTGGTGGAGGGCTCGGGCACCGAGAATAATGGACTGGTTAGCTGACATGACCTATTGCCATGACATGGAAATTGACTATATTCGATTGCTACCGACAAAGGCCCAGCCACCAAACATCTGAACTATTTAATATCAACACCCGAATTTGTAGAGGAGATGGTAACGTAGGATGAAGGTCAGGCATATGATGATTGTGCAGCCCTTAGGCTCGGGCAACCGGGAGGGATATAAAATGTATTTAGGACATTGTACATTGTATTAAAATCATGTAACAATATTATTAATAAGATGTGGAGGCACAGCCAAGCCTGGTTTTCTTATTGATACAAATTGCTAAATACATATATCTTTTAAAAATACCAGTGTTCAGCAAGTGGGCAGGCCTTGTTCAAGCCACAGGTTACCCCATGTGTGCCTGTGGAATGGGTGAGGGAAGGCTCTTGCTCCCTCCCTGGCAATCTTTATCTTCAGTTATTTGGCTGAGGGCTTTAGCCAGACTATACCTCAAAATTCCATGTGAGACTTCCTTCTCCTGATGTCCAAAGATGATTCACCTAAGGAGGATGGGTTCTCCCCATTACAAAGTCTATTTGTCATCGCGGATTGGTCCATTTCAAGCCTTCTGTAAGGGTCCAATCCTGGATGCTGTGAGTCTTTTCCTAATGAAGTCAGTCCCAGAGTGCAGCCTGCAGAAAGTGAAGATGAGGCACAGGGGTACTAAGTGATTTAATCGATTTATGAAAATCTATCAAAGAAATGACCGATTTAGAAAGACCGCTCAGAGATCGATCCGAGCAGTCTTTCTAAATTGAACTGTCAGCCTCTGCTGTACACGAGTGCGCGCAGGGGATGACAGGCTGACGGGCACAGCGAGACACAGACGAGACATCACCGGGGAGTATGGTAAGTGTCTGTCTGTCTGTGTGTGTGTGTGTGTGTGTGTGCATGTACGTATGGTGTGAGTTATGTGTTAAGCTGGGAAGGTGGTGGTGGGTTGGCAAATTGGGGGTAAAAACCCCCACCCCCCATTTACATAAGAACCAACAGGAGATGTTTGCGGCGGAAAGGGATCACCTTGGGGGGTGGCGACAGGGGGGCAGCATGTGATTTTGCCGCATTTTAAGACTCACCTTAAAAAAGGCCAAAAAAAGGGTTTTTGTGTACAGCCTTTAAAATGCGGTAAACATCACATAGAACTGGCACAGGACATGTGAGTGGCCTAAGAAATCCCAAGATGGTGGAAACACTCGATTAGAGGAAACTATTCTCTAGGTACTCTAACTACTCCCTCTCCCTCTCCCTTGTCTGCCTTGCATCAAAGATATTCCAGTGAAAACCAACCTGGTGTGAGCTCTCCATTGCCATGGTGTGAGTTGCCTTGACACCCTGGTTTCCAGCTAAAACCCTGGGGGTATATCCTTACTTCCTGGGAAGTTGACAATCTTTCCCAGAGAAAACAAAGAGCTATTCAGGGCCTGGAACAAAATGGTTTGTTTTGAGTAAAAATCAGCCCCAGACAGCTAACACACAAAAGACCCTGGCAGTTGATGCTTTAGTAGAAGCTGGATTGACAATCAAATGAGATCCAAATGTTTTTTCCCAGTATAATTGTATATTCCCATAGACCATTATATCAAACCAAATAGGACTTATGTGTATTAATCAAACTGCTAACAGGCCTTGGGAATGTGCAGGTCTATAAACTCCCAGTTACTTTCAAAGGGATTCTCATTTTGATTCCAAAAATCACAATACAAAATTTAGAATATCTTTGGTGCTATACATGCAAACAAGACCTCCTTAGCAGGGCACATTCCTGAAGCAGGTGTGGATGTGCACTGCCTCTTTTGTAGTAGATTTGGCAACCAAAATACAGTTTACACTTCTTGGTGAAAATATCAGTTGGGACAGTATCTATACGTGAGGCTCAATAGGTTAACCCGATGCTGGCATGCCAATTACGCATTTGCAGCAGCAGGTAAATAGGGACCGTCTTATATATGAATGTTGGTAAGGACAGTTTTGCACCCAATGACCAGCAGGCCCATCTGGCAACAAACCCACAAACACCAGTTTGTAAAACACAGTACGCTCTCTGAAAGTGAGACCTTTTAGCAGTTCTGACTTTCATGGCAGTATCCATTTACTGGAGTTCCTAAAATTTAAAAATAATCTGGGAGGTTCCACCTAACAGATGAACATCTCCACAATATTCCATTCCCATAGGCCAACTTGTCTGGATGCGTAGCACAGCTCCTACAATGGCCTCCTACCTGGACCCCCATCTTGGGCCAGTAGAAATGCATGGATAGCTTCTGCTTGGTTTTCTTGATTCCAAGGTGACCAGCTAGAGGAACTTCATGAGCCAGTTGTAGGAGGAAGGGTCTTACTTGAAGGGGGACAACCAACCTTCTATGGTCACCATCAGTAGACTGTGTGGTATCACTGTACAACCCAAATTCCCAATAAATCTTATGTTTCCCAGGAGGTTCACCCTCTAGCTGGGAACAGGCCTGTCTCCTTAGGCCTTCTAAAGATAGGCACTCAGGTTGGCCCTTACTAAACTCTTCCCTATCCGGACCACCTTCAACCAATAAACTTTGGAGTTCAGGATGGTCATGTGGGTTGAGAATTTCAGGCAGCACCTCTTCCTCGTCAGGTTCAGGTGCTTGGCCAACTACCTCCACCTCAGTGGTAGGTGTGTTAGGGGGAATATTCTCTTTCCCTCTTCTGAGTTTTTTGACTCCCTTAACCTTGGGCTTCCCCTTTGGCTTTGGCTCAGCCTTGGACTTGGCCAGGGCAGCCTTTGTTTGTGACCGGGTTCATGGTCTTTCTGCTGTGTCCCCCACAATACCTAAGTCTCTGAGGTCATTTCCCAGCAGAACCTTTCCAGGGACTTGCCTCTGTACACTCACAGGTATCCTTACTACGTACCATTAATGGTTACATTTACAGGTATTACTGGGAACCTGACAGGTGTGTCATCAGCTAGCTTGGTGGGCATCAAGGGAGCTCTGGCAAGCTCTTCTTGGTTTACCAAAGTGTAATCCACCACAGTTCTGCTGGCCCACTAGCCCTAAGTGCAGGAGTGTCAACTCCATTGATTAGCACACTGTCTTTAAAGTAGTGCTTGGTATTATTAGGAATACTGGCATAAGCCTCTGAAACTCTAGGCTCCCAGGAACCCAGGAATACTTAGACTACTTCAGACTCTAGCCCACTGGAGAAGGAGTCTGAAGAAAAGGATGCCCCTGTGACAATTATTTAGAGTAGACCCCGAAGGTTTTGACCTTACATCTGAGGTCCCCCTTCACGTGGTCACTCGCTCCACAAGCCACACAAGATCCACTGGGTTTTGAGACATAGTGAGGCTTACTGTAACCAGAGCTATGCTTGGGAGGATGACTCTCACTATTCTGAACATTCTCATGTGACTTGATTTGGTGTTGAATGTCCGAAGCCGAATTGTTTGAGGGAGAAAAGACAGAAGATTATTATTTCAAAATAATCTTTGGTATTTTCTCCCCTGAACATCACTGACTTGCCCAAACCCCTACCTACAGTCCTACCATGCCCCTACCCACCCCCCACGCCCCTACTTACCTTGCATTCCATCTTGCTCTGTCCCTGCGACGCCAGTTCCCTTTCACTTCCCTTTTTTAAAATGAATTCCTTTATTTTTGGGGGGACTGCGGGGGACACCCCCGCACCCCCCTCTAACAGTATAGTGAGCAGGAGTCGCGGGGGACACCACTGCAGCCCCCATAGCCCTAGACTGAATTGAAAAGACCTACCCAACCAAAAGTTGAACTTTTAGAAGGTAGAACATTTGGCAGTACCTTCTTTTTGGACATTTGGTTGGGTAGGTCTTTTCAACTGGGTCTTTGTACGAAACCTGTGACTTACCCCTGTGACTTCTGTTTCTCTGCTTTCTCCAGTTCTAGCTTAGCCATCCGGAATTCAAGCTTCTTCTGCTCAAAGAGCAGCTCTCGTCTTTTGAATTCTAGCATAGCCTCGGCCTCAGAGCCAGCAAACGAAACATGGGAATCCACATCATCTCTATCACCATCATTCTCCTCTATGACGGAAGCAACAGTCCTTTCAGCACTGTTACTGGGAGCAGCCCCAGTACCTTGTGCACTGTCATAAGAGGGAAAAGCTGTGATTTGGCTTTCCTGCCATTCCATGATCTTCTGGATCATTTCAGCTCTTGTACAAGAGGCTGAAAAGCCTCTTTCTGCACAGATGTTCCTTAGCGTTTCAGATTTGGAAGCACTTAAAGTTATATTCACAATCGCTTCCATGCTATAAGGGAGGCAGGTGGCTTACAGTAAAATTTAAACTAAGGACACTGTGTTTCTTGTTTAAGTGTAACCTGGGTATTTCACCAGTGCACAACACTGGGTACCTCCAATCTTATCCCACCGCTGTACACCAATTTGTTAAGATGACTTTCTAAACTCTGACCTGGTGGGCAGAGGTTTAGGAGGCCACCCTAGTTTAGTGGAGCAGGGGAACCTTCTGGACAAACCAGACCAATCTACGGTAGCTTGGCAGGCAGTCAAGACAAGTCTCTGGACGGGTGAGAGTGATCGGAAGCCCAAAATGAACACACACAGTAAAACTCCACAGAATACTCTTAGACAAGCGTATATCAAAAATACATTTAGTATAGGCCGTATAACTAAACACGAATAAACCACAGTAATAATAAACAGTTACCACACACGCCTTACATTATTTACCAAATATACAAATGCGTTTCGCCTAATGCGGATAAGGGGGAGAACCCAAAAGTTAACAGAATATCACATTAGGCAGATCTTTGGAGTCGATCCCTAACTTATGCAGTCCAGCCCTATGAAGTGGGGAGCCTTATGCTCAAAAGAACAGCAGTGCATTAACGCGCGGTCGTGCGTAAAAGTGAAAGCGGATCCTCTTCATGGCGTTGTAGCAGTTCAGGAAGGGGCTTGAGCTGATGAAGAACAGTGTCCTATTATTCGAGGAGGGTCTACCCATGAAGGTAGAGCGACTTTTCGAGTTTTGGAAATAGCTATGGAGCGCAGGATAGCCCAGCTAAGGTCAGTATCTTTTCAGAGATTCTTGTGCATAAAGAACAGTGGTTGTGCCCATGGGCCACTGGTAAGTGATGCAAGTACTCACCGACCCTCGACACAGTCGGGCCAAACTTTGCCAGTCTAGTCGAAGTCGCATGTAGGTATAACTGCAACTGGGCCACTCCCTCCGACCTCGGTCCTTGGCCCAGCCACTCTCCACTTGCACTGCCTCCCTGGCAACCCCTGCACTGCGGGACTGTCTCTGTATCCCTACAGCCCCCCCTCCCCAGCACTTGTCTACACTTACCTTGCACTTGCCACCAGCTGGCCCTATTATTTATTTTTTATTCTACTTACCCTGTACTGCACTTCCCCCCTCCCCTTCCCCTTGCACTTTTCCCTCCCCCCTACCCCTGCACTTGCGCGATCCAAATGACACCTGTCCTAGTAGGATCGTTGTCTGTCTTCCCCTTGTTTCCCCCTCCCTGCCTCATCGCGCCTTGAAACACTTGTGTATAGGCGCGTTACAAATGCCATATCATATCATAACCCCTGCAGTTAGACTTTGCTCTGGCTCTCAGCAGCTGTGGGACTGGAAAATTGTTCGTGGCCTTTTCTCAGCTCTCACTGAAGAAAGGAAGTTAGTTCCAGTGCAGCACGTCTCAGGGTAAAGGAGGGCAGGTATGCAAAGCTCCTAAAATGACCGTCGCCACAGCAAGGTGACACAGGGACTGCAAATGCTTTTGGCGTGGCGCACACTCATAAATCATGACCCGGAGGAGCCAGGACAATACGTTTTGGTGGGAGAGGGCCAGGACCACAAGTTGGTGATTCCCAAAGTCTGGAGTGTCAACTCGGGACGGCAGCGCTCATATACGATACCCAGGGTTTGAGCTGGTCAGTTTGCTGGATGGCCCAGGACCACTTCTGAAGAGGCTCTTTTCGACGGTAAGCAGGAGGTGCCGAGAGTAGTTGGTCCCACTACTCCAAAGGGTCGAAGTGCCCGTGCAGGCCTTCTGTGATCGATACAAAGGCAGTGGTCCAACAGGACAACATCAGGGTCAGGGTGCCAAACCTTCCAGCACATCTCTGGCAGTTCGAAAGGTCTGCCGTTTCATTTCAGGATATTGGGCTCCTTCTGTAGTTCGGTGTGAACTTCCGTTGATCGACTTGGAATGGATGCAGAGCCCCTTCTCTTATCCAAGATTCGTTTCAGGCTCAAATCTGGCATAGGCACTGGAAAATCTGTTCTCTTGAATTCACGCCAGGCGTGGGCCATTCATGGCCCATGGTGGTTACAGTCATTCAGGCATACCAGACATACTGACACCAGTAGTGTGGATTGGGACCAGACAGTCCCAACCATCTTCCTGGCCACTTGCACATGTGACATTTAGAAGGCCACAAAAGATGTGGTTTTTTTGGGATGCTGCATGCCAAAATAAGGAACACCCAGGGCACTTGGCCTGAGGGAAGGCAAAGGGACAAAATGGCCAAAGGACAGAACAAAAGACTTCGTGGCACAGCCATTTTTGGCACTGGCCACAGTCTTCAGCCAAACACGGTAAATGCATTTTGGTTCATTAAAAAGAAGTACAAATACTTTAAAAGTAAACTGCTGCCACCAGTTTGTCCTAGGCACACTTGTACAGTCACGAGGGTGGCTAGGGCCATAAAACAAAAGGACCACTATACGCTGTACTGTAAGGTACTTGGCACATAGATAAAAAGTTACCTAGAAATGGCAACATAGTCAGAGACTAAGGGAAACATAGTTTCCCAGTACTGACAGCCTGAAGGATGTGTCAGTTTCCACATAACAGATGAGCAAAACCCCATAGGAGTGCAACAGAAGGCTGCGCTCCACTGGAAAAAGTCAGGTTAGGTAAGCCAAACAAAAGCAGAAGGTTTGGGGGGGGGGTCCATAAATGTAGGGGAAATTGCACCTAAGGGAAATCTTTCCTAACAGGTACTATGAGACTGTGGGTGTGGTTTGTGTGGTTGATTCTGCGTACCAAAAGTAGACAGGGTTCAGTCCCTATGGGATGCAGGACCCAGGTGCATCTGTCTTCCATCGCCACATTGCATTCTTCAATCTCCGACGTTGAACCACTTATATAATCTAGCCCTAATAGGAGGTTGTTCTTTTTTCTTTGTTTGCTCTGTTGCACTAACCATGACCGTGTTTTGAGGGTTAAGAATAGACTTCACTTTTGTTACCTTGATGAATGGTTATGAGGTGGAATTTTACTACTTGATTACTTCTGTAGTTGTACTACTGACTATCTTTGTTGTTGTACAAAGTAGACCTCTCTGGTCACATGACGCAGGCGGAGTAATAGCACACCCGTTTGACATGAAGCACTGCAAAGTGGCAAGGAGTTCAGTTTCTGGCAGGATAGGCTGCGACTTTATATTTTCCGCAGTGGAGTCAGTCAGCGTGCTAAGCTGGTATGCTTTACATTACTAAGGCCCCCAGGAGGCGGCCTAAGGAAGAAAGTTCAAATGACCCTTTAACAGTGGTGGACCTCGGGCCACATGACATGGGAGT
This sequence comes from Ambystoma mexicanum, assembly GCF_040938575.1. Classification (NCBI taxonomy): domain Eukaryota; kingdom Metazoa; phylum Chordata; class Amphibia; order Caudata; family Ambystomatidae; genus Ambystoma; species Ambystoma mexicanum. The sequence goes on along the minus strand of NC_090941.1, from coordinate 548,634,186 downwards.
ACTAATACGTCCATTCGGCACCAAGTGCCATGAAGTGCAGTTTGTGGCAGTTTGTGTCAGGGTGTGGTTGGTGGTTCACCTCAAGCACTGTTATGGTACTGGATGTAATATCAGTGCCCAGAGTGTTTGCCTTTGGAAGAAATTGGTAGCCTCCTTCTTTGATTCATCTTTATTGATTGTTTACAGTCACTCATGGAAGCCTGGTTATAACCTACGGAGCAAAGGTAAAGGCATAGGGAGCATACATTACGCTATCTACAGTCCTACTCTGATGCCTGCAGATGTAACTCCTTTGACTGGGTGCCTACCTGACATGAACTCCCCCGGCGTGGGTTTGAGTGGTCAGGAAGGATGGTCTGAAGTAGAATGTGAAAATCTGACAGAATTAGGCTATTAAATAATGGCGCCTATGACTTTGACACCTTACGATAATTAATTAAATTGATGGTAGTTATGACAGGATCTCTAAATATTTGGCAGATTTAATATCAAGAAATAAACAATAACGGACTACTTTCCAACTGAGAATCATATGTCCTCTGACAGTGTAACCGCCCAACCCATTCGCTCACAACAGCTCTCTCCAAAGGGTGATGATATAATCCCGTTTGGGGATGTAGACCCCTGCAACGTTGTTCACTTTTCTATCTGAAGAAGAGAACTGGGGGATTTAAGTGCATCACTAGAAACGATTTTAGCCTTCAGAGGGTGTAATTGATGTCTTTAATTCCCCAATATTATTGGAGGAAGGATGGGGAAACCATCTCAGGGGGAGAAGAGGGAAGCTGAGGAACTCGCTCCTATTATGGTGCTGAATTTTGTTCTGCAATAATATTCCTGGCTTTATGATATCATTAGTATTGATGTGCGTAATCAAGGCAGTGGAGTACATTTCTAACGAGTATTTTATGAAACCATTAAACTGACTGAGTTTTGACATTTTGGAATTGGTCCCTTAATAAATTCGATAATTTCACATCTAAATTCAAGACTTAAACTGAGAATGTTCTTGAGCTGGGTTACAACATCTGAGAAGCCTGAGGGTATCCTCACTCTAGACCCCCTGGATCCTCTTCTCAGATGGCCAGGGAAAGGCTATCATGTTTGGATCCCGACCCTGGGGGTGGAGAAGCGAGGGGGGATCATTTGGGTGGAGGGTCCTCGAGGATTGGGAGTGGGGTACCCTCAGGCGAGACATGGTATCCCCCCCCACCCAACCCACCAGGAACACCTCTTCTACAGCGCATTGCTAGAATAAGTAAAAAGCACATTTTTGAATACACAGATTTCTCGTCACCTGCATTGGAGCACCCACCATCCAGCCTGCATTGGTTGCTGCTTTCGTTTTTGTGAAGAATAACTGTTTCAAAGGCGTAGCAGGCCGATTAAACGCCTGCCCCGAGTGCACGTTTCCTCCTGTACCTTATGTGTAAACACAAAGCACCAAGCTCTCACTTCGAGATCCGCTTTTGCCAGGAACTATGCAGTGTTGGGTTTTGTCCACAAGATGGTGCTTTGCCTATTTGATGTCTGAATTAAATGAACCTCTAAACTGGGTCGAATTTGGAACTATTCATAATCCTAAATACTGGCTTTTATTTTCACAGCCCCTCTGCTAACAAAGCAAAGGTTAGAGCAGCGCACAGAAAAATGATGATTTTGAATCACCCTGATAAAGGTAAGGTTCTTGGAAGTTTTTTGATGAAAAACAAAGTGCAAAGCAAGCGTGTTTGTAGCATTGAACTTTATGACCATCGCACCTTACTTGCACTAGCGGCACATTTTCCGATAATGTAGTCATGTCAAAGCTTAGTCTGGTTGGAGTAGATTAGAAAATACAGTGCGTTAGATAAATATGTTTCCTTTTTTTCAGAAATACAATGGTGTTAGGGGCAGGGGCGTTGCTAGGTATGGAAAAGATCCAGGGCTACAGTAATTTTGGGTCTGTCGGGAATCAGCGCTAGCTAGCCTTTTGGTTGTAGCCCCTAAGCTTCGTTAGCCCCTTAAGCCCCCCTAGCAACGCTTTTGGTTAGGGGGCCAAGGGTCGCCGGCCTCCACCATGTGAGGATACCCTATCGTGCAGGACGGCCCGATGGGCCCATTATCAGAACGCATCTTATGGTGCATTGAGCACCAGTGTCCGTTTGCAACTGCTGAGCTGACGCAAGTGACCCCCAACATGTGACTCAGCGCAAGCTCAGTGGCTCGTTGCTGACGTCACAACATCCCATGCCAATGGTAAAAACAAATGGCATGTGTTACAGTGACCGCTAAAACTCACCCTCCACTCATGGGTCATTTTGGCACACTACTATACACACTCTTTACAGGGGGTCCACTACCAAAGTTTGGGTGGTTCAGTGTATTATCTTGTGAGTGATGGTGGTAAGTCCTTGACCCACTTGCAGTTCTAGCAAACACTGATGACATGCTATTTTACTGGGCCTACTTTAAGCAGGAGAGTCATACGCAGGATCAATACACACTACTACTGAGTCCACTTTAAGCGTAGCACATTTACAATAGCACTGCATTGTAAACAAGGCTCGTTATCATATTATGAACTTATAAATATATATACATTGGCCTGTAACACACACCTGTGGAACCTCAACACTTCATTAGTCCAGCAAAGATCAGGGAGAGCCCCACTAGGCGCAAAAGCTGCGCTGGGGCGACAGGGGCCACATCGCAGGTTGGTCATGGGGCAGCCCCTCATTCTTAGTCCACAAGAAAGTGGGGATCGCCCCACTGGCTGTAAAAGCTGTACCGGGGACACCAGGTCCACATCGGCAGGTCACCACGGGGCAGTCCCTCTTTGTCCATTCACCATATGTGGAGTGCGCTCCACTAGCTGGCAAAGCCGATCCCTATGATACGGGGGGCCACACCGGCTGTTGTCTCGCAAACAAGTCACTGCTCCGTCTGGGCTGAGCGTGCAGGCTGCCCTTACAGAGCCGATGGAGGGTCTTTGCATCCCCCCGCTCCCAATACTGCAGGATGGTCCATCCGGCGGGGCCTAGGTGGCTCATACACCTTGCGGCAGACAGTCTGGAGTCTTTCAGGCCCCCTCTCCCGCATGAGGATGGGGCCAAGGGTATGGACACTCTCCTTGAGTCCCCCATCATGTGGAGAAAAGCTGACGGCAGTGGGCATGGGTGCACCCGGGTTGCCCCAGGCAGGCGTTCTTTCTCGCTACTCCATTGTGGCTTGCAGCACAGGAGCTGTCACGGGCAGCAGTCATGGCCGAGCAGTGCCCAGGTACCCCCAAGTGGGATGTCATCCCCAAGCATTGCGACAGCGGTCAAGTCCCGTCACGTCTTCTATTGCGCCCCGCTTTGCCTCCCTCAGTGCGGCAGCGGGCCGCTTCTTCACTCCCCCTGCGGGAGCTTCCTTATTGATGGGGGTCCTCGCCACTTCTTTTCCTGGATGCCGTGCAAGCTGCGCATCCATCTTGTTTTGCCCCTCCCCCCGGCGGGAGATGGTGGCCAGGAAGGCCGGAGCTAAAACAGTCCCCAGTGTTAATGGGGTGAGCTGGCCATAGACATCGCACCAGCTCCCCCGTCTGATGCTCTGGGACACCAGTATCAAAAGGCCCAGTGCCTCGGGGGTCGGAAGGGTGGGGGCTGGCCATGGACATCGCACCAGCCCCACCCTGCAGTGCTATGGGACGCCAGCACTGGGGAGGCCATGTGCCTTTAGGGGTGCCGGGCTAGAGCTCCCCCAGCTCCTGTGGACCCTAGCTGCCTCCCTGGCAGGGTAGCCCCATGGCACCCTGGCCTGCAGGCCCTGATTGGACAGGGTGGGCCTGCAGGCCACAATAAGACAGACTCAGTTTGCTTCTCTCATGGAGTCTGCAGCCGTACTGTTGTACGTGCCTGCAGGGCTACCTTTTATTAGCTTGCGCCATGACAAAGTCATGGCCCATCTTAAAAGGGCAATACACGGGGGAGGGGCGCACCCCCTTAAAGGGGCAATACACACAGGAGGGTTCACTATACAACACCCAGGTGGCCAAGTGCTGTGCCGCGGCTCGCAGGCCACGCTGGGCACGGCCTGGCTCCCCCTTCAGGGCGCAGCGATCCATCATTTTCCTTTCCTTCTTTTTTTTGCATTTTCACCGTCAGCAGCGCCCAGGCCCAGTGACCGTCATCAC